>NC_091284.1:681960467-682334634 GCF_032444005.1 Ranitomeya imitator | reverse complement strand
CCATTTGAAGATTTCTGTTGCCCCCGAGACCTCTTGTAGGGTCTGCTGAAAAAAAGCTAGGCTTTCCCATTGACTTCCATTATACTTGTTGCTCAAAATGATCATGCAAGTATTAGGAATTGTTCGGTTCGAGCAATGACCACCCAAGCATTTTAGTGCTAGCTCATCTCTATTACTCTTCTATGCAATTTTTCCAACTCTACAGCATCACTCTTGTGAACTGGTAAAATAGCATTAAGATTATATTCTTGTCTCCTGAGTCTTTGACAACACTATCATGAGTATAGCTGCTTATATGTGATTTGCTTACATATTTGCCAACAAGGCACTTCTGACTAGATTCTTTTCCTGCTTCTCTCAATAGAATTTTTTAATAAGAGAAATAGGTAAAGAATCTAGTTGGAACATGACTGTATATGAGTGATCACCATGTGACAACCTCTGAACTGCCAAGTAAAACTGAATCCTAACAGTTTATATATTACACACTGTTTTAGACTTGGCATGGCGCAATACCAGAAAAAAAATTGCCATAGCCTTGAAAAACGCTTTAACAAATTTTCAAAAATAGTTCCTATGATAAATGACAAAGTTCTATAATTTACTTGTTCACATTTGGAGGCTACACACAACATTAGCTTTGCAACAAGCTGTATGTGGTCATAAAAAATGTACACAAAAGTAAAAATGTGTAAAAGAAAAAGAAAAAAAAGGGATCTTAGCTCCTTTAGGATTCTTTGGGATTTATGTCCCCAAACACATTAGACTGAAAATGCCCAAACAAGCTGATATCAACAAGATTGGCTGACAGGCTAATGTGTACGGGGATCTCGACTCTCCCTTGACATATGAGTTTGGGCGAGATAAGGAGTTGGAATGCCTAATTTTGCTTTGCTGACATTTTTGCTCTCTAAGTAATTAGCTGCCACCAGAGATGTCTCCCAGCGGCTTTCTCATAGAGAACACAAGAGCGCTCAGCAGAGGGAGAGTTGGGCAAGATAGCAGCCACCTGTATGATCAGCTACCCAACATGTACGGAGGCATAGATTCATTGAATTGTCTTGTTCCCAATTAATTTATCCAATTTGCTTTATCCACATAAGATTAGTATTTTCCTTTCTATATACCCATTTTTTTAAATGCCCCTTTCTTGCTACTAATTGTTTTTTTAACATTAGAAGATTTTTCGTTCACTTTTGATTTTGTCTTTAAACAGGTATTCCCATCTCCAAGATCCTATTCCAACATATAGTAGGTACAGGGCCGGACTTGCCATCTGGCAATTCTGGCATATGCCAGAAGGGCCTGTCTGGTTTTTGGCCGCCTTGTCTGCTATGTTCTTAGCATACCGGTGTTCTCAAGACACCTATACTGTTAAGAGTTGTGATGGAGCACAAAGTCGCTGACTCCGTCACTTACTCCAGCAGGCCACGGGAATCATTAGAAGTATTAGCCTTGTAGTAAATCTTGCTTTCCTCCATCCAGGGTAATACTGTACTAGTAATATATCCCTATCTGGTGCTCGGGGCCGGACACCATGGGCCTGTGTGATTTTAAATGCCAGGACTGAATTTCAGCCCCAGTCCGTACCTGAGTAGCTGTATTACTAATAATATTTGCAAATACCTCCAAGTAGAAATGCTATATAGTCTTAGGGCTGGCAGAACGCACCAAATAAGTATATAGATAGCAATAAGGTGTGTTCGCAGCCCGGGGTCCACCGTGCAGAGTTGGAACCTGCTGCTAGGTAATGGCGGAACAAGATGGCGGGTGAACACTGAACACATGCGGGTTAAACGTCACCCGGTGTGAAGTAAAGCGAACTCTCTTTCTTCACAGAGTCGCAATAGGAACGCTGTACCCTGTTAGCAGTCACAGGGCGCAGCAGCTGGACGCTAGTGGGATCTCTAGAATTCACCCCCACTACACTGGTGGTTGAACCCGCTCTGTCACTCGGTGGCTTTTGAGCATGCGCCTGAGGACGCCCGGAGCAGATGCTGAGTTCAAGCGGGAATCCCACCCTACTCTGACAAGTGGTGTGAACGCAGCTGTGGAGCCACTATCAGACACTATTTGCTCCACTCACCCTAATACCCAGACAACAACCAGAGGGAAGGGGATCATTAAGGACCATTCACCAGAGTCATTCTCACAGCACACACATACATTGTCTGAATAGGCAGCACAGCATGGAAACCACTGAATGGCCTGAAAGTGTACCTGTCATGTCACACAAAACTTCTTGTATTACACTTAACATTGTCTAATGTCTTGCCTGCTCCAAACTGTAAGGCCATGTGCACACGTTCAGTATTTTTCGCGTTTTTTTCGCGTTTTTTCGCGATAAAAACACGACAAAAACGCTTACATATGCCTCCTATTATTTACAGTGTATTCCGCATTTCTAGTGCAAATGTTGCATTTTTTTCCGCGAAAAAATCACATTGCGGAAAAAAAGCAACATGTTCATTAAATTTGCGGAATTGCGGGGATTCCGCACACCTAGGAATGCATTGATCTGCTTACTTTCCGCATGGGGCTGTGCACACAATGCGGGAAGTAAGCAGATTATGTGCGGTTGGTATCCAGGGTGGAGGAGAGGAGACTCTCCTCCACGGACTGGGCACCATATAATTGGTAAAAAAAAAAGAATTACAATAAAAAATAGTGATATACTCACCCTCTGATGGCCCCGGAGTCTTCCCGCCTCTCAGCGGTGCACGCTGCCGCTTCCGTTCCTATAGATGCTTTGTGTGAAGGACCTGCGATGACGTTGCCGTCTTGTGATTGGTCGCGTGACAGCTCATGTGACCGCTCACGTGACCGTGACGTCATCGAAGGTCCTGCACACACACCATCTATAGGAACGGACACCGCTGAGGAGATCGGCTGTTTGCAGGTAAGTATTTTTTTTATTTTTTTAAATTATTTTTAAACACTTTATCTTTTACTATAGATGCTGCATACGCAGCATCTATAGTAAAAAGTTGGTCACACTTGTCAAACACTATGTTTGACAAGTGTGACCAACCTGTCAGTCAGTTTTCCAAGCAATGCTACAGATCGCTTGGAAAACTTTAGCATTCTGCAAGCTAATTTCGCTTGCAAAATGCTAAAAAAAAGTGAAAAAAACAGGAAAAAAACGCAAAAAAAAAAATGCGGATTTCTTGCAGAAAATTTCCGGTTTTCTTCAGGAAATTTCTGCAAGAAATCCTGACGTGTGCACATACCCTAAACCTACCTTTTTGTTAATCCTGTGTGCTGAAAAACAGATGGGGGAGCATGTATAGAAGAAAAATGCCCTGCCCCCACGCCTTGTAATCTGTCTCAACTTCTCTGCTGCTAGAGATGGATTGCACTTGGCAACAGACAGCTGACAGCAAGTTAGATTGAAAGGAGAAACCTAGTGTCACTTTGGAGTTATGTTTATGGGGTAAGACCAGGGCTTTGGAATTGATAAGAGAAGTTCTGACTGCAACTAGTTCATAAATAGACAATGGCAACTAAGTATAAATCATCGGATATTTCTCTGATAACTCAGTGTTCTTGTCACTTGACCATTTACCTGAAATTGATTCATAATGTTGCAAGTATTTCCATGTAATATATTCCTTTTTATTAATGTTATCTACACAATCCAACCAGTGTGTTTTTAATCCTTGTTTATTATCTTTCCACACTATATTTTATGATGTTGAAAAATATGCTAATAGGTTTTAAAATTCATTTAACATAACTATATAATTGCTATGCAAAAAATAACTTTCCATCAGTTGGGTTATAGACTATTGGTTGAATGTGTTCCTCAGCAGAAATAAAATAACCCAAAGAAATAAAATCATTTGGCTATATTAATGCACTTTATTGTACAAAACAAAGTCTATAAAAATGAAGGAAGTGGTACTAAGATGTATGAAATTTACAATAACAAGTACTAAAACATATGAGTAACATCATTTATACACAACATGAGGAGCTTGAAAACCATGTTGTTTCTCTCTACCAGTAGAAAGCCAGCCATTTACAACCATTATTGTGTTGTATTAAGGTTCTTAAACTGAGATTGAATCAGCAAAGAAATATATAGAGTAATTCAAGATAAAGCAGACAGAACCAGTAATTTATGAAACATGACAAAATATAATGTACAGGTGATTAGCAACTAATATTACAAAGGATTATACTTATTACACATAATGCTGACTTGGTGCTGCAAGTTCAACCATATTTAATATTTGCAATTCTAACATAAAATTTGAACTAATACACATAAGTTTTCATGATGGATCTGTTTTGTAAAGCAAAACTTGCCCTAACAGCGTTTGTACCATGAATGATTTAATAATATATATTGAGATCACATAGTCATTTTTCAGTTCTTAGATATTTAGGAGCAATGGATTCTAAAATTGTTGTATAAATGTGTTCTAAAAATGTTGAATAAAGTCATTGAACAAGCACATTTAAAAGGGTAATTCCATTTGAAATCAGCCTCGCCTGCCTAATTTCTGTAGATAGGTAAGACACAGAGACAAAAGTCATTCTAAAAAAACTGCATGGAATGTTGCAGGGAGGGGTGCAAAATTTTAGGATAGGCTATCTTGCCCAGAGATGTGGCCTATGAGATGTGGCTTCCTCCCCAAAAGTTCACATCATTTATAATAATGATCTCTTGATGTAAATCAGTGGGACCTTTCAGGCAGTTCAACCTGACCTTGTTTTTTCTTCTTGCCATGCTGATACACTACAGCTAGTGCTTCATGGCATTAATAGTGTACCAGCTTATCTACCAAACGTGGTACAATTGAGTTATCTCTCTAGTGAGGTACTAAAGAATATCATAGAACTATCCCAATTAATAGATGTGTCCTTTCTTACCTTTCCTCTTCCTTTGACATATCCAGAGATGAGTGATGCAAGATGACCAGCTTTGCAAAAACACTATTCTACGATAGTTGGTAGTCATTTATGCAATATGTGTCAATGTGTGGCCACCCACAGGTTGTGATGTGGATTGTGCTTTTTCAAAGGTTTTGCTAGCACATCACAATAATATATTGATTATGTATACCGTAATTAAAAAGTGTAATCTTTAATAAAATTCATGGAAAACTAAGAGTAGACCGATTTGCCCCAGACTTAACATGAAATACAATGTCATTCTTTATTTGGAGAGTCCAAGCAGCTCAATTTTTAAGATATCTTGGAAGCTTAATGGCCAGCCCATTAAGTTGCTACATAGCCAGCCAAGGTTTAGAAGTTTCCATCTTCCTTAGAAATTGTTTAACCTTAATTGCTGCTTTTATGGAAATATACATTTGAAATATATCAATCCTCTATACAAAACTACAAGTGAAAGAAGAAATTGACAAAACATTGGTGTAATTATATCTGCAATATACATTCAGAATAACTTCAGAAGACCACCTCTATGAGGAGAGCTACACTTCTATTTACACCAGATTTCTTGTCTAAGTTTTCAAGTTCCACCAAATAATATTCAAAGTAGCCATCATCATGGAAAACCTTTTTTGTAATGCTATTTTTATATGGTCATCTCAAAATGAAGTTTTACTGTCTTGTGCCTATGCCTTATAAACATATCTGTAACCAATTCATGTCTTAATTTATTTGGCCTGCTACATTAAATTGAACAATACCAATGGGGGATCCCACAGTTTGTCCTTGGAATAATTTATATTAGTTAAATACAGTATAGTATTAAATTAAACATAGAATTGAAACAGTATTTTTGTGGAAAAGAAACATGTTTTCCAGAAAAGTCACAGCACCAAGTTTCCTTCATAGGAAAAAAAAAAATCCTTTCCAATATAGACAAATTATATGAGAACATGTCTACACAGATCTCGCACACAATTCTGTATGGGAGAAATATGAGTCAACAAATATACATAAATTTACACACAGAGATAAGGCAAAACATCTAATGTCCCACTGGTAAGCAAATGTTCCGTCGTCAGAGTATCTGTCATTGACTAATGACGGTATCATTGGGCATTGTCATTTTGGCAGGTCAACACAGAGAAGAAAAATCCTCCTTGCACCTTCTTTTCAAAGAGCTAGTGTAAAAAAAAAATCCATTTGTTAAAGTATCCAGCCGCCAAATGCGAGTCCAGTAAATGGTGTGTGCTTTTGCATGTAGTTACGAGAACATCAGGTAATGATAGCAATAATGGTTATATTGTAGCTCAAAGCTCGAAGCCGCAAAAAGAACTGTTCACTGATTACAAACAGTCAAGTAAAATTTGTGACTAATATCGTCCAATAAAGTTTGTGGATGCTTGCACAGCAACACAGGGCTTAATTAGCATTTGACATAAGGATATTGTCACCCCCTAAAGTAGGCATTAGTTTCTTTTCTTGCTTTTTTAATAGCAGGGAATTGCCTTGTAGCAGAAAACAACCTTTTTTTTCCAACTCAATACATATCTACTACAAACTGTCTCACAAAGATAAACATACACAAATAAATGATGGACAGTCCCAGCTTGGAAGGAACTACCTCTAGTAGTCCTGAATGTACAATTCTGATGCATGTGGGTGCTTACAGTGCAATGCCTCCTAGAAAGAATTTACAGCATCTGGACAACCTGTCCCTTCAAGTCTGGAGCCTGTTGGAGACTAAACAGGAACAAAAAAATGGCATCTCTTCTTCCACTGGTCCAAAGACCTTCTATAGTGCAAATGGTGCCATTGAACCCCCCTCCTACCCAAAATAAAAAAGTGATCCTTTGGACCCCCATTGCTAAAGAAATACCCATAACAAATATTCCAAAAATAAACTGATCCTATAGTCTGAGATTTTCTTCTATACATTTGTGGAGTATGAAATACACCGACGTATGCCTCCTCTGCTCAAGCTTTCATTCCTCACAGCTAATTTTATTGCTGATATTAGATTTGAAGTTAATATGTTCCTTTAAAAAAATATGAAAAACTGAAAAATAGAATCATTTGTGTTTTAGCCATGTTTTTTTGGACATTGTGAATGTACCAAATGAGCGAAAAAAGTTTCCATAGCCTATTGTAAAATTACTAATTTCCTCCTAGTCACTACAATTTAAAGCTATTTCATTTGAAATCCAGAATTTGGGGTTAAATGGAGTAAAACTGATATATTTATATACACTGTAGATTTTGGACAGAAATTTTCTATTTAAAGGGCATTTCGGGACCAAGGCACTGAAGTCAGAAGATACTCTTACTATGGCTGCAAACAGTGGTTAATATGTGAACAGCTCCATATCATTTATCGCCACACATCACATAAAATAATTGATTGTTTTCTCACAGTGTCCTAAAATACCCATGTAAAAGTGCAAGTATAGATAGGTACCTAGAACATATTGTATTCATGCGACTTAAAAGTATTGGGTGACTTCAGATAATATGGGTGTCATGGTGTATCATTTTGGGAGCCCCTTTTGAAGAACAGAAACAAAAGTAGATATATAACAAAACCAAATAAGAATTATAACTATTGATAAGTGCAAGTCGATTGAAATAATAGAATGGGCATATTTACTTCGTAGGATAGACTGAAAATAGAAATGATCTGTAGTTTACTAGTCTGTATATCAGAAGCTCATGACACAAACCAATTAATAAAACATGATAAATAGGAACTTTACTCAAATCTGATGTTAGCCCAATCCCTGAGAAGGATCAACGCTGTGATTCCTTGTGATTTCATACCCACTGGACTGCCATAGGATGAAAATCCAGTCTAAATACTAACAATTTTGGGGCAGAATTTTTAGTTTATTATTATATTTTCAAATTTTAAGACTAACCTGTTGGTTGCTGATCCAGACCTTTGCCACTGTTCTTTAAACAGGATTCCTGATACATATGCTATGTACGGCATATGACCGAGGAAAGGACAAAGACGTTACATGATTAGCCAAAAGTGGAAACTTACAAGGAATTCTTTATTTAACTTATGCTTTGCATTTTGTATTGCACAGAGCAGTAGACACAGGCAACCTCCAGAGAATATTCTTCTGGAGTTTCCCTTTAAGGGAACAGTTGCAAAAGACTGAAGGTAGGAGGGAACTTCCAGTGATTTTAGGGAGGGTTGTGTGTGAGTGAGTAGAACGCAAAGCACAAAGCAATCTGTGCAATGTACTTCCGAGAAGACCAATTTGAGAAAACATTTATAATGCAATAGGAAGTTGTCAAGTGCAAAACAGATCTTTTTTGGCCCTAGTTCATAAACAACAACTTGCAAGAAATACTAAAAAAAAATAAAAAAAATCTTAGAAGTGAATATATCCCCTTCATACCCATGAAATTAGCATTTTTGCACAATGATTAGCTTTCACTGTAAGCTGCCTAAACGATCATCCTATGCAATATGACACATCATGATTTGAGCTGCTACTTGATGTTTTTTCATCATAGTTACATAGGAATGGGCCCAAAACTGAGGTGCCATATTGATCACATGTAAAGAAAATGGCAGTCATCGCAAGAGCTTAACTAAATGCAGAAATAACACATAAAAGTGTCAAATATCTAGTGTTTTAACTAGGTTTGGATAAAGTGATTGGCAGCTTATATACTGCACCATCCCCAATACCAGATTTTGGTCTGCTTGTACCCTTGAGAGAAAGAAAAGACTTGAGTAAGAGTAGTTATAGAGGACAGAGAGTCAAAGTCTTAGGAGCATCCACAACGATCTACGACCATTCCAGGGATCTTGCCATAAATAATTTGTTGTTTGTCATTAAAATATAGCATATTAATGGGTGACATTTTTGTAGGGGTACAGCAAGGACCGGCAGACCCCCGTGGATTTGCTTGTTGGACAAGATGAGTGTGGGGGTACTTTTGCATGAACATGTATTCACACTGGCCAGAACAGTAGTTGGCTTTGTAACGTTTGGGAGCAATAATCCAGTCCCAGCCAAAGGCCTCAAAGTCCACAGTAAGCGGATAGCGGCAGCAACGTGACTCAGTAGAGTGCTCATCACAGTCAAGACCCAAGTTCCGCCTTGATCGCTTGTTGTTCTCCATAACACGCAATTCCATAAAAGGGTGCTGTATGGGAAAACAAATATGCTTAAAAACAAAGCAATGTGGAAAGTAGGGAAGAATGAAAGTAACATTACCTATTATTAACACATTCAAATACTTCCATAAGCTACTTTAAATGAGCATATTCCAGATGCAAGTTCCAGCCCAACAATGGGTCTAAGGACCCGAACTAACAGCTTTATGGTAATCTATGAAGCTGTCATTTCAGATCCTTAGACCCATAGTCAGGCCACAACTTGCATCCATAACTTTAATTCACATTATTTGAAATTAAAGAAGTATGGAAGCCATGCACCAGCTTAGCGTATTTGCTATATTTCGGGATGAGAAAGATGTTAACTTGCTCAAATAAATTTCTAGGTTGTATCTTAGGTTAAAGAGAATTTAGAGCCATAGTGTTAATCCGTTAAATGCCTTTAAATGTTCGATAGTCTAATGGGAAGTACATCTACGGGGAGACAATTAAGTTATATTCTTGCCTAGTGTTGCTTGCATCTCAAAATTGTGGTGGCTCTGGGGCACTGAAATATCAGCACTCACTAGACATGAGAACGCTGTAGTCAGTCCCTCTGCTCCTTGACCGACATCCCACTCAGCACTCAGGATGCAGAGCAAAGTGTTAGTAAAGGAGCATTATCTGTGAATATGGCATTCCAATTAGACTGCAAGAAGTTTAAAAGGGTATTTTCCTGCAAATTATCACTATGGCTGCACGTAAATACCAAGGACACATTGCAATTAGGGAATACATCAAAACTGGTGCAAAGAAAGATTACATTAGTTGGCAACTGCAATCAATAAGATTCCACCTTATTTCTCAGAGGTTTTTTTGAAAATGAAAGTGGTATCTCACCACAGGGAAGACAATCATCTCTGCTACCTTGATGCTAGTGTACCACTAGGCCACTGATATATACAGGGCCTAGTATGTTGTTTTTCTAGATACAGATATATGAAAAAGTTTGGACACCCCTATTAATCTTAAGAATAGAATACTATAAAAAATAAAAGTGTTAATAGTTTATACAGTATTTATCCAATAACAAAATTCAAAGCGAATGAATGAAAGAGAAATCTAAATCAAATTAATATTCGATGTGACCAATTCTTCTAGGTACACTTTGTTAGGTGTCGAGTTCCAGCCACTGCACAGGGGGAATCTCAAACCATGTCTGCTGTGGTCTCCCATTCTCCTCCAGCCGCAGTGGAACCTGCTCAGTGGAGAAGTTGGTCCCCACGTCTGGCTCAGCCTGATACTGTGCGAATGGTTACTGTTATCTTTCCAGGCTCTGCCCTTGTAGCCAGCACTGGTCAGTGGCGAGCAGGCTTTTCACGCACTGAGCATGCCCACGGGAGGACCTCTCATTGGAGGTCGGGGGTCACATGCTCAGGCCCTTCTGTAGCTCCTATTGGTCCACCAGGAAAGTCCTGTAGAACTGCAACTATAAAAGGTTTGCATGGCCGCATGGCGCTAGTATCAAATGTGTTTGGCTTATGCCAGTGGATACTATACCATTCTTTACATATGTGGTGTGAGGCTGTAGCTTTGGGACTGTACACTCAGGCAGGCAGCTAGCGTCAGTGGTGGCAACTAGCCTTGGCTTAGCATTTGGTTCCTTTATGTGTGCGGTTAGCACAGAAGAGTTCCGGAGCAAGCACAACTCTTAGGTAGGGTATTAGTTTTGTGTACAGCGTGACTCTGTGAGTCAACAGAGATCGCTTCCAGTTCACACGGGGTGAAGCTTAACCCACGTGTGAGCTCAGAGATTAACCACCGTTACTTTACAGCAGATATCTCTGCACGGTGGACCCCGGGCTGCGAACGCACCTTGTAGCTACCTATCTATACTCGGTGCGTTCCGCTAGCCCTAATACACTTGCACATACTGTAGTTTTTGAAAGAACTCAGTAGGAAGATTATTTCAAACATCTTGAAGAACTAAACACCAATCTTCTCTGGATGTACATTTCTGCAAATCCTTTTGTATCTTTTTGTAATCCCAAACAGACTTGCAATGCCAGTTAATTTATTTCACTGCTTCAATACAAAAAGTGAAACTCATATATTATAGAGAGTCATTACAAACAGAGTGATCTATTTCTAGTGTTTATTTCTGTTAATGTTGATGATTATGGCTTACAGACAATAAAAAAAAACCATTATCTCAGTAAATTAGAATAATTAACAAAAAACACTTGCAAAGGCTTCTTAAGTGTTTAAAAAGGTCCATTAGTCTATTTCAGTAGGCTCCACGATCATGGGGAAGACTGCTGACTCGACAGATTTCCAGAAGGCAGTCATTGACACACTCCACAAGGAGGGTAAGCCACAAAAGGCCATTGCTAAAGAAGCTCGCTGTTCACAGAGTGCTGCATCCAGGCATATTAATGGAAAGTTGAGTGGAAGGAAAAAGTGTGGTAGAAAAAGGTGCACAAGCAACCGGGATAACCGCAGCCTTGAAAGGATTGTTAAAAAAAGGCCATTCAAAAAATTGGGGGAGATTCACAAGGAGCGGACTGCTGCTAGAGTCATTGCTTCAAGAGCCACAACACACAGACGTATCCAGGACATGGGCTACAAGTGTCACATTTCTTGTATCAAGCCACTCATGATGACCAATAGACAACACCAGTAGAGTCTTACCTGGGCCAAAGAGAAGAGAAAAAGAACTGGATTATTGCCCAGTGGTCGAAGGTGTTGTTTTCAGATGAAAGAAAATTTTGCATTACATTTGGAAATCAAGGTCCCAGAGTCTGGAGGAAGAGTGGAGAGGCCACAATCCAAGCTGCTTGAGGTCTAGTGTAAATCTTTCACAATTTGTGATGGCTTGGGGAGCCATGTCATCTGCTGGGGTAGGTCCACTGTTTTATCAAGACCAAAGTGAGTGCAGCCATCTACCAGCAAATTTTAGAGCACTTCATTTTTTCCTGTGCCAACAAGCTTTTTGGAGATGGAAATGTCACTCTCCAGCAGGACTTGACACCTGTCCACACTGCGAAAAGTACCAATACCTGGTTTAAAAACAACAGTGTGTTTGGAAAATAACAAAAAATGGAGTTCCATACAAAATAGTAAAATCAATTACAAAATATTTTATTGCACAAATAATTTCCAATTAATACAAAATATATATAAAGAAAAAGGAGACCCTAGTAAAAAACACCCAAATTCCAGGCATGGAGATGAATATTCATAATATCACCATGGTATTAATGAACAGCACCAATACTAGTGCAAGGAAGTATGGTGTAAGCCCATATATAGCTGGCATAATTAGTATAATGATACAATATGAACCACCATTCAACCATAGTAAATAGCAAAAATTTCCATACTGACCAAGTGTCACCAACACGGGAAGGAAAGAGAGACAAATAAGGTGCATACAAGGTGCATATTAGCAAAGTTCCTTACCCATGGTGAAAGTAACCAAGTTCCTGGGACCCTGGATAAACCCCCTAACGCGCGTTTCACGTAGGCTTTCTCAAAGAGGGAATGCCAGCAAACTTTCCTAACCTTAACCCCACAGAGAATCTATGGGGTATTGTCAAGAGGAAGATGAGACACCAGACCCAACAATGCAGACGAACTGAAGGCTGCTATCAAAGCAACCTAGGCTTCCATAACACCTCAGCAGTGCCACAGGCTGATCGGCTCCATGCCACTCCGCATTGATGCAGTAGTTGATACAAAAGGAGCCCTGACCAAGTATTTAGTGCATTTACTGAACATAAATTTCAGTAGGCCAACATTTCGGATATTAAAATTATTTTTCAAGCTGGTGTTATAAAGTACCGTATATACTCGAGTATAAGCCGACCCGAGTATAAGCCGACCCCCCTAATTTTGCCACAAAAAACTGGGAAAACTTATTGACTCGAGTATAAGCCTAGGGTGGAAATGCAGCATTTACCGGTGAATTTCAAAAATAAAAATAGATCATTATTTCCCCATAGCTGTGCCATATAGTGCTCTGCACCGTTCATATTTCCCCATAGGTGTGAACCATATAGTGCTCTGCACCGTTCATTGTGCCCCCTAGCTGTGCCATATACGGTGCTCTGCACCGTTCATTGTGCCCCATAGATGTGCCATATACGGTGCTCTGCACCGTTCACTGTGCCCCATAGCTGTGCCATATACGGTGCTCTGCACCGTTCACTGTGCCCCATAGCTGTGCTGTGCCATATACGGTGCTCTGCACCGTTCACTGTGCCCCATACATAGCTGTGCTGTGCCATATACGGTGCTCTGCACCGTTCACTGTGCCCCATAGCTGTGCTGTGCCATATACGGTGCTCTGCACCGTTCACTGTGCCCCATAGCTGTGCTGTGCCATATACGGTGCTCTGCACCGTTCACTGTGCCCCATAGCTGTGCTGTGCCATATACGGTGCTCTGCACCGTTCACTGTGCCCCATAGCTGTGCTGTGCCATATACGGTGCTCTGCACCGTTCACTGTGCCCCATAGCTGTGCTGTGCCATATACGGTGCTCTGCACCGTTCACTGTGCCCCATAGCTGTGCTGTGCCATATACGGTGCTCTGCACCGTTCACTGTGCCCCATAGCTGTGCTGTGCCATATACGGTGCTCTGCACCGTTCACTGTGCCCCATAGCTGTGATGTGCCATATACGGTGCTCTGCACCGTTCACTGTGCCCCATAGCTGTGCTGTGCCATATACGGTGCTCTGCACCGTTCACTGTGCCCCATAGCTGTGCTGTGCCATATACGGTGCTCTGCACCGTTCACTGTGCCCCATAGTTGTGCTGTGCCATATACGGTGCTCTGCACCGTTCACTGTGCCCCATAGCTGTGCTGTGCCATATACGGTGCTCTGCACCGTTCACTGTGCCCCATAGCTGTGCTGTGCCATATACGGTGCTCTGCACCGTTCACTGTGCCCCATAGATGTTCCACATAAATTTGTGCCGCCGCAATAAAGAAAAAAAAACACATACTCACCTCCCTTGATTGCAGCTCCCGGCGTCTCGTTCCGGCGCCTCCATCTTCCCGGCGTCTCTGCTCTGACTGATCAGACAGAGGGCGCCGCGCACACTGTATGCGTCATCGCGCCCTCTGCCTGAACAGTCAGAGAGCAGAGACGCCGGGAAGATGGAGGCGCCGGCCGGGAAGATGGAGCGGCGCCCGGCGGCTGGAACGTGGACAGGTGAATATAACATACTCACCTAGTCCTGGCGATCCTCGCGCTGTCCCCTCCTGTCTTCGGTGCCGCAGCTTCTTTCTCTATCAGCGGTCACCGGCACCGCTGATTAGAGAAATGAATAAGCGGCTCCGCCCCTATGGGAGGTGGAGCCGCTTATTCATTTCTGTAATGAGCGGTCCCACGTGACCGCTGAAGAGAGGAAGAAACTGCAGCGCCGAAGCCCGTGGGACGGCAGGGACAGCGCGAGGATCGCTGGGACTAGGTAAGTATACCTCAGCGCCCTCACCCCCTCACCCGCCGACCCCACCGCTACCGTGACTCGAGTATAAGCCGAGGGGGGCACTTTCAGCCCAAAAATTTGGGCTGAAAATCTCGGCTTATACTCGAGTATATACGGTAATCTAATTTACTGAGATAATGACTTTTAGGATTTCATTGGCTGTAAGCCATAATCATCAACATTAACAGAAATAAACACTTGAAATAGATCACTCTGTTTGTAATGACTCAATATAATACAGTATATGACTTTCACTTTTTGAACTATAATAAATTAACTTTTTGATGATTGTTGTGAATTCTGTGGCAGAGCTCCCTCCTGTGGTCACAAGTGGTACTTCGGCTGATTCTCTCTATGAGCTTCCGTTGGTGGAGGAAAGTGGTACTGCGGCTTCTGAGTTTCCTTCCTCAGGTGATGTGGTGAAGTCGTTAGGTGCTGCTCTATTTAACTCCACCTAGTGCTTTGATCCTGGCTTCCAGTCAAAGTTCTAGTATTGGACTTGCTTCCTCCTGGATCGTTCCTGTGGCCTGCTGCTCTGCATAGCTAAGTTCCGCTTTTGTTATTTTTGTTTGCTGTTTTTTCTGTCCAGCTTGCTTTTTTGGTTTTTTCTTGCTTGCTGGAAGCTCTGGGATGCAGAGGGTGTACCTCCGTACCGTTAGTCGGTACGGAGGGTCTTTTTGCCTTCTTTGCGTGGTTGTTTGTAGGGTTTTGTGTTGACCGCAAAGTTACCTTTCCTATCCTCGCTCTGTTCAGAAAGTCGGGCCTCACTTTGCTAAATCTATTTCATCTCTGCGTTTGTCTTTTCATCTTACTCACAGTCATTATATGTGGGGGGCTGCCTTTTCCTTTGGGGTATTTCTCTGAGGCAAGGTAGGCTAATTTTCTATCTTCAGGCTAGCTAGTTTCTCAGGCTGTGCCGAGTTGCATAGGGAGCGTTAGGCGCAATCCACGGCTGCCTTTAGTGTGGTTGGAGAGGATTAGGGATTGCGGTCAGCAGAGTTCCCACGTCTCAGAGCTCGTTCTATGTTTTTGGGTTATTGTCAGGTCACTGTATGTGCTCTGACTTCTATGTCCATTGTGGTACTGAATTACCTAATCATAACAGTACTGGAAGCCATAAGTACTAATGATTCTCAATAGAGGGAAAAAAGAAGTTCTGAGACCATTTTTTTTTCTCTGCACTGTGTTTTGCCTTTTTTTTCCCCTAGACATTTGGGTGGTTCAGGACACAGGTGTAGCGATGGACATTAAAGGTCTGTCTTCATGTGTGGATCAGCTCACGGCAAGAGTACAAAATATTCAAGACTTTGTGGTTCAGAATTCTATGTTGGAACCAAGAATTCCTATTCCTGATTTGTTTTTTGGAGATAGAACTAAATTTCTGAGTTTCAAAAATAGTTGTAAACTATTTCTGGCTTTGAAACCTCGCTCCTCTGGTGACCCAGTTCAACAAGTTAGGATCATAATTTCTTTTTTACGTGGCGACCCTCAGGACTGGGCATTTTCTCTTGCGCCAGGAGATCCTGCATTGTGTAATATTGATGCGTTTTTCCTGGCGCTCGGATTGCTGTACGATGAACCTAATTCAGTGGATCAGGCAGAGAAAAATTTGCTGGCTCTGTGTCAGGGTCAGGATGAGATAGAGGTATATTGTCAGAAATTTAGAAAGTGGTCCGTACTCACTCAATGGAATGAAGGTGCGCTCGCAGCTATTTTCAGAAAGGGTCTCTCTGAAGCCCTTAAGGATGTCATGGTGGGATTTCCTATGCCTGCTGGTCTGAATGAGTCTATGTCTTTGGCCATTCAGATCGGTCGACGCTTGCGTGAGCGTAAATCTGTGCACCATTTGGCGTTATTATCTGAGCATAAACCTGAGCTTATGCAGTGCGATAGGACTTTGACCAGAGTTGAACGGCAAGAACACAGACGTCAGTATGGGCTGTGTTTCTACTGTGGTGATTCACTCATGCTATCTCTGATTGTCCTAAGCGCACTAAGCGGTTCGCTAGGTCTGCCACCATTGGTACGGTACAGTCAAAATTTCTTTTGTCCGTTACCTTGATCTGCTCTTTGTCATCTTATTCTGTCATGGCATTTGTGGATTCAGGCGCTGCCCTGAATTTGATGGACTTGGAGTATGCTAGGCGATGTGGGTTTTTCTTGGAGCCCTTGCAGTGTCCTATTCCATTGAGAGGAATTGATGCTACGCCTTTGGCCAAGAATAAGCCTCAGTACTGGACCCAGCTGACCATGTGCATGGCTCCTGCACATCAGGAGGTTATTCGCTTTCTGGTGTTGCATAATCTGCATGATGTGGTCGTGTTGGGGTTGCCATGGCTACAAGTCCATAATCCAGTATTAGATTGGAAATCCATGTCTGTGTCCAGCTGGGGTTGTCAGGGGGTACATGCTGATGTCCCATTTCTGTCTATTTCGTCATCCACCCCTTCTGAGGTCCCAGAGTTCTTGTCTGATTACCGGGATGTATTTGATGAGCCCAAGTCCGATACCCTACCTCCGCATAGGGATTGTGATTGTGCTATCGATTTGATTCCTGGTAGTAAATTCCCCAAAAGGTCGACTGTTTAATTTATCTGTGCCTGAGCACGCCGCTATGCGGAGTTACGTGAAGGAGTCCTTGGAGAAGGGGCACATTCGCCCGTCATCGTTGCCATTAGGAGCGAGGTTCTTTTTTGTGGCCAAGAAGGATGGTTCGCTGAGACCTTGTATAGATTACCGCCTTCTAAATAAGATCACGGTTAAATTTCAGTACCCCTTGCCGCTGTTATCTGATTTGTTTGCTCGGATTAAGTGGGCTAGTTGGTTCACCAAGATAGATCTTCGTGGTGCGTATAATCTTGTGCGTATTAAGCGAGGCGATGAATGGAAAACTGCATTTAATACGCCCGAGGGCCATTTTGAGTACCTAGTAATGCCATTCGGACTTGCCAATGCTCCATCAGTGTTTCAGTCCTTTATGCATGACATCTTCCGAGAATACCTGGATAAATTCCTGATTGTATACTTGGATGATATTTTGGTCTTCTCGAATGATTGGGAATCTCATGTGAAGCAGGTCAGAACGGTGTTTCAGGTCCTGCGTGCTAATTCTTTGTTTGTGAAGGGATCAAAGTGTCTCTTTGGTGTTCAGAAGATTTCATTTTTGGGGTTCATTTTTTCCCCTTCTACTATCGAGATGGACCCTGTTAAGGTCCAAGCCATCCATGATTGGACTCAGCCGACATCTCTGAAAAGTCTGCAAAAGTTCCTGGGCTTTTCTAATTTTTATCGTCGCTTCATCTGCAATTTTTCTAGTATTGCTAAACCATTGACCGATTTGACCAAGAAGGATGCTGATGTGGTCAATTGGTCTTCTGCTGCTGTGGAAGCTTTTCATGAGTTGAAGCATTGTTTTTCTTCTGCCCCTGTGTTGTGTCAACCAGATGTTTCACTTCCATTCCAGGTCGAGGTTGATGCTTCTGAGATTGGAGCGGGGGCTGTTTTGTCGCAGAGAAGTTCTGATTGCTCGGTGATGAAACCACCTTCTTTTCCAGGAAGTTTTCGCCTGCTGAGCGAAATTATGATGTTGGCAATCGAGAGTTGCTGGCCATGAAGTGGGCATTCGAGGAGTGGCGTCATTGGCTTGAAGGAGCTAAGCATCGCGTGGTGGTCTTGACTGATCATAAGAACTTGACTTATCTCGAGTCTGCCAAGCGGTTGAATCCTAGACAGGCTCGTTGGTCGCTGTTTTTTGCCCGTTTTGAATTTGTGGTTTCGTACCTTCCGGGCTCTAAAAATGTGAAGGCGGATGCCCTGTCTAGGAGTTTTGTGCCCGACTCTCCGGTTTTATCTGAGCCGGCGGGTATTCTCAAAGAGGGAGTAATTGTGTCTGCCATCTCCCCTGATTTGCGGCGGGTGCTGCAAAAATTTCAGGCTAATAAACCTGATCATTGCCCAGCAGAGAAACTGTTTGTCCCTGATAGGTGGACGAATAAAGTTATCTCTGAGGTTCATTGTTCGGTGTTGGCTGGTCATCCTGGAATCTTTGGTACCAGAGAGTTAGTGGCTAGATCCTTTTGGTGGCCATCTCTGTCGCGGGATGTGCGTTCTTTTGTGCAGTCCTGTGGGATTTGTGCTCGGGCTAAGCCCTGCTGTTCTCGTGCCAGTGGGTTGCTTTTGCCCTTGCCGGTCCCGAAGAGGCCTTGGACACATATCTCTATGGATTATATTTCAGATCTTCCCGTCTCTCAAAAAATGTCAGTCATTTGGGTGGTATGTGATCGCTTCTCTAAGATGGTCCATTTGGTACCCTTGTCTAAATTACCTTCCTCCTCTGATTTGGTGCCATTGTTCTTCCAGCATGTGGTTCGTTTACATGGCATTCCAGAGAATATCGTTTCTGACAGAGGTTCCCAGTTTGTTTCGAGGTTTTGGCGAGCTTTTTGTGCTAGGATGGGCATTGACTTGTCTTTTTCCTCGGCTTTCCATCCTCAGACCAATGGCCAGACCGAACGAACCAATCAGACCTTGGAAACATATCTGAGATGCTTTGTTTCTGCTGATCAGGATGACTGGGTGTCCTTTTTGCCTTTGGCTGAGTTCGCCCTTAATAATCGGGCCAGCTCGGCTACCTTGGTTTCGCCGTTTTTCTGCAACTCTGGGTTCCATCCTCGTTTCTCTTCAGGGCAGGTTGAGTCTTCGGACTGTCCTGGTGTGGATACTGTCTTGGACAGGTTGCAGCAGATTTGGACTCATGTAGTGGACAATTTGACCTTGTCCCAGGAGAAGGCTCAACGTTTTGCTAATCGCAGACGCTGTGTGGGTCCCCGACTTCGTGTTGGGGATTTGGTTTGGTTGTCTTCTCGTCATATTCCTATGAAGGTTTCCTCTCCTAAGTTTAAACCTCGTTTCATTGGTCCGTATAGGATTTCTGAGGTTCTTAATCCTGTGTCTTTTCGTTTGACCCTTCCAGATTCTTTTTCCATCCATAACGTATTCCATAGGTCATTGTTGCGGAGATACGTGGCACCTATGGTTCCATCTGTTAATCCTCCTGCTCCGGTTTTGGTGGAGGGGGAGTTGGAGTATATTGTGGAGAAGATTTTGGATTCTCGTGTTTCAAGACGGAAACTCCAGTATCTGGTTAAGTGGAAGGGTTATGCTCAGGAAGATAATTCCTGGATCTTTGCCTCTGATGTCCATGCTCCCGATCTTGTTCGTGCCTTTCATATGGCTCATCCTGGTCGTCCTGGGGGCTCTGGTGAGGGTTCGGTGACCCCTCCTCAAGGGGGGGTACTGTTGTGAATTCTGTGGCAGAGCTCCTTCCTGTGGTCACAAGTGGTAC
Organism: Ranitomeya imitator; assembly: GCF_032444005.1. Classification (NCBI taxonomy): domain Eukaryota; kingdom Metazoa; phylum Chordata; class Amphibia; order Anura; family Dendrobatidae; genus Ranitomeya; species Ranitomeya imitator. Next base: position 682,314,780 of record NC_091284.1, on the reverse strand, counting down.
TTCGGCTGATTCTCTCTATGAGCTTCCGTTGGTGGAGGAAAGTGGTACTGCGGCTTCTGAGTTTCCTTCCTCAGGTGATGTGGTGAAGTCGTTAGGTGCTGCTCTATTTAACTCCACCTAGTGCTTTGATCCTGGCTTCCAGTCAATGTTCTAGTATTGGACTTGCTTCCTCCTGGATCGTTCCTGCGGCCTGCTGCTCTGCATAGCTAAGTTCCGCTTTTGTTATTTTTGTTTGCTGTTTTTTTCTGTCCAGCTTGCTTTCATGTTTTTTTCTTGCTTGCTGGAAGCTCTGGGACGCAGAGGGTGTACCTCCGTACCGTTAGTCGGTACGGAGGGTCTTTTTGCCCCCTTTGCGTGGTTGTTTGTAGGGTTTTGTGTTGACCGCAAAGTTACCTTTCCTATCCTCGCTCTGTTCAGAAAGTCGGGCCTCACTTTGCTAAATCTATTTCATCTCTGCGTTTGTCTTTTCATCTTACTCACAGTCATTATATGTGGGGGGCTGCCTTTTCCTTTGGGGTATTTCTCTGAGGCAAGGTAGGCTTATTTTCTATCTTCAGGCTAGCTAGTTTCTCAGGCTGTGCCGAGTTGCATAGGGAGCGTTAGGCGCAATCCACGGCTGCCTTTAGTGTGGTTGGAGAGGATTAGGTTTTGCGGTCAGCAGAGTTCCCACGTCTCAGAGCTCGTTCTATGTTTTTGGGTTATTGTCAGGTCACTGTATGTGCTCTGACTTCTATGTCCATTGTGGTACTGAATTACCTAATCATAACAGATGATATACTAATTTTGTGAGAAGTACCTGTAGTCCTTAATGACATTGGCTGGTTGGGATGGTTGTCCTGCTGCAGACACCTACTTTATGGTATTGCATGATGGATAACATGTATTTATCGGCATTGAGGACCACATTAATCCTGGCCAAATTGCACACTTGCAAGGAACCTCCACCGAGCTTCACTATTGCCTGTAGACACTAATTATGGTACTACTCTTTAGACCTTCTGTGAATAAACTGCCTTCTTTTACAGCCAAATAGTTCACATTTTGTCTCATCCGTCCAGAACACTTACTGCCATTTTATTTTTCTACACCCCAGTTCCTATGGTTTCATGCATAGTTGAGTTGCTTGGCTTTGTTTCCATGTCGAAGGTATGACTTTTTGATCACAATTCCTCAATGAATACAACTTCTTGCCATATTTCTCCAAACAGTAGATGTAGTAGTTTGTTCCCAATGGTTGCTGCAATTCTGTACTGATGGACATCTTATTATTTCAATGGTATAACTGCCTTGTGTCTTGTTGCTGTGCTCAGTCTTGCTATGGTGTATGACCTGTGATATGAAAGTGTCTTCCACAACATCACCTTTATAGTAGAGTTTTGCTGTTCCGCACCCAGTTTTGTTTCGCACACAAGTGTTTCTGTTTCCGTTAATGACCATGTTTCACCTACATATGAAAATGATGCCCATGTTCATCTTTTTTTTGTGCAACTGGTTACGCATACACCTGATAATAATCTTACAAAATCCCTGACTTTGCAAGTATACCTAGAAGAAATGGTTCTATTTTGAAGGCTAAGGATGGTCACACCAAATATTGAATTGATTTACACATGAATTTTGTTCATTCACTTAGCAATTTGCTAATTGATAAACTATTAACACTTCTATTATTTTTAAAACATACTTATTTTGCAGTAAATTTTCCACTCCAGCCTATAGTTTTTGTACTGTATCGTATAACTGTGAATACACAGTTTGTTGTTTTGTAGAATTGACCGTGTTGTGATTTAAGGGGTTCTTTGTAGGTTAATAAATGCAGTTATATCATATGGATGTAATTAAACAGTTAAACTGAAATTATATATTCATTTATGGAAAATATACCCACCAGGCCTTCTGCTCCAGGTCCAAGAGAAGTGACAGCGAGATCATTTCCATTAGGGTCAAATGCATTAATCTCAATACCCCAGTTGTTATGTGGCTGCTTGAACCAGTTTTGTAACACATGCTTAAAGTCAATACTTTGCCAATGGCCTGTACGTGAATGCAAGTCAATCTTCAGAGATCTAATGCGAATGTGTTTGCTGCTTTCTTCGGTTATAGGCTTCAGGCGCAGGATCTGCAGGTAGACTGTGGAGGTGTGCTGCACAGGACGCAGATAAACCCATAATTGGGCTTTTACTACCTTGGTGAACATAATTTTGGGGCTGAAGTTAAAGTAGCAGCAGTGAGGGTTCCCTTCCAATCTCACAACTGGGTCAGCTGTAAAAGGAATAGAAAGAATAGTCATGAGTGAAAGTTAGGAATGCTGCCACTTTAGAAATTGTAAAAAACATTTACATTTCGTTCTTTGACTTTCAACACAAGTTTGTTTTCCTCTAAAGGAATCACACTGAAAAAGTGGTATTTTAAGAGATCTCAAACCATCCTAACAATGTAAATTTATAAAGAGGTGTTATTGCTTATATCATCCTTAAACTTTTGGCTTACTTAAGGGGGTTGCCCCCTTTCAGGAAACTCTGATCCTGGGGTGAAGTTTGTTTGCTATAAAAAGACAAACCATGGTTTACTCCCCATCTCTAAGTCCAGCATTGAGCCTTCCCTGCTGGTCCTGTTATCTGGTATTGACTGTGCCAGCCAATCAATAAGCTCAGTGGCTGTGAGTGGAGTGTTCCAGCTACATAAAGTCAGCACCACAGCCAATATTGGGAGCACCGCCAAAGACTGGATCCTGAGATGGTGAGTAAAGTGCAATTTCCTTTTTAAGAAGAAACTGTGCCTGGGGTCCAAGATTTTCTTTTTTACTTTTACCAAATTTAATACCCATCCTTTGTAACAATATTTGAGAGTTCCCATCTGACCCTCTTATCCTCCTTAAAATCCAAAGAGAGAAGAGATCGTAGCAGCAGTGTGATCAGGAATTAGTCACTGGAAACTTCAGTCAATGATCAGCTTTCAACTTTTGGGAAAGTTCAAATTTAAAGAAGTACTCCTCCTCCCATCTAAATGTTTATCCTCTTAATATATTGCAGTCATCATATTATATGGCACTGCGCACTTACAATTGCTTATTTTGCCTTTCTACCCAATTAATTCTTCTCTTTTTTGTTAGGTTAATGACATCAATTGATCAAAAACAGACTAGCTGAATCCTTCTAAGCTCTATGTAGAAACAGAAAGTCTATTTTCCCTACATAAATCTTGACTGTAAAAGTAAGGAGTTGAATGAGTCATGCAGGGAAAAGAGACTTCCTTATTCTACATAGAGCAGAGAAAAGAGAAGAATTAGCTTGGTAGAAAGGGAAAATGAGCAATTGTAAGTACACAGCGTTATATAATAAGATGATTGCAATATATTAAGAGGATAAAAACTTTGACGGACGTGCTTCTTTAACCCCTTCATGACCCAGCCTATTTTGACCTTAAAGACCTTGCCGTTTTTTGCAATTCTGACCAGTGTCCCTTTTTGAGGTAATAACTCAGGAACGCTTCAATGGATCCTAGCGGTTCTGAGATTGTTTTTTCGTGACATATTGGGCTTCGTGTTAGTGGTAAATTTAGGTCAATAAATTCTGTGTTTATTTGTGATAAAAACGGAAATTTGGCGAAAATTTTGAAAATTTCGCAATTTTCACATTTTGAATTTTTATTCTGTTAAACCAGAGAGTTATGTGACACAAAATCGTTAATAAATTACATTTCCCACATGTCTACTTTACATCAGCACAATTTTGGAAACAAAATTTTTTTTTGCTAGGAAGTTATAAGGGTTAAAATTTGACCAGCGATTTCTCATTCTTACAACGAAATTTACAAAACCATTTTTTTGAGGGACCACCTCACATTTGAAGTCAGTTTGAGGGGTCTATATGGCTGAAAATACCCAAAAGTGACACCATTCTAAAAACTGCACCCCTCAAGGTGCACAAAACCACATTCAAGAAGTTTATTAACTCTTCAGGTGCTTCACAGCAGCAGAAGCAACATGGAAGGAAAAAATGAACATTTAACTTTTTAGTTCCCAATGGTAAAAGGAGAAACTGAACAACGAAAGTTGTTGTCCAATTTGTCCTGAGTACACAGATACCTCATATGTGGGGGTAAACCACTGTTTGGGCGCACGGCAGGGCTTGGAAGGGAAGGAGCGCCATTTGACTTTTTGAATGAAAAATTGGCTGCACTCTTTAGCGGACACCATGTCACGTTTGGAGAGACCCTGTGTGCCTAAACATTGGAGCTCCCCCACAAGTGACCCCATTTTGGAAACTAGACGCCCCAAGGAACTTATCTAGATGCATAGTGAGCCCTTTAAACCCCCAGGTGCTTCACAAATTGATCCCTAAAAATGCCTTTTGACTTTTTGAATGGAAAATTAGCTCAAAATGTTAGCGGACACCATGTCGCGTTTGGAGAGCCCCTGTGTGCCTAAACATTGGAGCTCCCCCACAAGTGACCCCATTTTGGAAACTAGACCCCCCCCAAGGAACTTATCTAGATGCATACTGAGCACTTTAAACCCCCAGGTGCTTCACAGAAGCTTATAATGCAGAGCCATGAAAATCAAAAATAATTTTTCTTTTCTCAAAAATGATTTTTTAGCCTGGAATTTCCTATTTTGCCAATGGTAATAGGAGAAATAGGACCACAAATGTTGTTGTCCAGTCTGTCCTGAGTACGCAGATACCCCATATGTGGGGGTAAACCACTGTTTGGGCGCACGGCAGGGCTCAGAAGGGAAGGCACGCCATTTGGCTTTTTAAATGGAAAATTAGCTCCAATCATTAGCGGACACCATGTCGCGTTTGGAGAGCCCCTGTGTGCCTAAACATTGGAGATCCCCCACAAATGACCCCATTTTGGAAACTAGACCCCGAAAGGAACTTATCTAGATGTGAGGTGAGCACTTTGATCCCCCAAATGCTTCACAGAAGTTCATAACACAGAGCAGTGAAAATAATAAATACGTTTTCTTTCCTCAAAAATAATTTTTTAGCCCAGAATTTTTTATTTTCCCAAGGGTTACAGGAGAAATTGGACCACAAATGTTGTTGTCCAGTTTCTCCTGAGTACGCTGATACCCCATGTGTTGGGGTAAACCACTGTTTGGGCACACGTGGGGGCTCAGAAGGGAAGTAGTGACTTTTGAAATGCAGACTTTGATGGAATGGTCTGCGGGCGTCACGTTGCGTTTGCAGAGCCCCTGGTGTGCCTAAACAGTAGAAACCCCCCACAAGTGACCCCATTTTGGAAACTAGACCCCCCAAGGAACTTATCTAGATGTGAGGTGAGAACTTTGAACCCCCAAGTGCTTCACAGAAGTTTATAACGCAGAGCCGTGAAAATAATAAATACGTTTTCTTTCCTCAAAAATAATATTTTAACCCAGAATTTTTTATTTTCCCAAGGGTTACAGGAGATATTGGACCACAAAAGTTGTTGTCCAGTTTCTCCTGAGTAAGCTGATACCCCATGTGTGGGGGTAAACCACTGTTTGGGCACACGTCGGGGCTCAGAAGGGAAGTAGTGACTTTTGAAATGCAGACTTTGATGGAATAGTCTGCGGGCGCCACGTTGCGTTTGCAGAGCCCCTGGTGTGCCTAAACAGTAGAAACCCCCCACAAGTGACCCCATTTTGGAAACTAGACCCCCAAAGGAACTTATCTAGATATGTGGTGAGCACTTTAAACCCCCAAGTGCTTTACAGAAGTTTATAACGCAGAGCCGTGAAAATAATAAATACGTTTTCTTTCCTCAAAAATAATTATTTAGCCCAGAATTTTTTATTTTCCCAAGGGTTACAGGAGAAATTGGACCCCAAAAGTTGTTGTCCAGTTTCTCCTGAGTACGCTGATACCCCATATGTGGGGGTAAACCACTGTTTGGGCACACGTCGGGGCTCAGAAGGGAAGTAGTGACTTTTGAAATGCAGACTTTGATGGAATGGTCTGCGGGCGTCACGTTGCGTTTGCAGAGCCCCTGGTGTGCCTAAACAGTAGAAACCCGCCACAAGTGACCCCATTTTGGAAACTAGACCCCCCAAGGAACTTATCTAGATATGTGGTGAGCACTTTGAACCCCCAAGTGCTTCACAGACGTTTACAATGCAGAGCCGTGAAAATAAAAAATCATTTTTCTTTCCTCAAAAATGATGTTTTAGCAACCAATTTTTTATTTTCTCAAGGGTAACAGGAGAAATTGGACCCCAATAATTGTTGCACAGTTTGTCCTGAGTATGCTGGTAACCCATATGTGGGGGTAAACCACTGTTTGGGCGCACGTCGGGGCTCGGAAGTGAGGGAGCACCATTTGACCTTTTGAATACAAGATTGGCTGGAATCAATGGTGGCGCCATGTTGCGTTTGGAGACCCCCTGATGTGCCTAAACAGTGGAAACCCCTCAATTCTAACTCCAACACACCCCTAATCCTTATCCCAACTGTAGCCGTAACCCTAATTACAACCCTAACCCCAACACACCCCTAACCACAACCCTAACCCCAACACACCCCTAACCCTAACCACAACCCTAATTCCAACCCTAACTCTAAGGCTATGTGCCAACGTTGCGGATTCGTATGAGATTTTTCAGCACCATTTTTGAAAAATCCGCTGGTAAAAGGCACTGCGTTTTACCTGCGGATTTACCGCGGATTGCCAGTGTTTTTTGTGCGGATTTCACCTGCGGATTCCTATTGAGGAACAGGTGTAAAACGCAGCGGAATCCGCACAAAGAATTGACATGCTGCGGAAAATACAACGCAGCGTTTCCGCGTGGTATTTTCCGCACCATGGGCACAGCGGATTTGGTTTTCCATATGTTTACATGGTACTGTAAACCTGATGGAACACTGCAGCGAATCCGCAGCGGCCAATCCACTGCGGATCCGCAGCCAAATCCGCACCGTGTGCACATAGCCTAATTCTAAAGGTATGTGCACATGCTGCGGAAAACGCTGCGGAAAACGCTGCGGATCCGCAGCAGTTTCCCATGAGTTTACAGTTCAATGCAAACCTATGGGAAACAAAAATCGCTGTACACATGCTGCAGAAAAACTGCACGGAAACGCAGTGGTTTACATTCCGCAGCATGTCACTTCTTTCTGCGGATTCCGCAGCGGTTTTTCAACTGCTCCAATAGAAAATCGCAGTTGTAAAACCACAGTGAAATGCGCAGAAAAACCGCGGTAAATCTGCGATAAATCCACAGCGGTTTAGCACTGCGGATTTATCAAATCCTCTGCGGAAAAATCCGCAGAGGACCAGAATACATGTGCACATTGCTAACCCTAACCCTACCCCTAACCCTACCCCTAACCCTACCCCTAACCCTACCCCTAACCCTACCCCTAACCCTAGTTCTTACCCCAACATTAGTGGAACAAAAAAAAAAAAAATTCTTTATTTTTTTTTTATTGTCCCTACTTATGGGGGTGACAAAGGGGAAGGGGGTCATTTACTATTTTTTTATTTTGATAATAATAATAATCTTTATTTTTATATAGCGCTAACATATTCCGCAGCGCTTTACAGTTTGCACACATTATCATCGCTGTCCCCGATGGGGCTCACAATCTAAATTCCCTATTAGAAGAAGAATCCAATTTCACCTGTCAGAAGTGTAGACTAGTGGCCCTTTTAGAAGAAAAGGTGCGGGGTCTGGAAGAAAGAATAGCAACTTTGAAACTCATCAAAGAGAATGAAGACTTTCTAGACAGAACAGAAGCATCTCTACTGGTCACAGAAGGTGCAAAAAGTGTCAGAGAACCTCCAAAAGCAGATGAGTGGAAGCATGTGACCAAAAGAAGCAAGAAGACCATGGAGAAATCACCAACCACACAACTGAAGAACCGATATCAAATCTTTGTAGAGGATGAAGATGGCACACCTAAGAATGAAGCAATACCAGCAAGCAAAAAAGAAAAGGGCACACAGCAACAAGTGACAGCAAAAAGTACAGCCAAGAAGCAACGAAGAGTGGTGGTGGTGGGAGACTCACTACTGAGAGGCACCGAAGCAGCCATCTGCAGACCGGACATAACTGCAAGAGAAGTATGCTGCCTTCCAGGTGCGATGATCAAGGATGTGACCGATAGGATACCAAAGCTCTTCAGCTCCAAGGACGTCCACCCATTTCTTCTGATACATGTTGGCACCAATGACACGGCAAGGAAGGACCTACCGACAATCTGCAAGGACTTTGAAGAGTTGGGGAAGAAAGTAAAGGAACTGGATGCACAGGTAGTTTTTTCTTCTATCCTTCCAGTAGACGGGCATGGCACCAGGAGATGGAACAGGATCCTTGATGCAAACAACTGGCTAAGACGATGGTGCAGACAACAAGGATTTGGATTCCTGGACCACGGTGTGAATTACTGGTATGATGGACTCCTCGCCAGAGACGGACTACACCTCAACAAACCTGGGAAACACACATTCGCCAGAAGACTCGCTACACTCATCAGGAGGGCGTTAAACTAGAAGAAGAGGGGACGGGAAGAAAAACATTAGACTCGAACAAAGACGACCCAGGAAAACATACTCAGAAGGGAGGTAAGAACATTTCTAAAACAATCCACAGTGAGGAGATTGGAACAAAACAAAATCCTCTAAACTGCATGCTCGCAAACGCCAGAAGCCTGACAAACAAGATGGAAGAACTAGAAGCAGAAATATCTACAGGTAACTTTGACATAGTGGGAATAACCGAGACATGGTTAGATGAAAGCTATGACTGGGCAGTTAACTTACAGGGTTACAGTCTGTTTAGAAAGGATCGTAAAAATCGGAGAGGAGGAGGGGTTTGTCTCTATGTAAAGTCTTGTCTAAAGTCCACTTTAAGGGAGGATATTAGCGAAGGGAATGAGGATGTCGAGTCCATATGGGTTGAAATTCATGGAGGGAAAAATGGTAACAAAATTCTCATTGGGGTCTGTTACAAACCCCCAAATATAACAGAAAGCATGGAAAGTCTACTTCTAAAGCAGATAGATGAAGCTGCAACCCATAATGAGGTCCTGGTTATGGGGGACTTTAACTACCCGGATATTAACTGGGAAACAGAAACCTGTGAAACCCATAAAGGCAACAGGTTTCTGCTAATAACCAAGAAAAATTATCTTTCACAATTGGTGCAGAATCCAACCAGAGGAGCAGCACTTTTAGACCTAATACTATCTAATAGACCTGACAGAATAACAAATCTGCAGGTGGTTGGGCATTTAGGAAATAGCGACCACAATATTGTGCAGTTTCACCTGTCTTTCACTAGGGGGACTTGTCAGGGAGTCACAAAAACATTGAACTTTAGGAAGGCAAAGTTTGAACAGCTTAGAGATGCCCTTAATCTGGTAGACTGGGACAATATCCTCAGAAATGAGAATACAGATAATAAATGGGAAATGTTTAAGAACATCCTAAATAGGCAGTGTAAGCGGTTTATACCTTGTGGGAATAAAAGGACTAGAAATAGGAAAAACCCAATGTGGCTAAACAAAGAAGTAAGACAGGCAATTAACAGTAAAAAGAAAGCATTTGCACTACTAAAGCAGGATGGCACCATTGAAGCTCTAAAAAACTATAGGGAGAAAAATACTTTATCTAAAAAACTAATTAAAGCTGCCAAAAAGGAAACAGAGAAGCACATTGCTAAGGAGAGTAAAACTAATCCCAAACTGTTCTTCAACTATATCAATAGTAAAAGAATAAAAACTGAAAATGTAGGCCCCTTAAAAAATAGTGAGGAAAGAATGGTTGTAGATGACGAGGAAAAAGCTAACATATTAAACACCTTCTTCTCCACGGTATTCACGGTGGAAAATGAAATGCTAGGTGAAATCCCAAGAAACAATGAAAACCCTATATTAAGGGTCACCAATCTAACCCAAGAAGAGGTGCGAAACCGGCTAAATAAGATTAAAATAGATAAATCTCCGGGTCCGGATGGCATACACCCACGAGTACTAAAAGAACTAAGTAATGTAATAGATAAACCATTATTTCTTATTTTTAGTGACTCTATAGCGACAGGGTCTGTTCCGCAGGACTGGCGCATAGCAAATGTGGTGCCAATATTCAAAAAGGGCTCTAAAAGTGAACCTGGAAATTATAGGCCAGTAAGTCTAACCTCTATTGTTGGTAAAATATTTGAAGGGTTTCTGAGGGATGTTATTCTGGATTATCTCAATGAGAATAACTGTTTAACTCCATATCAGCATGGGTTTATGAGAAATCGCTCCTGTCAAACCAATCTAATCAGTTTTTATGAAGAGGTAAGCTATAGACTGGACCACGGTGAGTCATTGGACGTGGTATATCTCGATTTTTCCAAAGCGTTTGATACCGTGCCGCACAAGAGGTTGCTACACAAAATGAGAATGCTTGGTCTGGGGGAAAATGTGTGTAAATGGGTTAGTAACTGGCTTAGTGATAGAAAGCAGAGGGTGGTTATAAATGGTATAGTCTCTAACTGGGTCGCTGTGACCAGTGGGGTACCGCAGGGGTCAGTATTGGGACCTGTTCTCTTCAACATATTCATTAATGATCTGGTAGAAGGTTTACACAGTAAAATATCGATATTTGCAGATGATACAAAACTATGTAAAGCAGTTAATACAAGAGAAGATAGTATTCTGCTACAGATGGATCTGGATAAGTTGGAAACTTGGGCTGAAAGGTGGCAGATGAGGTTTAACAATGATAAATGTAAGGTTATACACATGGGAAGAGGGAATCAATATCACCATTACACACTGAACGGGAAACCACTGGGTAAATCTGACAGGGAGAAGGACTTGGGGATCCTAGTTAATGATAAACTTACCTGGAGCAGCCAGTGCCAGGCAGCAGCTGCCAAGGCAAACAGGATCATGGGGTGCATTAAAAGAGGTCTGGATACACATGATGAGAGCATTATACTGCCTCTGTACAAATCCCTAGTTAGACCGCACATGGAGTACTGTGTCCAGTTTTGGGCACCGGTGCTCAGGAAGGATATAATGGAACTAGAGAGAGTACAAAGGAGGGCAACAAAATTAATAAAGGGGATGGGAGAACTACAATACCCAGATAGATTAGCGAAATTAGGATTATTTAGTCTAGAAAAAAGACGACTGAGGGGCGATCTAATAACCATGTATAAGTATATAAGGGGACAATACAAATATCTCGCTGAGGATCTGTTTATACCAAGGAAGGTGACGGGCACAAGGGGGCATTCTTTGCGTCTGGAGGAGAGAAGGTTTTTCCACCAACATAGAAGAGGATTCTTTACTGTTAGGGCAGTGAGAATCTGGAATTGCTTGCCTGAGGAGGTGGTGATGGCGAACTCAGTCGAGGGGTTCAAGAGAGGCCTGGATGTCTTCCTGGAGCAGAACAATATTGTATCATACAATTATTAGGTTCTGTAGAAGGACGTAGATCTGGGTATTTATTATGATGGAATATAGGCTGAACTGGATGGACAAATGTCTTTTTTCGGCCTTACTAACTATGTTACTATGTTACTATGTAGTATGTCTTTGGAATGTGGGAGGAAACCGGAGTGCCCGGAGGAAACCCACGCAAACACGGAGAGAACATACAAACTCTTTGCAGATGTTGTCCTGGGTGGGATTAGAACCCAGGACCCCAGCGCTGCAAGGCTGAAGTGCTAACCACTGCGCCAAGGTTATAGGTTATATCTCAGTGATCAAAACTCCCTTTGGAACGAATCTGCCGGCCGGCAGATTCGGCGGGCGCACTGCACATGCGCCCGCCATTTTGGAAGATAGCGGCGCCCAGGAAAGAAGACGGACGGACGCCGGGAGGCCGGGTAAGTATAAGGGGGGGAGATCAGGGCACGGGGGGGGGGCGACGGAGCACGGGGGGGTGGATCGGAACACGGGGGGGTGGATTGGAGCACGGGGGGGTGGATCGGAACACGGGGTGGGGGATTGGAGCACGGGGTGGGGGATCGCTGTGCGGGGGGGTGGATCGGAGCATGGGGGGATCGCTGTGCGGGGGGGGGATCGCAGTGCGGGGGGGTTTGATTGGAGCACGGGGGGTGTGATTGCAGCACGGGGGGAGCGGACAGGAGGACGGGGGAGCGGAGCACAGGACGGAGGGGAGCGGACCATAGATCGGGGGGCTGGGGGGGCGATCAGTGGGGTGGGGTGGGTGCACATAAGTGTTTCCAGCCATGGCCGATGATATTGCAGCATTGGCCATGGCTGGATTGTAATATTTCACCATTTTTTTAGGTGAAATATTACAAATCGCTCTGATTGGCAGTTTCACTTTCAACAGCCAATCAGAGCGATCGTAGCCACGGGGGGGGTGAAGCCACCCCCCCTGGGCTAAACTACCACTCCCCCTGTCCCTGCAGGCCGGGTGAAATGGGAGTTAACCCTTTCACCCGATCTGCAGGGACGCGATCTTTCTGTGACACAGCATATGTGTCACAGGTCGGATTGGCACCGACTTTCATGACGCATACGCTGTGTCACAGGTCGGGAAGGGGTTAATGTAATTTCCATACTTATCCCCATTAAACTCCAAGAGTGACAAACATTATTCACAAAAGAAATGCTTCTCAAACTATGTAAACTATTCTGTTGGTAATGCAAAGTGTCCAGCTGTCACTAACATTAGAGAAGAAAGTACTTTGTAGAAATCTGATTTTTATCCAACACATGTATTAGATGAAAAGTAGTTTACTTATAACTATTACATACATAATTAATTTTCAATTCCAGGGGGAGACATATGTTTCATATTTTGCTTTTTTCAATTAGGAAAAATAAATTAAAATTGCATCACGACATAATGAATCAAACAAAGAAACATAGCAATTAGAGCATTTCATATTGTCCATAGAGTAGATAGTAACTATCCTTTTTTTCATCCTATCATCAGCCCACATCCCCACAATGGGATTGCAGGATGCCAATGGGATGGATGTCTTGGCAGTCCTAATGAAGACCCCCAGGTCCTCCATTTTAGTACATCTAGAAAGCTCTGCCACGGGCAGCGAATAAAAAGAGAATGCATATAGGTTAAGTTTTTATTGTATCATTGATTGTAGGTTTAAGGCTCCTAGTGGGACTAAACATAAATGTAAATGAAAGCTTAAAAAAAATCACAAGAATCTTGAAAAAATATATAATACTAGATGGTAGCCCGATTCTAATGCATCGGGTATTCTAGAATATGTAAGTAGTTTATTTATGAAGATTTTAGAATAATACATTGAATACACAGGATTTGGCCGGCCGTGACCAATTAGCGAAGCGTGGTTCAACTCCAGTGCCAATTCGTGCCCGGACTGCGCCTGTCACTGATTGTTCGCGGCCGGCCAAGTAGTATATAGCACAGCCACATGGTATATAACAGCCCACGTAGTAAATAGCGCAGCCACGTAGTATATAGCAGAGCCACGTAGTATATAGCACAGCCACGTAGTATATAGCACAGCTCACGGAGTATATAGCAGAGCCATGTAGTATATAGCACAGCCACATAGTATATAACACAGCCCACGGAGTATATTGCACAGCCACATAGTATAGAGCACAGCCCACGGAGTGTATAACAGCCCACATAGCATACAACACAGCTCACGTAGTATATAACAGCCCAAGTGTTATGATCTGGTGGTTTAGGAACAACATGAGACAAGCTCTGAAGGAGGTGGTATCTGTACTGACCGCAAACCCTGAACCTAGCAGCGCAACTAAAAATAGCCGTGGGATGCTCCTGTCGCTCCCTAGGCACCTCGTCACAGCCTAAGATCTAACTTCCCCTAAAGATGGAAACAGGAAACCTATCTTGCCTCAGAGAAAGGAAAGATAGCCCCCCACAAATATTGACGGTGAGAGGAGGGGAAAATAACATACGCAGAAATTAAATCAGATTTTAGCATATGAGGCCAGTCTAGCTTGATAGATAGGACAGGAAAGGATACTGTGTGGTCAGTATTAAAACTCTACAAAAATCCACGCAGAGTTTACTAAAAATCTCCACACCTGACTAAAGGTGTGGAGGGTAAATCTGCTTCCCAGAGCTTCCAGCAAGACAAAATTAATTCATACTGATAACGCTGGATAAACATAGAAAACACAGAACGGATAAGTCCACAAACTGTGAACAGAAAAGAGCAAGCAAAAACTTAGCTTAGCTGAACTGGTCAGGATAACAGGGAAATCCAAAAGAGATGTGAATCCAGCCAGGAACCATTTACAAGTGGCACCAGCTGAAGGACAGAGCAGACATAAATAGCAGAGCAGAGACGATCAGTGGAAGCAGCTGAAGACAGCTAACTCGAAGGAGCAGCCACACCACTAGAAACCACAAGAGGGAGCCCAAGAGCAGAACTCACAAAAGTGCCACTTACAACCACCGGAGGGAGCCCAAGAGCGGAATTCACAACACCCAAGCACGCAGTATATAACACAGCCCATGTAGTGTATAACACAGGCCACGTAGTGTATAACACAGGCCATGTAGTGTATAGCACAGCCCAAGTAGTACATTGCACAGCCCACGTAGTACATTGGACAGCCTATGTAGTATATAGCACAGCCCACGCAGTATATTGCACAGCCCACGCAGTATATTGCACAGCCCACGCAGTATATTGCACAGCCCACGCAGTATATTGCAAAGCCCGCGCAGTATATTGCACAGCCCACGTAGTATATTGCACAGCCCGCGTAGTATATTGCAAAGCCCGCGCAGTATATTGCAAAGCCCGCGCAGTATATTGCCCAGCCCGCGTAGTACATTGCACAGCCCACATAGTACATTGCACAGCCCACATAGTATAATGCCCAGCCCACGTAGTATATTGCACAGCCCACGTAGTATATTGCACAGCCCACATAGTATATAGCAATTTGGGCATCATATCCCTGTTAAAAAAAAATAATTAAAATAAAAAATAGTTATATACTCACCTTCCGTTGGCCCCCAGATCCAGGAAGCGTTTACCGACGCTCCTTGCGTGCTCCGGTCTCAAGAGTGCATTGCGATCTTGTGAGATGATGACGTCATCATCTCGCGAGATCGCAATGCATGGAGCGGTCACCGGCGCATCGCTAGGAGCGGTAAAGGCATGTTCTGGATCCGAGAGGCCGACGGATGGTGAGGATATAATGATTTTTTTATTATTATTATTTTTAACATTAGATCTTTTTACTATTGATGCTGCATACGCATCATCAATATTAAAAAGTTGGTCACACAGGGTTAATAGCAGCGTTAATGGAGTGCGTTACACCGCGGCATAACGCGGTCCGTTAGCGCTGCCATTAACCCTGTGTGAGTGCTGACTGGAGGAGAGTATGGAGCGGGCACTGACTGCGGGGAGGAAGGAGTGGCCATGTTGCCGCCGGACAGTGCCCGTCGTTGATTGGTCGTGGCAATGATCGTGGGCATTTTGCCACGACCAATCAGCGACTTGGATTTCCATGACAGACAGAGGCCGCAACCAATGAATATCTGTGACATACAGACAGACAGAAAGACAGACGGAAGTGACCCTTAGACAATTATATCTACTATATAAAGCTGAATGTGTGTATGTGTGTGTGTGTGTATGTGTGTGTGTGTGTATGTCCGGGATTGGCATCTGCACCGTCGCAGCTACAGCCACAAAATTTTGCACAGTCACACGTCTGGACCCCGAGAGCGTCATAGGCTATATTGTGAGGCGAAATTTTAACCCCGCGCGTTCCAATTCACCAAACAATATTGCCCCTATCTACATAATGGGGAAAAAAGTGAAAGGAAAAGTGTTGGAAGCGTCGCAGCTACAGCAACAAAATTTTGCACAGTCACACGTCTGGACCCTGAGAGCGTCATAGGCTACGTTGTGAGGTGAAATTTTAACCCCGTGCTTTCCAATTCACCAAACAATTTTGCCCCTATCTACATAATGGGGAAAAAAGTGAAAGGAAAAGTGTTGGAGGCGTCGCAGCTACAGCCACAAAATTTTGCACAGTCACACGTCTGGACCCTGAGAGCATCATAGGCTATGTTGTGAGGTGAAATTTTAACCCCGTGCTTTCCAATTCACCAAACAATTTTGCCCCTATCTACATAATGGGGAAAATAGTGAAAGGAAAAGTGTTGGAGGCGTCGCAGCTACAGCCACAAAATTTTGCACAGTCACACGTCTGGACCCTGAGAGCATCATAGGCTATGTTGTGAGGTGAAATTTTAACCCCACGCTTTCCAATTCACCAAATAATTTTGCCCCTATCTACATAATGGGGAAAAGTGAAAGGAAAAGTGTTGGAGGCAAATTGACAGCTGCCAGATGTGAACAAGAGGGACTTAAAGAATGAGAGCGATGGCACCAAAGAGTATATATCGTACAGTTGCTAAGGTGGGGCCCCGACATGGGATACTCACCACACACGGGGATATGAACACACACAAAATGCGCCACACACTACCACGTGCTTGAACACATATACCACCCTCAGCACACATTTCACCACACATACACCAACCTCGGCACATAAAAGTCGAAACACAAAAGTCGCCGCTCAAAACTCGCCATGCGCAAAACTCGCCACATGCAAAAACTAGGCTCACGCAAAACTCGCCACAAGTGCAAAACTCACCTCATGGAAAACTCGCCACACGCAAAACTTGCACACGCGGAAAAATTGCCACATGTACAAAAGTTGCAGCACATGCAAAAGTTGCCTCACACACAACTTGCACATACTCAAAAGGCACCACACATAAAACTCGCCATGCGCAAAACTCGCCATGCGCAAAACTTGCTGCACACAACTTGCTACACTAACCTGTCACATGCAACTCGACACACAAAAAGTTGCTACATGCATGTTGCCACATAAAACTCATCTCACAAAAGTCGCTACAAGCATGTCGCCACACGCAACTCAACACACACAACTTGACAAACGAAACTCACCCTAAAACACACACAAGTCTGGTATTATCCTTCAAAAATAAAAATTAGATTAATAAGCAGACAAACTACAAGAGCAACAAATGTACCATATAGGAAATACGGCAGCTGTCAGTCACATGACCTGTCTATTATGTGTATGTGTGAGCTAATATATACTGCCAGGGGGAGGGCTTCCTGTTGGCTGGGGATTTATCAGGCTGCCAATTTAGCTTACAAATACTGAGGTAAAAATACTGAGCAAATAATGTGTGAACGAGGTCTAATACAGGAGGAGATGACACACAGGTATATACTATATACAGGGGAGATGACACACAGATATATACTATATACAGGAGAGATGACACACAGGTATATACTATATAGAGATGACATACAGGTACATACTATATACAGGAGGAGATGACACACAGGTATATACTATATACAGGAGCAGATGACCTACAGGTATATACTATATACAGGAGGAGATGACATACAGGTATATGCTATATATAGAAGATGACATACAGGTATATACTATATACAGGAGGAGATGACACACAGATATATATACTATATACAGGGGAGATGACACACAGGTATATACTATATAGAGGAGGAGATGACATACAGGTATATACTATATATAGAAGGAGATGACATACAGGTATATACTATATATAGGAGGAGATGACATACAGGTATATACTATATACAGGGGAGATGACACACAGCAGGTATATTATATATACAGGGGAGATGACATACAGGTATATACTATATACAGGAGATGACATACAGGTGTATACTATATATAAGGGAGATGACAAACATGTATATACTGAGGTGAAAATGAAAAGGTGTGAGTGCAAAATGAGAGGAGTGAGGGAAAATAGTGGAGTGATCGGAAAATGACAGATGTGGCGTCGAAAGAGGAGTGAGGGAAAATAGTGGAGTGATCGGAAAATGACAGATGTGAGGTCGAAATGACAAGTGTTAGGGGGGAATGAGAGGAGTGAGGGAGAAAATTAGAGGTGTAAGGGAGAAAATGAGAGAGATATGAGGGGGAAAATGAACGATGTGATTGGGAAAATGAGAGGCGTGATGGGAAAATAAGAGAAGTGAGGTGCTATAACTAACCACAGATATTTACGCCGGGCTCTTCAGCTAGTAGTAGATAAAAGTTTAAATCATCACATTTTTTCTCATTCCAGCCTATAAAGATTTTTTCAATATATTAGATGATAAATTAAAAAGTTCAAAATTACTAAAAACAAATACTCATATGACTGTATTAACTGAAAAATAAGAATATTTCTAGCTTTTGGAAAGCTAAAAGGAAAAAAAAAACAGAAAACAAAATGGAAAAAGGGCTATGGCATCCAAAGGTTAATAGCCATTAAAAATTGCTTAACAAGCCCCATCAGCAAGTACCAGAATGCTTTATTAACCCCTGCATAGAGTGATTAACAAGCGAACACATCAAGTCCATGAAACAGTGCTACAGCAATGCAGAACAGCAATATAATGTACAGTAAATAATAATTTCCTTATACTGGTTACAGCTACTGTAAAACTCAATATACATTTACATTCACATTCAGTCCTTTCAATAATGGAGAGGATTGGAATGTATCGCTGGATCTGGCTTTAAGCCTCTTCTATAACAAGATCTCTGCAGCCTGAAGCTATGGCAATGATTGTCAACAGTTTCTTTCTATAAAGGTTAAACAGAGCATGACAGGTCGGGACAACTGGTAACCAAACATGAAAAAACGCATCCTGTACTTTTGTCCATGTAATAAAATCACTAGGATAAAGATGCTGATGTAAATGAACATGGCTTGCTTTGTTAAATGGTTTTCTTTACAGAACTCTTGCATTACGTAAGTGATACTGCCCTATGTCACCTAATAACCCACACTTTTTTTTATTCATCTAGCTTTTGCAATCACTCTTCCCCCCTCAAATTTATTTCTCCACTTCTCCCTCCTTTTTTTTCTATGGCAGCGATCTTAGTGGCACCAGTTTTTCAAGAGACCGAGCCCCGAGGGACAGACTAAGGGACATCTGTTTCTAATAAAGTTTCTGGTGCAGCAGGCCATTTCAGAGCTCCCCGAGGAGTAATGAACACTGGGGAACAGAGCCAGAATTCCTCCACTATGGAGCCAAGCCAAACAATCAACTCATCAAAGCCCAGAACCAAAGACAAGAGGAGAGGGCAAGTGAGTGAGGGAAAGAACAGAAATAGAAATGTACAGCATACAGTACAAAAGTGTAAAAAATTAAAAAGATAGGGAAAAAAGAAGATAATTAGTGAAAGAAGGTAAGAAATACCCAAATAGGTTGCAAGTTACATAGACATAGAAATGAAAGCAAAAAGACTAGAAAAGAGTAGGAAATATATAGCAGGGAAACAGAAGAGAACAAAACAAACCACAAAAAACATTAAAGGGGTTGTCCAGTCTAAAACTACAAGTTTGCAGTCACTCTATGTGACCGCAGACTTGCGAATTCTCACATCACACGCATTGTGTGCTGTGAGGATTCTCAGGTGCTGATGCCGGGAACGGCGGTCATGTGACCACAAGTATGAGATATTTGCGTCCTCACAGCCACATTCTGACTAGATGGACTTGGCCTCGCCCAATGCGGTCTAGCTAGAAAGTGGTCGGTAGTATGTGTTAGGCGTTGGCATTCTCCCACTGTGCGGAATAGATCCCAAGAATTGCCTAGTGCTGTGGTCTCCCATTCACGTCCAGGCGAGGTGGGTGCTGCTCAGCAGAGATGTCGGTCCCAGCGTCTAGCTCAGGCTCGTGGTATACACTTGGTTACTGCTGGCTCTCCAGCCAAGTCTATGGTAACCAGTGATATTCTGGGGCAGCCTTGCACTCCGGAGTCTAAGTCTTTACTGAGCATGTCCATGATGTGGTGTCTTCTCATTGGTGGTCGGACGTTAGCTGCTCTGGTGATGTGGCGGCTCCAGATTTTCTTGCCGGCGATGTCACAGCTGGCTGGGCGTGAGTGTTTGGGGTGGAGCCTAGGGTTTAAAAGGCTCTCAGTGGCACACGCAGGCGCGCTAGTATCACTTATGTGTGGTGTATATGGGTGGATACTCTACCACTCTGTTTGCACGTGTCACTTTATACTCTGAGAGTCCTTGTGTAGGCAGGTAGGGTTATGACTGGCTACCATCACTTGGCTTAGCATCTGTCTCCTTCATGTGTGCAGCTAGCACAGTCGAGTTACAGAGCGAGTCCAACCCTCAGGCTGCCACTTTCAGGGAAAGCGACAGAGCCTTGCAGCTAGCGTCACATCCCCTTGGCTTAGCAGTGCACCTGTCTCCATTGTGTGTGCAGTTAGCACAGTGGAATTACAGAGCAAGTCCAATCCACGTGCTATTTCCCCTGTGACATTTAACAGGGTTTAGCTTCTTTCTTATTTTCAGCAGTACGATTCTGTGCTGGGTACTCTGAGTTCTGTTCACACTGTGTGGTGTTTAAGACAGTGCAGTTAAAGTAATCGCTCACTGTTTAGTTCCGCCGTTGTTCACTAGCAGCAGTTATCCATCTCTGCAGTATGCATGTGCATAGCGTTGACACCGGGGAATCCTCTCTGTGTACAGTGCGAGCGATGTGAGGATTCTCAAGTCTGCAGTCAGAATCCCCAAAATAGGCAAAAGTTTGTATTTCAAGGAAAGTGGGAAGTAAAAGGAGAAAAATAAAGGGAGGAAATGAGTAGGGTATGAAAATTAGAAAAATAGAGAAGGAACAGGAAGGAAGAAGAGAAGGAAGGAGATGAATATGAGTAAATTGTCCATAAATTGTAAACTGTAATATGGTTATGAAAAAAGGAAAAAAATGAAGCGGACACATCCATAAGTAAATGTAAAATTGATTCTTCTTTATTTATTCCTCAGCGAGACCGAGCCACAATGATGAGAGTTGTCGTCACTACCCGGCGCCTGTGAAATAGCGGTCACTTTACTGCTATTCACAGTCTACAGAGACATTAGAATGTTCGTTGGAACATTTTGGGTAATAGATGAATAAGGGACTGTCTCTTGTCTTTCTTTCTGTTTTTTTTTTTTTCTGTTCTTCAGGTATTCTTTTCTAGACTACTTCGGATTCGTTGGACCTCCATGAGATTTTTTTTGTAATTAAAAAAACAAACAAGGGATAGAGTCTTTATTCTAATAAAGTGTATTTTTCTCTGTGCTTTTATTTTTTTACTACCGGATTATTAAAGGGTGTGTCTGATAGACACCTCCCCATTACTCCTCTCCATTACTAACTTCACTAACAGTCATCAGCCCCAACTACCATTACCTCCATTGCCACCACAACAGGGCAATCGGAAAGAGCCGGGCAAAGTGCCAGAATTGGAGCATCTATTTTGATGCACCAATCCTTGGGCGGCTACAGGATTGTATTTTAGGCTAGGAAGGGCTTAATAGCCATGCACCTTCACAGCCTGATAATATAAGCCCACAGCTGTCTGCATTACTTTGGCTCGTTATCAAAAATATGGTTATCCCCATGTCATTTTTTTCATTTACTTTTTTATTAGGTTAATACACATACAGGAAACAACACACGCACATCGTATCTGTTTACCCCATATCTTTGCACATCTAATCTAACATAACAAAGAGAGAAAAAAAGCATATGTCTAAAACACATAAAAAATGCATGAGTCAAAAACACATGCAAAACCGCATACAAAAACACAAGGAAAACGCGAGCTGATGTACATGATTCATGTGGAAATTCAGCTGCGTGAAAACCTGAACAAACACTGATCATAGGAACATACCTTAAAGCCTCTTTTACAAAAAAAAAGTCTGCAATGATTCAGACTAGTACTTGAAGGTAAAACAAATAAAAATTTACATTTAATAACAAAAATGCTAATTCACAGTTCTAAGTTTTTAAACCCATGGTCCAAATGCTTAGATGATCTTTTAACTGCATTCTGTATCATGAGAGATTAAAATATTTGGGGAGATTTATCAAGACTAATGCAAACATTTTAGTTTATTTTCTTTTGGAAACTGAAAGCAGCTTCAGAAGTCTGTTATTCTCCTTTACCTTGTGTTTTCGTCTATTTTATAACATACGTAAAACTTCATTAAAATGTTCTAGATATACATTGGCATGTAAAATTTTGGGCAACCCTGCCCAAACTTTTGCATTGGCCCATTTTCCTTTTTGTAATTTTTAAAGTGTGAAAGAGAGCAATATATAAATTTTTTTTGCCTAAAATACAAAGGAAATGTGTCATCTTTACATTTAGGCCTTTTAGGGATCATTCAATCCTCAATTTGCTTAATTGTTCACAATAACAGTCATTTTTACTAGGGGTGCCCAAACTTTGCATGCCAATTTATCATGACATCAAATGAAGCTTTACATAATGGAAGCTTTTCTTCTCGACAAGTTTTCATCATGTATTTTAAATATATTTAGCAGAAACCAGATTTCACCCTCACTTAAATATTTTAAGCTTTTTTTTTATTTGTCCTTGTTTTTGTATTTCATGTTAGTACCAAATGCGGTAACCAAAGCAATTTCTAAGAAATCCTTTTATAAATATGCATATGTTGACATTACTATTTTTATGTGCATAGTTACAATATTTTATTTGCGAAATGAAAAACATAAGGCAACAAGCAGCACGCTGTGCAAAGTTTCATGGAAGCCGGAAAATACTTCACATAATTCAATGTATTTGGGGAAAGTACTGAATTATTTTAATATGTTATCTCATTGGGTAAATCTTAGAAATGAAATTATGCTTAATTTAATAACTCGATCATTGCTATTTTCAGCCTTTTTTTTGCAAAAAAAAATCAAATAAATGCATAATGCATAGTTAACAGGGTTGTCTGGGAATTTTATATTGATGGCCTTCAATATTTGATTGATGGGGGTGTGACACCTGGAATCTCCACCGATCAGCTGTTCCTGGAGCCGGTGGTGGCTGAATGTGCTGAGATGCAGAGTTTGACAGCATAGCTTTGTGAACGGAATAGTGGCCGTGGCTTGATACTGGAGAACCAAGCCTTATTCCAATCAGTAGGGGGTGGATGTGCGGTACCTGGCTGCGCCCACTATGCAGTTGTCAGAGCTGTGCTGTGTAGCTCAGCAACTAAGCACATCTGACCGCATTGGCACTGGGAACAGCTAATCGCCGGAGGTGCTGAGTCACCCACCCACTGTTAGGGATGGCGGAATGCACCAAACGAAATATGATAATGTGCGTTCGCAACCCGGGCTCCACCGTGCAGAGATGGTAACTGCTGCTCGGTAATGATGGACACAATATAGCGGTATAACAGTGAACACATGCGGGTTGACAGTCACCCGATCTGAACTACGGCAAACTCTGTTATCTCAGAGAGTCACTGCAAAGCAATATATATAAGAGCACCGTATCCTGTTAGCTGACACAGTGCACAGCAGACTAAATTTAGTGCACAGAGTGTGTGTAGCATCGCACTGGTGAATGCCATTAACCAAAGCTAACTTAGCGAATCTAGCACACTGACTGTACGCAGCGTCACACTGGCGAATGCCACTACCAGACGCTATCTACCAGGTTCTGTGCAACGTGCATGGCATCGCACTAGTGATGCCACTACAGGTGCTGTCTCTATACGCCAATCATCCAGACACAACCACAACACGAGGGTAGGGGATCATTAGCAGCTAGCACCAGAGACATTAATGCTTGCTTACACACACCAAGATTTTAGTATATGCTAAAAATAATTTGTGCGATCCTTTTATAGCCGCAGTCTTTCGGGACCTTGCCAAAGGACCAATCCGAGCTGCTTGAGCACCTGGGCATGTGACTTCTGACCACCAATGAGTTGTCGTCTCACGGGCATGCTCAGAAGACCGAAAACAGTCCCAGGAAAGTCTGCTCGCCACTGACTAATGCTGGTTGCTATAGCTGGACCTGGAAAGGCAGCAGCAACCAAACGCACAGCAATAGCCTGAGCAAGATGCTGGGACCGGCATCTCTGCTGAGCAGGATCCTCTGTGGCTGGGAAAGAATGGGAGACCACAGAAGACATGGCTTGAGATTCCCCCTGTGCAGCGGCAGGATCTCGATGCCTAACATTGCCCCCCCTCCTGGGGCCTCACCACACTCAAAGGCTGCAATGAGCTGAGGAGCCCGAATAGGCTCCCAGGTCCTGTCCTCTGGCCCATGACCCTTCCAGTCCACTAGATAGAACTTTTTGCCGTGTACCACCTTAGACCCAACAATAGCATTCACCTCAAAATCATCCATGGATGGGCCCGATGTCCTGGCAGATGACTTAGAAAACCGGGACATGTGGATGGGTTTTAAGAGAGACACATGGAGGTGTCAGTGATACCCAGGTGTGGAGGAAGTGCCAGACGATAGACCACAGGGTTGACTTGTTCCAGTACCATGAAGGGACCTATAAAACGAGGAGCAAACTTAGTGGATTCAACTGGCAGCCTGATGTTACAGGCAGAGAGCCAAAGTAAGTCGCCAGAGGTGAAAGTCGTGGTGGGACGCCGATGCGCATCGGCAGAGACCCTCATTCTCTCCTTAGAGGTCCGGATGGCATCCTCTGTGCGGTCCCAAATGTCACGGGCCTCCACCGCCTAATCGGCCACCCTAGAGTCAGTGGACGACACGGGCATGGGCACAGGAACACACGGATGCTGGCCGTAATTAAGGAGGAAAGGGTTCTGCCCAGTAGAGTCAGCGATGGTGTTGTTTAGTGCAAACTTTGCCTACGGTTGCAAAGATGCCCAGTCATCCTGCCTGGTGGAGACAAAATGTTGCAAATATGTGACCAGGGTCTGGTTGGCCCTCTCTACCAACCCATTCGCCTCGGGATGGTAAACTGAAGAGAGGTTTAGCTCAATGCTGAGCAGACAACAAAGCTCTCTCCAGAACCGAGACACAAACTAGAGACCCTTGTCATTGAATGTTTTGTCAGGCATATCATGTAAACGTGTTGAATAAACAGCTCCACCAAAACCCATGCAGAAGGTTCCCGTGGAAGAGGCACCAAGTGCACCATCTTAGAGAAATGGTCAGTGACCACACAGATAATGGTACAGTTCCGGGATTTGGGTAAACCCACAACAAAGTCCATCTCGACCATTTCCCAGGGCCTATCTGCCACCGGCAGGGAAAACAGTAGACCAGCAGGCCACTGGTGTGGAGACCGATTTTTGGCGCAGGAGACACACGCCCAAATATAGTCTCCGATGTCATGGGCCATATGCAGCCACCAGTATGTCCTTGCCAGGAGCTCAGATGTCCTCTTGGTCCCAAAATGTCCACCCACCCTGGACGAATGAGCCCAAGAGAGAAACTCTGGTCGCAAATTAGATGGGAGAAAAGTCTTGCCCAGAGGCACAGAGTCAAGCGAAACCGGGGCCATGGTTCTCAGGCTCTCTGAAGGGACAATAAGCCGAGGCTCCTCTCCCTCCTCAGATTAAACTATGGAGAGGGAGAGAGCGTCGACATGAAAGTTCTTCTCCCTGGAAAGAAAATGGAGGGTAAAATTAAATCGGGAGAAGAACAAGGACCATCTGGCCTGGCGAGAGTTCAGCCGCTGGGCTGTTTGCAAATACAACAAGTTCTTGTGGTCAGTAAAAACTTGGAAGGGGTAGCGAGCCCCCTCTAGGAGATGTCTCCACTCAGAAAAGGCCAACTTCATTGCTAGAAACTCCTTGTCCCCGATGGAATAATTCCTCTCCACTGGTGAGAAGGTCTTGGAGAAGAAAAAGCAAGGATGCTTCAGACCTTGAGCATTCTTCTGAAAAAGGACGGCTCCAGCACCAATGGAAGAGGCATCCACCACCATGATAAATGGCTTATTGACATCGGGGCAATGTAAAATGGGAGCGCTAGCAAAGTGTGACTTTATGGAGAGAAAGGCCTTGGAGACTTCCTCCAACCAAAACTTCGGATTAGCTCTTTTTTTGGTGCGGGCAACCCGAGGAGCTACCAAAGTTGAGAAGTGGGGAATGAACTGGCGATAGTAATTAATGAACACCATAAAGCGCTGCACCGCTTTAAGAGAGTGGGGTTCTTGCCAGTTCACAGACTCCAGTTTGGCAGGTTCCATGGCAAAAACCTGGGCTGAGATGATATAACCCAGGAAAGGCAAGTGTTATGACCTGGTGGTTAGGAGCACCAGGAAGGACCTGATAGTTAAACCTCAAACAGGACAAGCTCTGGGATGTGGGAGCTCTGCTGACCGCAATCCCTAATCATATCACACACACTAGAAATAGCCGTGGAGTGCTCCTGACGCTCCCTAGGCGCCTCGTCACAGCCTAAGAACTAGCTAGCCCTAGAGAAAGAAAGTAAAGCCTACCTTGCCTCAGAGAAATTCCCCAAAGGAAAAGGCAGCCCCCCACATATATTAACTGTGAGTTAAGATGAAAGTCACAAACACAGAAATGAAACAGGTTTTAGCACAGGGAGGCCAAACTAACTAAATAGACAGAGGATAGGAAAGGTATCTTTGCGGTCAGCACAAAAACTACAAAAGACCACGCAGAGTGTGCAAAAAGACCCCCGCACCGACTCATGGTGCGGAGGCGCCACCCTGCATCCCAGAGTTTCCAGCTAGCAAGACAAAATAATGAAAGCAAGCTGGACTAGAAAACCATGAACAGAAAATAACAAACGGGGACTTAGCTTCTTGCAGGAAGAGACAGGTCTCAGAAAGATCCAAGAGCGAACTGAAGCAATGCAGAAACATTGACAGCTGGCATGGAGTAACGATTTAAGTGGAGTTAAATAGAGCAGCAAACCAAAGGATAAACCCTGTCACCTGTGTAAGGAACCTCAGAAGCAGCAGCTCCACTCACAGCCACCAGAGGGAGCCCACGGACAGAACTCACCGAAGTACCATTCACGACCACAGGAGGGAGCTCGACAACAGAATTCACAACAGTACCCCCCCTTGAGGAGGGGTCACCAAACCCTCACCAGAGCCCCCAGGCCGATCAGGATGAGCCAAATGAAAGGCACAAACTAGATCGGCAGCATGAACATCAGAGGCAAAAACCCAGGAATTATCCTCCTGACCATAACCCTTCCACTTGACCAGGTACTGGAGTTTCCGTCTTGAAACACGAGAATCCAAAATCTTCTCCACCACATACTCCAACTCCCCCTCGACCAACACCGGGGCAGGAGGATCAACGGAGGGAACCATAGGCGCCACGTATCTCCGCAACAATGACCTATGGAACACATTATGGATGGCAAAAGAAGCTGGAAGGTCCAAACGAAATGACACAGGATTAAGAATTTCAGAAATCTTATATGGCCCAATTAAACGAGGCTTAACCCCTTCATGACCCAGCCTATTTTGACCTTAAAGACCTTGCCGTTTTTTGCAATTCTGACCAGTGTCCCTTTATGAGGTAATAACTCAGGAACGCTTCAACGGATCCTAGCGGTTCTGAGATTGTTTTTTCGTGACATATTGGGCTTCATGTTAGTGGTAAATTTAGGTCAATAAATTCTGTGTTTATTTGTGATAAAAACGGAAATTTGGCGAAAAATTTGAAAATTTCGCAATTTTCACATTTTGAATTTTTATTCTGTTAAACCAGAGAGATATGTGACACAAAATAGTTAATAAATAACATTTCCCACATGTTTACTTTACATCAGCACAATTTTGGAAACAAAATTTTTTTTTGTTAGGAAGTTATAAGGGTTAAAATTTGACCAGCGATTTGTCATTTTTACAACGAAATTTACAAAACCATTTTTTTTAGGGACCACCTCACATTTGAAGTCAGTTTGAGGAGTCTATATGGCTGAAAATACCCAAAAGTGACACCATTCTAAAAACTGCACCCCTCAAGGTACTCAAAACCACATTCAAGAAGTTTATTAACCCTTCAGGTGCTTCACAGGAGCAGAAGCAACATGGAAGGAAAAAATGAACATTTAACTTTTTAGTCACAAAAATTATCTTTTAGCAACAATTTTTTTATTTTCCCAATGGTAAAAGGAGAAACTGAACCACGAAAGTTGTTGTGCAATTTGTCCTGAGTACGCTGATACCTCATATGTGGGGGTAAACCACTGTTTGGGCGCACGGCAGGGCTTGGAAGGGAAGGAGCGCCATTTGACTTTTTGAATCAAAAATTGGCTCCACTCTTTAGCGGACACCATGTCACGTTTGGAGAGCCCCCGTGTGCCTAAAAATTGGAGCTCCCCCATAAGTGACCCCATTTTGGAAACTAGACGCCCCAAGGAACTTATCTAGATGCATAGTGAGCACTTTGAACCCCCAGGTGCTTCACAAATTGATCCATAAAAATGAAAAAGTACTTATTTTTCACAAAAAAATTCTTTTAGCCTCAATTTTTTCATTTTCACATGGGAAACAGGATAAAATGGATCCTAAAATTTGTTGGGCAATTTCTCCTGAGTACAACAATACCTCACATGGGGGGGTAAACCACTGTTTGGGCACATGGTAAGGCTCGGAAGGGAAGGAGCGCCATTTGACTTTTTGAATGAAAAATTATTTCCATCGTTAGCGGACACCATGTCGCGTTTGGAGAGCTCCTGTGTGCCTAAACATTGGCGCTCCCCCACAAGTGACCCCATTTTGGAAACTAGACCCCCCAAGGAACTTATTTAGATGCCTAGTGAGCACTTTAAACCCTCAGGTGCTTCACAAATTGATCTGTAAAAATGAAAAAGTACTTTTTTTTCACAAAAAAATTCTTTTCGCCTCAATTTTTTCATTTTCACATGGGCAGTAGGATAAAATGGATCATAAAATTTGTTGGGCAATTTCTCCCGAGTACGCCGATACCTCATATGTGGGGGTAAACCACTGTTTGGGCACACGGCAGGGCTCGGAAGGGAAGGCGCGCCATTTGACTTTTTGAATGGAAAATTAGCTCCAATTGTTAGCGGACACCATGTCGCGTTTGGAGAGCCCCTGTGTGCCTATGCATTGGAGCTCCCCCACAAGTGACGCCATTTTGGAAACTAGACCCCCCAAGGAACTTATCTAGATGCATATTGAGCACTTTAAACCCCCAGGTGCTTCACAGAAGTTTATAACGCAGAGCCATGAAAATAAAAAATAATTTTTCTTTCCTCAAAAATGATTTTTTAGCCTGGAATTTCCTATTTTGCCAAGGATAATAGGAGAAATTGGACCCCAAATATTGTTGTCCAGTTTGTCCTGAGTACGCTGATACCCCATATGTGGGGGTAAACCACTGTTTGGGCGCACGGCAGGGCTCGGAAGGGATGGCACGCCATTTGGCTTTTTAAATGGAAAATTAGCTCCAATCATTAGCGGACACCATGTCACGTTTGGAGAGCCCCTGTGTGCCTAAACATTAGAGATCCCCCAGAAATGACACCATTTTGGAAACTAGACCCCCAAAGGAACTAATCTAGATGTGTGGTGAGGACTTTGAACCCCCAAGTGCTTCACAGAAGTTTATAACGCAGAGCCATGAAAAAAAAAAAAAAAATTATTTTCTCAAAAATGATATTTTAGCCTGCAATTTTTTATTTTACAAAGGGTAACAGGAGAAATTTGACCCCAATATTTGTTGTCCAGTTTCTCCTGAGTACGGTGATACCCCATATGTGGGGGTAAACTACTGTTTGGGCACATGCCGGGGCTCGGAATTGAAGTAGTAACGTTTTGAAATGCAGACTTTGATGGAATGCTCTGCGGGCGTCACGTTGCGTTTGCAGAGCCCCTGATGTGCCTAAACAGTAGAAACCCCCCACAAGTGACCCCATTTTGGAAACTAGACCCCGAAAGGAACTTATCTAGATGTGTGGTGAGCACTTTGAACCCCCAAGTGCTTCATAGAAGTTTATAATGCAGAGCCGTGAAAATAATAAATACGTTTTCTTTCCTCAAAAATAATTATTTAGCCCAGAATTTTTTATTTTCCCAAGGGTTACAGGAGAAATTGGACCCCAAAAGTTGTTGTCCAGTTTCTCCTGAGTACGCTGATACCCCATGTGTGGGGGTAAACCATTGTTTGGGCACACATCGGGGCTCAGAAGGGAAGTAGTGACTTTTGAAATGCAGACTTTGATGGAATGGTCTGCGGGCGTCACATTGCGTTTGCAGAGCCCCTGGTGTGCCTAAACAGTAGAAACCCCCCACAAGTGACCCCATTTTAGAAACTAGACCCCCCAAGGAACTTATCTAGATATGTGGTGAGCACTTTGAACCCCCAAGTGCTTCACAGACGTTTACAACGCAGAGCCGTGAAAATAAAAAATCATTTTTCTTTCCTCAAAAATGATGTTTTAGCAAGCATTTCTTTATTTTCACAAGGGTAACAGGAGAAATTGGACCCCAATAATTGTTGCACAGTTTGTCCTGAGTATGCTGGTACCCCATATGTGGGGGTAAACCACTGTTTGGGTGCACGTCGGGGCTCGGAAGTGAGGGAGCACCATTTGACTTTTTGAATACAAGATTGGCTGGAATTAATGGTGGCGCCATGTTGCGTTTGGAGACCCCCTGATGTGCCTAAACAGTGGAAACCCCTCAATTCTAACTCCAACACACCCCTAACCCTTATCCCAACTGTAGCCGTAACCCTAATCACAACCCTAACCCCAACACACCCGTAACCCCAACACACCCCTAACCCTAACCACAACCCTAATTCCAACCCAACCCTAGCCCTAAGGCTATGTGCCAACGTTGCGGATTCGTATGAGATTTTTCAGCACCATTTTTGAAAAATCCGCGGGTAAAAGGCACTGCGTTTTACCTGCAGATTTACCGCGGATTTCCAGTGTTTTTTGTCCGGATTTCACCTGCGGATTCCTATTGAGAAACAGGTGTAAAACACTGCGGAATCCGCACAAAGAATTGACATGCTGCGGAAAATACAACGCAGCGTTCCCGCGCGGTATTTTCCGCACCATGGGCACAGTGGATTTGGCTTTCCATATGTTTACATGGTACTGTAAACCTGATGGAACTCTGCTGCGGATCCGCAGCGGCCAATCCGCACCGTGTGCACATAGCCTAATTCTAAAGGTATGTGCACACGCTGCGGAAAACGCTGCAGTTTCCCATGAGTTTACAGTTCAATGCAAACCTATGGGAAACAAAAATCGCTGTACACATGCTGCGGAAAAACTGCACGGAAACGCAGCGGTTTACATTCCGCAGCATGTCATTTCTTTCTGCGGATTCCGCAGCGGTTTTACAACTGCTCAAATAGAAAATCGCTGTTGTAAAACCGCATTGAAATGCGCAGAAAAAACATGGTAAATCCGCCATAAATCCGCAGCGGTTTAGCACTGCGGATTTATCAAATCCGCAGCGGAAAAATCCGCAGAGGAACAGAATACGTGTGCACATACCGAAACCCTAACCCTACCCCTAACCCTAACCCTAACCCTACCCCTAACCCTAACCCTAACCCTACCCCTAACCCTAACCCTAACCCTACCCCTAACCCTACCCCTAACCCTAACCCTACCCCTAACCCTAACCCTAACCCTAGTTCTTACCCCAACCTTAGTGGAAAAAAAAAAATATTTTTTTTATTGTCCCTACCTATGGGGATGACAAAGGGGGGGGGGGGTCATTTACTTTTTTTTTTTTATTTTGATCACTGAGATATAACCTATCTCAGTGATCAAAATTCACTCTGGAACGAATCTGCCGGCCGGCAGATTCGGCGGGCGCACTGCACATGCGCCCGCCATTTTGGAAGATGGCGGCGCCCAGGAAAGAAGACGGACGGTCCCCGGGAAGCCAGGTAAGTATAAGGGGGGGAGATCAGGGCACGGGGGGGGCGTCGGAGCACGGGGGGGTGGACCGGAACACGGGGGGGTGGATTGGAGCACGGAGTGGGGGATCGCTGTGCGGGCGGGTGGATCGGAGCACGGGGGGGGGGGAAATCGCTGTGCGGGGGGGGGATCGCTGTGCGGGGGGGGATCGGAGTGCGGGGGGGTTTGATTGGAGCACAGGGGGTGTGATTGGAGCACGGGGGGAGCGGGCAGGAGGACGGGGGAGCGGAGCACAGGACCGAGGGGAGCAGACCGCAGATCGGGGGGCTGGGGGGGGCGATCGGAGGAGTGGAGTGGGTGCACATTAGTGTGTCCAGCCATGGCCGATGATATTGCAGCATCGGCCATGGCTGGATTGTAATATTTCACCATTTTTTTTAGGTGAAATATTACAAATTGCTCTGATTGGCAGTTTCACTTTCAACAGCCAATCAGAGCGATCGTAGCCACGAGGGGGTGAAGCCACCCCCCCTGGGCTAAACTACCACTCCCCCTGTCCCTGCAGATCGGGTGAAATGGGAGTTAACCCTTTCACCCGATCTGCAGGGACGCGATCTTTCCATGACGCATATGCTGCGTCATGGGTCGGAATGGCACCGACTTTCATGACGCAGCGTATGCGTCAAAGGTCGGGAAGGGGTTAAACTTAGGAGAGGAAACCTTCATAGGAACATGACGAGATGACAACCAAACCAAATCCCCAACCCGAAGTCAGGGACCAACACAGCGCCGGCGGTTAGCGAAACGTTGAGCCTTCTCCTGGGACAATGTCAAATTGTCCACCACATGAGTCCAAATCTGCTGCAACCTGTCCACCACAGTATCCACACCAGGACAGTCCGAAGGCTCAACTTGCCCTGAAGAGAAACGAGTATGGAAACCAGAATTGCAGAAAAAAGGAGAAACCAAAGTAGCCGAGCTGGCCCTATTATTAAGGGCGAACTCAGCCAAAGGCAAGAAGGACACCCAATCATCCTGATCAGC
Source organism: Ranitomeya imitator (assembly GCF_032444005.1). NCBI lineage: Eukaryota > Metazoa > Chordata > Amphibia > Anura > Dendrobatidae > Ranitomeya > Ranitomeya imitator. The sequence continues at coordinate 682,282,058 of NC_091284.1, read as the reverse complement.
AGAAACAAAGCATCTCAGATATGTTTCCAAAGTCTGATTAGTTCGTTCGGTTTGGCCATTAGTCTGAGGATGGAAAGCCGAAGAAAAAGACAAATCAATGCCCATCTTAGCACAAAAGGACCGCCAAAACCTTGAAACAAACTGGGAACCTCTGTCCGAGACGATGTTCTCCGGAATGCCATGCAAACGAACCACATGCTGGAAAAACAATGGCACCAAATCAGAGGAGGAAGGTAATTTAGACAAGGGTACCAAATGGACCATCTTAGAGAAGCGATCACAAACCACCCAAATGACCGACATCCTTTGAGAAACAGGGAGATCAGAAATAAAATCCATGGAAATATGCGTCCAGGGCCTCTTCGGGACCGGCAAGGGCAAAAGCAACCCACTGGCACGAGAACAGCAGGGCTTAGCCCGAGCACAAGTCCCACAGGACTGCACAAAAGAACGCACATCCCGTGACAAAGAAGGCCACCAAAAGGATCTAGCCACCAAATCTCTGGTACCAAAGATTCCAGGATGACCAGCCAACACCGAACAATGAACCTCAGAGATAACTCTACTAGTCCATCTATCAGGGACAAACAGTTTCTCCGTTGGACAACGGTCAGGTCTATCAGCCTGAAACTTCTGCAGCACGCGCCGCAAATCAGGGGAGATGGCAGACAAAATTACCCCCTTTTTAAGAATACCCACCGGCTCCGGAACACCCGGAGAGTCAGGCACAAAACTCCTTGACAGGGCATCAGCCTTCACATTCTTAGATCCCGGAAGGTATGAAACCACAAAATCAAAACTGGAGAAAAAGAGCGACCATCGAGCCTGTCTAGGATTCAACCGTTTGGCAGACTCGAGATAAGTCAAATTCTTGTGATCCGTCAAGACCACCACGCAATGTTTAGCTCCTTCAAGCCAATGTCGCCACTCCTCGAATGCCCACTTCGTGGCCAACAACTCTCGATTGCCAACATCATAATTGCGATCAGCAGGCGAGAATTTTCTAGAAAAGAAGGCACAAGTTTTCATCACCGAGCAATCAGAACTTTTTTGCGACAAAACAGCCCCTGCTCCAATCTCAGAAGCATCAACCTCGACCTGAAACGGGAGCGAAACATCTGGCTGGCACAGCACAGGGGTAGAAGAAAAACGACGCTTCAACTCCTGAAAAGCCTCTACAGCCGCAGAGGACCAATTGACCACATCAGCACCTTTCTTGGTCAAATCAGTCAATGGTTTAGCAACACTAGAAAAATTAGCGATGAAGCGACGGTAAAAATTAGCAAAGCCCAGGAACTTCTGTAGGCTCTTCACCGATGTCGGCTGAGTCCAATCATAAATGGCCTGGACCTTAACAGGGTCCATCTCGATAGTAGAAGGGGAAAAAATGAAACCCAAAAACGAAACCTTCTGAACTCCAAAGAGACACTTAGACCCCTTCACAAACAAGGAATTCGCACGAAGGACCTGGAACACCATTCTGACCTGCTTCACATGAGACTCCCAATCATCCGAAAAGACCAAAATATCATCCAAATATACAATCATGAATCTATCCAGGTACTCTCGGAAGATGTCATGCATAAAGGACTGAAACACAGATGGAGCATTAGAAAGCCCGAATGGCATAACCAGGTACTCAAAATGGCCCTCGGGCGTATTAAATGCTGTTTTCCATTCATCGCCCTGTTTAATTCGCACAAGATTATACGCCCCTCGAAGATCTATCTTGGTGAACCAACTAGCCCCCTTAATCCGAGCAAACAGATCAGACATCAGCGGCAAAGGATACTGAAATTTGACTGTGATCTTATTAAGAAGGCGGTAATCAATACAAGGTCTTAAAGAGCCATCCTTCTTGGCCACAAAAAAGAACCCTGCTCCCAATGGTGACGACGACGGGCGAATATGACCCTTCTCCAAGGATTCCTTAATATAGCTCCGCATAGCAGCGTGCTCTGGCACAGATAAATTAAACAGTCGGCCCTTAGGAAACTTACTACCGGGAATCAAATTAATAGCACAATCGCAATCCCTATGAGGAGGTAGGGCACCGGATTTGGGCTCCTCAAATACATCCCGGTAATCTGATAAAACTCAGGGACTTCAGAAGGAGTGGAAGGTGAAATTGACAACAATGGAACATCACCATGTACCCCTTGACAACCCCAGCCGGACACAGACATAGATCTCCAATCCAACACTGGATTATGGACCTGTAGCCATGGCAACCCCAAAACGACCACATCATGCAGATTATGCAACACCAAAAAGCGAATATCCTCCCGATGTGCACGAGCCATGCACATGGTCAAATGAGTCCAGTACTGAGGCTTATTCTTGGCCAATGGCGTAGCATCAATTCCTCTCAATGGAATAGGATACTGCAAGGGCTCCAAGAGAAAACCACAGCGCCTGGCAAACTCTAAGTCCATCAAATTCAGGGCAGCGCCTGAATCCACAAATGCCATAACAGAATAGGACGATAGAGAGCAAATCAGAGTAACGGACAAAAGAAATTTAGACTGTACTGTACCAATGGTGACAGACCTAGTGAACCGCTTAGTGCGCTTAGGACAATCGGAGATAGCATGAGTGGATTCACCACAGTAAAAACACAGTCTATTTCGACGTCTGTGTTCTTGCCGTTCATCTCTGGTCAAAGTCCTATCACACTGCATAGGCTCAGGCCTATTCTCAGAGAACACCGCCAAATGGTGCACAGCTTTGCGCTCACGCAAGCGCCGATCGATCTGAATGGCCAAGGACATAGACTCATTCAGACCAGCAGGCATGGGAAATCCCACCATGACATCCTTAAGGGCTTCAGAAAGACCCTTTCTGAAAATTGCCGCTAGGGCACATTCATTCCACTGAGTAAGCACAGACCACTTTCTAAACTTCTGACAGTACACCTCCGCTTCATCCTGACCCTGACACAATGCCAGCAAGATTTTCTCTGCCTGATCCACGGAACTTGGTTTATCATAAAGCAATCCAAGCGCCAGAAAAAACGCATGTAGTTAAGTAAAAAGGGCAGCACACTGCAGCGCCAAAACATGCAAACTTGAAAACACGAAATTTGAACTGCATTACTGCACTAGAAATATGAAAAATGAGAGCTTTTAGCGCATAAAAATGGCCATATTTATGTGTACCTCGTAGCCACTTTACGGCATCTCTCTTATACGAGGTCCTACGCTTGACCTACCTCACCGAGAATAAACGTCTCCATCTGAATGGGTACATGTGAAACCTCTTCTTGGACTCAAATTCTCTCTTTCTGTGGAGGGGTATTGGACCTACTATAATTAAAACACCTGTGGCTAGGAGGCGGGGAGTGCACGATCAGAAGGCTAAAGAATACATTTCAAAAACCTGACCTGCACATCCAAACATAGACTGAGTGTGAACAGGTGCTGAACCCAGAGTCGCCAACTCGTATACAGTTAAGTAAAAAGGGCAGCACACTGCAGCGCCAAAACATGCAAACTTGAAAACACGAAATTTGAACTGCATTACTGCACTAGAAATATGAAAAATGAGAGCTTTTAGCGCATAAAAATGGCCATATTTATGTGTACCTCGTAGCCACTTTACGGCATCTCTCTTATACGAGGTCCTATGCTTGACCTACCTCACCGAGAATAAACGTCTCCATCTGAATGGGTACATGTGAAACCTCTTCTTGGACTCAAATTCTCTCTTTCTGTGGAGGGGTATTGGACCTACTATAATTAAAACACCTGTGGCTAGGAGGCGGGGAGTGCACGATCAGAAGGCTAAAGAATACATTTCAAAAACCTGACCTGCACATCCAAACATAGACTGAGTGTGAACAGGTGCTGAACCCAGAGTCGCCAACTCGTATACAGTTAAGTAAAAAGGGCAGCACACTGCAGCGCCAAAACATGCAAACTTGAAAACACGAAATTTGAACTGCATTACTGCACTAGAAATATGAAAAATGAGAGCTTTTAGCGCATAAAAATGGCCATATTTATGTGTACCTCGTAGCCACTTTACGGCATCTCTCTTATACGAGGTCCTACGCTTGACCTACCTCACCGAGAATAAACGTCTCCATCTGAATGGGTACATGTGAAACCTCTTCTTGGACTCAAATTCTCTCTTTCTGTGGAGGGGTATTGGACCTACTATAATTAAAACACCTGTGGCTAGGAGGCGGGGAGTGCACGATCAGAAGGCTAAAGAATACATTTCAAAAACCTGACCTGCACATCCAAACATAGACTGAGTGTGAACAGGTGCTGAACCCAGAGTCGCCAACTCGTATACAGTTAAGTAAAAAGGGCAGCACACTGCAGCGCCAAAACATGCAAACTTGAAAACACGAAATTTGAACTGCATTACTGCACTAGAAATATGAAAAATGAGAGCTTTTAGCGCATAAAAATGGCCATATTTATGTGTACCTCGTAGCCACTTTACGGCATCTCTCTTATACGAGGTCCTACGCTTGACCTACCTCACCGAGAATAAACGTCTCCATCTGAATGGGTACATGTGAAACCTCTTCTTGGACTCAAATTCTCTCTTTCTGTGGAGGGGTATTGGACCTACTATAATTAAAACACCTGTGGCTAGGAGGCGGGGAGTGCACGATCAGAAGGCTAAAGAATACATTTCAAAAACCTGACCTGCACATCCAAACATAGACTGAGTGTGAACAGGTGCTGAACCCAGAGTCGCCAACTCGTATACAGTTAAGTAAAAAGGGCAGCACACTGCAGCGCCAAAACATGCAAACTTGAAAACACGAAATTTGAACTGCATTACTGCACTAGAAATATGAAAAATGAGAGCTTTTAGCGCATAAAAATGGCCATATTTATGTGTACCTCGTAGCCACTTTACGGCATCTCTCTTATACGAGGTCCTACGCTTGACCTACCTCACCGAGAATAAACGTCTCCATCTGAATGGGTACATGTGAAACCTCTTCTTGGACTCAAATTCTCTCTTTCTGTGGAGGGGTATTGGACCTACTATAATTAAAACACCTGTGGCTAGGAGGCGGGGAGTGCACGATCAGAAGGCTAAAGAATACATTTCAAGAACCTGACCTGCACATCCAAACATAGACTGAGTGTGAACAGGTGCTGAACCCAGAGTCGCCAACTCGTATACAGTTAAGTAAAAAGGGCAGCACACTGCAGCGCCAAAACATGCAAACTTGAAAACACGAAATTTGAACTGCATTACTGCACTAGAAATATGAAAAATGAGAGCTTTTAGCGCATAAAAATGGCCATATTTATGTGTACCTCGTAGCCACTTTACGGCATCTCTCTTATACGAGGTCCTACGCTTGACCTACCTCACCGAGAATAAACGTCTCCATCTGAATGGGTACATGTGAAACCTCTTCTTGGACTCAAATTCTCTCTTTCTGTGGAGGGGTATTGGACCTACTATAATTAAAACACCTGTGGCTAGGAGGCGGGGAGTGCACGATCAGAAGGCTAAAGAATACATTTCAAAAACCTGACCTGCACATCCAAACATAGACTGAGTGTGAACAGGTGCTGAACCCAGAGTCGCCAACTCGTATACAGTTAAGTAAAAAGGGCAGCACACTGCAGCGCCAAAACATGCAAACTTGAAAACACGAAATTTGAACTGCATTACTGCACTAGAAATATGAAAAATGAGAGCTTTTAGCGCATAAAAATGGCCATATTTATGTGTACCTCGTAGCCACTTTACGGCATCTCTCTTATACGAGGTCCTACGCTTGACCTACCTCACCGAGAATAAACGTCTCCATCTGAATGGGTACATGTGAAACCTCTTCTTGGACTCAAATTCTCTCTTTCTGTGGAGGGGTATTGGACCTACTATAATTAAAACACCTGTGGCTAGGAGGCGGGGAGTGCACGATCAGAAGGCTAAAGAATACATTTCAAAAACCTGACCTGCACATCCAAACATAGACTGAGTGTGAACAGGTGCTGAACCCAGAGTCGCCAACTCGTATACAGTTAAGTAAAAAGGGCAGCACACTGCAGCGCCAAAACATGCAAACTTGAAAACACGAAATTTGAACTGCATTACTGCACTAGAAATATGAAAATGAGAGCTTTTAGTGCATAAAAATGGCCATATTTATATGTACCTCGTAGCCACTTTACGGCATCTCTCTTATACGAGGTCCTACGCTTGACCTACCTCACCGAGAATAAACGTCTCCATCTGAATGGGTACATGTGAAACCTCTTCTTGGACTCAAATTCTCTCTTTCTGTGGAGGGGTATTGGACCTACTATAATTAAAACACCTGTGGCTAGGAGGCGGGGAGTGCACGATCAGAAGGCTAAAGAATACATTTCAAAAACCTGACCTGCACATCCAAACATAGACTGAGTGTGAACAGGTGCTGAACCCAGAGTCGCCAACTCGTATACAGTTAAGTAAAAAGGGCAGCACACTGCAGCGCCAAAACATGCAAACTTGAAAACACGAAATTTGAACTGCATTACTGCACTAGAAATATGAAAAATGAGAGCTTTTAGCGCATAAAAATGGCCATATTTATGTGTACCTCGTAGCCACTTTATGGCATCTCTCTTATACGAGGTCCTACGCTTGACCTACCTCACCGAGAATAAACGTCTCCATCTGAATGGGTACATGTGAAACCTCTTCTTGGACTCAAATTCTCTCTTTCTGTGGAGGGGTATTGGACCTACTATAATTAAAACACCTGTGGCTAGGAGGCGGGGAGTGCACGATTAGAAGGCTAAAGAATACATTTCAAAAACCTGACCTGCACATCCAAACATAGACTGAGTGTGAACAGGTGCTGAACCCAGAGTCGCCAACTCGTATACAGTTAAGTAAAAAGGGCAGCACACTGCAGCGCCAAAACATGCAAACTTGAAAACACGAAATTTGAACTGCATTACTGCACTAGAAATATGAAAAATGAGAGCTTTTAGCGCATAAAAATGGCCATATTTATGTGTACCTCGTAGCCACTTTACGGCATCTCTCTTATACGAGGTCCTATGCTTGACCTACCTCACCGAGAATAAACGTCTCCATCTGAATGGGTACATGTGAAACCTCTTCTTGGACTCAAATTCTCTCTTTCTGTGGAGGGGTATTGGACCTACTATAATTAAAACACCTGTGGCTAGGAGGCGGGGAGTGCTGCCCTTTTTACTTAACTGTATACGAGTTGGCGACTCTGGGTTCAGCACCTGTTCACACTCAGTCTATGTTTGGATGTGCAGGTCAGGTTTTTGAAATGTATTCTTTAGCCTTCTGATCGTGCACTCCCCGCCTCCTAGCCACAGGTGTTTTAATTATAGTAGGTCCAATACCCCTCCACAGAAAGAGAGAATTTGAGTCCAAGAAGAGGTTCCACATGTACCCATTCAGATGGAGACGTTTATTCTCGGTGAGGTAGGTCAAGCGTAGGACCTCGTATAAGAGAGATGCCGTAAAGTGGCTACGAGGTACACATAAATATGGCCATTTTTATGCGCTAAAAGCTCTCATTTTTCATATTTCTAGTGCAGTAATGCAGTTCAAATTTCGTGTTTTCAAGTTTGCATGTTTTGGCGCTGCAGTGTGCTGCCCTTTTTACTTAACTGTATACGAGTTGGCGACTCTGGGTTCAGCACCTGTTCACACTCAGTCTATGTTTGGATGTGCAGGTCAGGTTTTTGAAATGTATTCTTTAGCCTTCTGATCGTGCACTCCCCGCCTCCTAGCCACAGGTGTTTTAATTATAGTAGGTCCAATACCCCTCCACAGAAAGAGAGAATTTGAGTCCAAGAAGAGGTTTCACATGTACCCATTCAGATGGAGACGTTTATTCTCGGTGAGGTAGGTCAAGCGTAGGACCTCATATAAGAGAGATGCCGTAAAGTGGCTACGAGGTACACATAAATATGGCCATTTTTATGTGCTAAAAGCTCTCATTTTTCATATTTCTAGTGCAGTAATGCAGTTCAAATTTCGTGTTTTCAAGTTTGCATGTTTTGGCGCTGCAGTGTGCTGCCCTTTTTACTTAACTGTATACGAGTTGGCGACTCTGGGTTCAGCACCTGTTCACACTCAGTCTATGTTTGGATGTGCAGGTCAGGTTTTTGAAATGTATTCTTTAGCCTTCTGATCGTGCACTCCCCGCCTCCTAGCCACAGGTGTTTTAATTATAGTAGGTCCAATACCCCTCCACAGAAAGAGAGAATTTGAGTCCAAGAAGAGGTTTCACATGTACCCATTCAGATGGAGACGTTTATTCTCGGTGAGGTAGGTCAAGCGTAGGACCTCGTATAAGAGAGATGCCGTAAAGTGGCTACGAGGTACACATAAATATGGCCATTTTTATGCGCTAAAAGCTCTCATTTTTCATATTTCTAGTGCAGTAATGCAGTTCAAATTTCGTGTTTTCAAGTTTGCATGTTTTGGTGCTGCAGTGTGCTGCCTTTTTACTTAACTGTATACGAGTTGGCGACTCTGGGTTCAGCACCTGTTCACACTCAGTCTATGTTTGGATGTGCAGGTCAGGTTCTTGAAATGTATTCTTTAGCCTTCTGATCGTGCACTCCCCGCCTCCTAGCCACAGGTGTTTTAATTATAGTAGGTCCAATACCCCTCCACAGAAAGAGAGAATTTGAGTCCAAGAAGAGGTTTCACATGTACCCATTCAGATGGAGACGTTTATTCTCGGTGAGGTAGGTCAAGCGTAGGACCTCGTATAAGAGAGATGCCGTAAAGTGGCTACGAGGTACACATAAATATGGCCATTTTTATGCGCTAAAAGCTCTCATTTTTCATATTTCTAGTGCAGTAATGCAGTTCAAATTTCGTGTTTTCAAGTTTGCATGTTTTGGCGCTGCAGTGTACTGCCCTTTTTACTTAACTGTATACGAGTTGGCGACTCTGGGTTCAGCACCTGTTCACACTCAGTCTATGTTTGGATGTGCAGGTCAGGTTTTTGAAATGTATTCTTTAGCCTTCTGATCGTGCACTTCCCGCCTCCTAGCCACAGGTGTTTTAATTATAGTAGGTCCAATACCCCTCCACAGAAAGAGAGAATTTGAGTCCAAGAAGAGGTTTCACATGTACCCATTCAGATGGAGACGTTTATTCTCGGTGAGGTAGGTCAAGCGTAGGACCTCGTATAAGAGAGATGCCGTAAAGTGGCTACGAGGTACACATAAATATGGCCATTTTTATGCGCTAAAAGCTCTCATTTTTCATATTTCTAGTGCAGTAATGCAGTTCAAATTTCGTGTTTTCAAGTTTGCATGTTTTGGCGCTGCAGTGTGCTGCCCTTTTTACTTAACTGTATACGAGTTGGCGACTCTGGGTTCAGCACCTGTTCACACTCAGTCTATGTTTGGATGTGCAGGTCAGGTTTTTGAAATGTATTCTTTAGCCTTCTGATCGTGCACTCCCCGCCTCCTAGCCACAGGTGTTTTAATTATAGTAGGTCCAATACCCCTCCACAGAAAGAGAGAATTTGAGTCCAAGAAGAGGTTTCACATGTACCCATTCAGATGGAGACGTTTATTCTCGGTGAGGTAGGTCAAGCGTAGGACTTCGTATAAGAGAGATGCCGTAAAGTGGCTACGAGGTACACATAAATATGGCCATTTTTATGCGCTAAAAGCTCTCATTTTTCATATTTCTAGTGCAGTAATGCAGTTCAAATTTCGTGTTTTCAAGTTTGCATGTTTTGGCGCTGCAGTGTGCTGCCCTTTTTACTTAACTGTATACGAGTTGGCGACTCTGGGTTCAGCACCTGTTCACACTCAGTCTATGTTTGGATGTGCAGGTCAGGTTTTTGAAATGTATTCTTTAGCCTTCTGATCGTGCACTCCCCGCCTCCTAGCCACAGGTGTTTTAATTATAGTAGGTCCAATACCCCTCCACAGAAAGAGAGAATTTGAGTCCAAGAAGAGGTTTCACATGTACCCATTCAGATGGAGACGTTTATTCTCGGTGACGTAGGTCAAGCGTAGGACCTCGTATAAGAGAGATGCCGTAAAGTGGCTACGACGTACACATAAATATGGCCATTTTTATGCGCTAAAAGCTCTCATTTTTCATATTTCTAGTGCAGTAATGCAGTTCAAATTTCGTGTTTTCAAGTTTGCATGTTTTGGCGCTGCAGTGTGCTGCCCTTTTTACTTAACTGTATACGAGTTGGCGACTCTGGGTTCAGCACCTGTTCACACTCAGTCTATGTTTGGATGTGCAGGTCAGGTTTTTGAAATGTATTCTTTAGCCTTCTGATCGTGCACTCCCCGCCTCCTAGCCACAGGTGTTTTAATTATAGTAGGTCCAATACCCCTCCACAGAAAGAGAGAATTTGAGTCCAAGAAGAGGTTTCACATGTACCCATTCAGATGGAGACGTTTATTCTCGGTGAGGTAGGTCAAGCGTAGGACCTCGTATAAGAGAGATGCCGTAAAGTGGCGTACGAGGTACACATAAATATGGCCATTTTTATGCGCTAAAAGCTCTCATTTTTCATATTTCTAGTGCAGTAATGCAGTTCAAATTTTGTGTTTTCAAGTTTGCATGTTTTGGCGCTGCAGTGTGCTGCCCTTTTTACTTAACTGTATACGAGTTGGCGACTCAGGGTTCAGCACCTGTTCACACTCAGTCTATGTTTGGATGTGCAGGTCAGGTTTTTGAAATGTATTCTTTAGCCTTCTGATCGTGCACTCCCCGCCTCCTAGCCACAGGTGTTTTAATTATAGTAGGTCCAATACCCCTCCACAGAAAGAGAGAATTTGAGTCCAAGAAGAGGTTTCACATGTACCCATTCAGATGGAGACGTTTATTCTCGGTGAGGTAGGTCAAGCGTAGGACCTCGTATAAGAGAGATGCCGTAAAGTGGCTACGAGGTACACATAAATATGGCCATTTTTATGCGCTAAAAGCTCTCATTTTTCATATTTCTAGTGCAGTAATGCAGTTCAAATTTCGTGTTTTCAAGTTTGCATGTTTTGGCGCTGCAGTGTGCTGCCCTTTTTACTTAACTGTATACGAGTTGGCGACTCTGGGTTCAGCACCTGTTCACACTCAGTCTATGTTTGGATGTGCAGGTCAGGTTTTTGAAATGTATTCTTTAGCCTTCTGATCGTGCACTCCCCGCCTCCTAGCCACAGGTGTTTTAATTATAGTAGGTCCAATACCCCTCCACAGAAAGAGAGAATTTGAGTCCAAGAAGAGGTTTCACATGTACCCATTCAGATGGAGATGTTTATTCTCGGTGAGGTAGGTCAAGCGTAGGACCTCGTATAAGAGAGATGCCGTAAAGTGGCTACGAGGTACACATAAATATGGCCATTTTTATGCGCTAAAAGCTCTCATTTTTCATATTTCTAGTGCAGTAATGCAGTTCAAATTTCGTGTTTTCAAGTTTGCATGTTTTGGCGCTGCAGTGTGCTGCCCTTTTTACTTAACTGTATACGAGTTGGCGACTCTGGGTTCAGCACCTGTTCACACTCAGTCTATGTTTGGATGTGCAGGTCAGGTTTTTGAAATGTATTCTTTAGCCTTCTGATCGTGCACTCCCCGCCTCCTAGCCACAGGTGTTTTAATTATAGTAGGTCCAATACCCCTCCACAGAAAGAGAGAATTTGAGTCCAAGAAGAGGTTTCACATGTATCCATTCAGATGGAGACGTTTATTCTCGGTGAGGTAGGTCAAGCGTAGGACCTCGTATAAGAGAGATGCCGTAAAGTGGCTACGAGGTACACATAAATATGGCCATTTTTATGCGCTAAAAGCTCTCATTTTTCATATTTCTAGTGCAGTAATGCAGTTCAAATTTCGTGTTTTCAAGTTTGCATGTTTTGGCGCTGCAGTGTGCTGCCCTTTTTACTTAACTGTATACGAGTTGGCGACTCTGGGTTCAGCACCTGTTCACACTCAGTCTATGTTTGGATGTGCAGGTCAGGTTTTTGAAAAGAAAAAACGCATGAACATCACGCAATGCAGGATCTCCTGGCGCAAGGGAAAATGCCCAGTCTTGAGGGTCACCACGCAACAAAGAAATAATGATTTTTACTTGTTGAGCGGGGTCACCAGAGGAGCGGGGTTTCAAAGCTAGAAACAGTTTACAATTATTTTTGAAATTTAGAAACTTAGCTCTATTCCCAGAAAATAAATCAGGAATAGGAATTCTAGGCTCTAACATAGGATTTTGAACCACAAAATCTTGAATGTTTTGTACCCTTGCAGTGAGATGATCCACACAAGAGGACAGACCTTGAATGTTCATTTCTACACCTGTGTCCTGAACCACACAAAGGTCTAGGGGAAAAGAAAGACAAAACACAGTGCAAAGAAAAAAAAATGGTCTCAGAGCTTCTCTTATCCCTCTATTGAGATGCATTAATACTTTGGGCCAGCTGTACTGTTATGACCTGGTGGTTAGGAGCACCAGGAATGACCTGATAGTTAAACCTCAAACAGGACAAGCTCTGGGATGTGGGAGCTCTGCTGACCGCAATCCCTAATCCTATCACACACACTAGAAATAGCCGTGGAGTGCTCCTGACGCTCCCTAGGCGCCTCGTCACAGCCTAAGAACTAGCTAGCCCTAGAGAAAGATAGTAAAGCCTACCTTGCCTCAGAGAAATTCCCCAAAGGAAAAGGCAGCCCCCCACATATATTAACTGTGAGTTAAGATGAAAGTCACAAACACAGAAATGAAACAGGTTTTAGCACAGGGAGGCCAGACTAACTAAATAGACAGAGGATAGGAAAGGTATCTTTGCGGTCAGCACAAACACTACAAAAGACCACGCAGAGTGTGCAAAAAGACCCCCGCACCGACTCACGGTGCGGAGGCGCCACCCTGCATCCCAGAGCTTCCAGCTAGCAAGACAAAATAATGAAAGCAAGCTGGACTAGAAAACCATGAACAGAAAATAACAAACGGGGACTTAGCTTCTTGCAGGAAGAGACAGGTCTCAGAAAGATCCAAGAGCGAACTGAAGCAATGCAGAAACATTGACAGCTGGCATGGAGTAACGATCTAAGTGGAGTTAAATAGAGCAGCAAACCAAAGGATAAACCCCGTCACCTGTGTAAGGAACCTCAGAAGCAGCAGCTCCACTCACAGCCACCAGAGGGAGCCCACGGACAGAACTCACCGAAGTACCATTCACGAACACAGGAGGGAGCTCGACAACAGAATTCACAACAGGCAAGGACTCCTGCTCAAACACGCACTTCTCAAGCTTTGCGAAGAGGGAGTTAGCTCGTATGAGGTCGAGGACTTTGCAGACATCTCTCCAGTGGGAGTCTATATCTGGAGAGTAGATGAGAATATCATCCAGACAGACTACGACTGAGGTGGATATCAAATCGCGGAAGATGTTTTTCACAAAGTCTTGGAAAACGGCTTGGGCATTAAAGAGCCCGAAGGGCATCACCGCGTACTCATAAAGGCCATCCCTAGTGTTAAACGTCGTCTTCCCCTCGTCCCCCTCACGGATGTGTATCAGGTTATAAGTGCAATAATTTATTAGAATGATGTTGGAAACGACCAAGGGAAACTAATGGGTTGTTTAAGCTAATTAACTGAACCTGATGATTTTTTTCTTTGTGGTTTCCAGCTGGGAGAGTTTAACAAATTACCACATTAGTATATCAAATTCTTCTTCTCTGTGTGTCATCCTGTCTTCTTTTACGTGTCAATAGTCAATGTCAAGCCTGAAAAGCATGGGCCTTTCTTACTGGTAATCTGCGTGAAATGTAAAGATCTAAACAGCAAGTCATTTACATGTGACAGAAAAAGAGATAAATGCATTACAACAAGATCACATTTTCTTGATGGCCATTATATTCTTAGCCTATGTTGCTAAAATTCACAGCAAGACAGTCCAGAAGCATCCTGTGAATTGGGCTACATTCCTTTCTATGTTTATTTCTTGTTTGTTTTTGCATAACTAAGTAAAACACAAACTCAAAGCTGGGACTTGAATTCCAAATATCCCAGAGACAGCTTCCCAAGCCCTTTTCTAATCCTTCTTCCTATTCTTTATTTATATATTTTTTATTACTCTCATTTTTGCAAGATAAAGAAAAAATAGTTACATATTAAAGCAAAAATTTGTTTAAACATTACAGTCATGAGAAAAACTAACTAAATCATCTCTGAATATTATGACTTTACATGTCAGTACTAGTGATGAGCGAACGTGCTCACCACTACTCGTTACTCACCCGAGTATCACTGTACTCGGTGTACTCGGTGAGCATCGAGCATTTTCGGGATTACTTGGCAGGAACTTGGGTCTCCACCCTGCATTTTTGGTGGTCTTTAGAGACCCAATCAACATGCAGGGATTTTCTGCCAAGCACTGTAACGCTGCAGCCATCTTTGTTGTGGTATTACAGCATCATCAGGGGTATAATAGACTGGACGCCGCTCTGCTCGGTGCATTCAGCTCTGGAATCAGACAGTGTAGTGTGAGCTGCTGCTGAGATAGGATCAGATTTGGGGATTTCTTAGTCAGTGTGGGGTCTACCATCTTAAACTACTGAAATACAGATAAACCAACAGTCCTTCTAAGGACTAATTCTGGAGTATATAGGTTGCAGTGTTAGGTAGGCAGGGGAGGGTACGTTGCTCTATAGATATCAGTGCCTGCAGGCACTGTATGTGTGTATATAGATATCATTGCATACATGAAGAAGGTCCATTCCATTACTGTCTGCTGCTGCTGCTACCTATAGAATATATTGATCTATATAGCTAGCCCCAGGTACAATTGGCTAGGAAACATTTTTTTGCCAGGTTAATAGAGATTATTTTATTGCAAAGCAATTCAGAGACCTTTTTTTTCTCCATTTGCTTTTTGACACTGCACAATACAGCCAGATCCGTGAAAATCCAGCAATTTTAAAGGGGTCACAAAAATCACTTTTGAGTGCGCAGAAAAATCTTTCATTTTTTTTGTGGTACGGTAGAGTAGATTTTTTTTGAGTGTCTTACACAATTTCTTGACACCATTTTGCTAAACCCAAAATTTTTTTTACAGTGTGGTATATCTGTGACACACCTCATACATCCATGTGCTAAAAATTTGGGCATTTTAGGCCTAAATTTCATTTTTTTGCTGTCTCTTACTCTAGTTATATACAGCACTATTTTGCAGACCCACCCAAAAATACAGACCACATATTTGACAGTGTGGTAACTCCATGACAGGCCTCATATATCTGCGTGCTCCAAGTTTGAGCATTTTATTCTGGTAGTCTAGTATATTTCCTGTCTGTAACTCTAGTTATATACAGCACTATTTTGCATGAAAAAAATACAGGCCACATATTTGGCAGTGTGGTATCTCCATGACAGGCCTCATATATCTGTGTGCTCCAAGTTTGGGCATTTTAGGCCAGTATTCCAGTTTTTTCATGTCTGTTACTCTAGTTATATACAGCACTATTTTGCATGAAAAAAAAATAAAAATAAAGGCCACATATTTAGCAGTGTGGTATCTCCGTGACAGGCCTCATATATCTGCGTGCTCCAAGTTTGGGCATTTTAGGCCAGTATTCCAGTGTTTTTCCGGTCTGTTACTCTAGTTATGTACAGCACTATTTTGCATTTAAAAAAATAAAAAATACAGGCCCCATAGTTAGCAGTGAGGTGTCTCTGTGACAGGCCTCACATATCTGTGTGCTCCAAGTTGGGGCATTTTAGGCCGGTATTCCAGTCTTTTTCATGTCTGTTACTCTAGTTATATGTAGCACTGTTTTGCATTAAAAAAAATTAAAAATACAGGCCACATATTTGGCAGTGTGGTATCTCCATGACTGGCCTCATCTATCTGAGCTAAAAATTTGGCCATTTTAGGCCTGCATATTCTAGTGTTTTTGCTGTCTGTTACCCTACTTATTGACACCAATTTGATAACCAAAAAAACATTTTTAACTGGAGTCCACATAGTTTAAAGTGTGGTTTTCCCGCACACATATCACATACAAGTTTGCTCCCAATTCAGCCATTTGTAGTGATATTAAGTAAGATATTCTAGTCCATTTACAAGGGATGGGGAAGTGGACATTATGGTGATGGTGCATGCTGAGGCCGAGGCTGTGTGCACGCTGAAATTGGGCCACCAAAAATACCCACATCTTCTCGCTGGACCTTAGTGTCCGAAGTCCTAGGGGACCACAGCAAGACAGCACTATTGAAGCCAGAACAGTGTGAAAAGGTTGTTGAGTGAATAGAGGTTAATACTTCCAGTTACTTGGCCACCACCACCAGCTCCCTGTCTTCCACACGGTCAAGTCTGATTAGCCGTGAATCTGGACCGCATATTACTCACCCTGATCCTCCTTCCTCCCACCATGCTGAGTGCCCTGAGACAATTGATCCCACACTCGGACACTCCGAAGAGCTGTTCACTTTTCCATTTATAGATTCGGTCCTCTTGCCCGGTCCACTTGAAGTGGGGCAAGATGAGATTCCATGTAGTGATGACCAAATATTTGAGCAGCCACAGTCACAGGAGGTGGACGATGATGAGACACAATTGCCAGAAAGTCAGGATGAGAACCATGATGCGGAAGTGGAAGATGAGGTGGTGGATGATATAGTAACTGACCCATCCTGGCAGGAGGACATGCAGAGCAAGGACAGCAGCACACAGGGGAGGGAGGCATAGCACCCCTTCAGGCAGGAAGATGCAGTGTGGTGGCCGCAGACAGAAGGCAGGCAACCGTTCCCTATAACACTAACATGACGGAAGTGGAAAGTCCAACTGTTAGGTCTTCCCAAGTTTGGTTATTTTTTAACCCCTTTCTGACATTAGACGTACTAACCCATCGAGGTGGGATGGGCGCGTATGACCATCGATGGGATAGTACGTCTAACGCGATCAGCAGCGTTCACGGGGAGAGCGCGGCCGATCGCGGCCAGGTGTCAGCTGACTATCACAGCTGAAATCCAGCACTATATACCAGGAGCGGTCACGGACCGCTCCTGGCACATTTACCCCAGAACACAGCGGCATAGGGAAGCATCGCACAGGGAGAGGGCTCCCTGCGTGCTTTCCTGAGACCCTTGGAGCAACATGATATGATCGCGTTGCTCCGAGCGTCTCCTCCGTCTTCTTCACTGCAGGCCCCGGATTCAAGATGGCTGCGGGGCTACTTCCTGCAGAGAGGTAGCTTGCAAGTGCCTGCTCAGAGCAGATGCCAGCAAGCCTCCTGCAGTGCCTGTTAGATCGCTGATCTGACATAGTGCATTGCAAAGTGTCAGATCAGCGATCTGACACTATAACACGATGTCCCATACTGGGACAAAGTAAAAAAGTTTAAAAAAAATTTACGTGCTTAAAAAAAAAAATCCTAAATAAAAATATATATATATTGTTCCAAAAAATAAATTTCTTTATGTAAATAAAGAAAACAAGAACAATAAAAGTGCTGATATTTAGTATCGTCGTGTCCATAACAACCCGATCTATAAAACTGTCCCACTAGTTAACCCCTTCAGCGAACACCGTAAAAAAATAAAATAAAACTAGTCAAAAAGCAATGCTTTATCATCATACCGCCAAACAAAAAGTGAAATAACACGCGATCAAAAAGATGGATATAAATAAACATTATACCTCCGAAAACGTCATCTTGTCCAGCAAAACACGAGCTGCCATACAGCGTCATCAGCAAAAAAATAAAAAGTTATAGCCCTCATAAAAAAATTATGCAAAAATAATTATCTACTATATAATTGTCTAAGGGTCATTTCCCCTCTGTCCTTCTTTCTTTCTTTCTTTCTTTTGGTCAATTGGTCTCGCCAGCTGCCTGTCATGGCTGCCGCGACTAATCAGTGACGGACACAGTCCGGAAGAAAATGGCCACTCCTTACTCTCAGCAGTCAGTGCCTGTTGCCTGCATACTCCCCTCCGGTCACTGCTAACACAGGGTTAATGCCGGTGGTAACGGACCGCGTTATGCCGCGGGTAACGCACTCCGTTATCGCCGCTATTAACCCTGTGTGTCCCCAACTTTTTACTATTGACGCTGCCTGCTATGATCCGGTGACCTTGGAGCAGCATGAAAACTTTCACTGGAGTAAGTGGTAACTATACTGACCGCAAATACTGATCTTAACACCGCAACTAGAAGTAACCGTGGGGTGTACCTAACAAACCCTAGACACCTCGTCACAGCCGGAGGACTAAATACCCCTATAGATGGAAATAGGAATACTACCTTGCCTCAGAGCAGAACCCCAAAAGATAGGCAGCCCCCCACAAATATTGGCTGTGAGTAGGAGAGGAAAGACAAACACAGGCAGAAAACAGGATTTAGC
Organism: Ranitomeya imitator; assembly: GCF_032444005.1. Taxonomy (NCBI): domain Eukaryota; kingdom Metazoa; phylum Chordata; class Amphibia; order Anura; family Dendrobatidae; genus Ranitomeya; species Ranitomeya imitator. The sequence goes on along the minus strand of NC_091284.1, from coordinate 682,263,727 downwards.
AAAAGAGGCGACTCTAGCAAAAATAGGAAAGGATAGGACAGAGTTCTGTGCGGTCAGTATTAAAACCCTTCCAAAAATATCCACAGCAGATTTATACAAAAAAATTCCTCCATCTAACTAAAGACGTGGAAAGTATATCTGCAACTCCAGAGACTCCTACACTCAGAGCAGGAATACAATCAAAAAACAAGCACACAGCTTGTTTGCCATAGAAAAAGAAACAGACACTTATCTTTGCTGAATTGGCAGCTAAGCAGGAGAAGCCAGACAGAGATCCAACACTTCCCAAGAAACATTGACAACTGGCAAGGACTAATGAGTCCTGCAAACCTAAATACCCCAGTCAGAATTGCAATCAGCAGATACACCTGTCCAGGACTGCAGCCCAGGGACAACTGCATTACCACCTACAACCACCGGAGGGAGCCCAAAAGCAGAATTCACAACAGTACCCCCCTTGAGGAGGGGTCACCGAACCCTCACCAGAGGCCCCAGGCCGATCAGGATGAGCCAGATGAAAGGCACGAACCAAATCAGTGGCATGGACATCAGAGGCAAAAACCCAAGAATTATCCTCCTGGCCATAACCCTTCCATTTGACAAGGTACTGAAGCTTCCGCCTCGAAAAACGGGAATCCAAAATCTTCTCAACAACATATTCCAACTCCCCATCAACCAACACAGGGGCCGGAGGATCAACAGAGGGAACAACGGGCTCCACATATTTCCGCAATAAAGATCTATGGAAGACATTATGGATCGCAAAAGAGGCCGGCAGCGCTAGTCGAAAAGATACCGGATTAATAATCTCAGAAATCCTATAAGGACCAATACACCGAGGCTTAAACTTAGGAGAAGAAACCTTCATAGGAACATGACGGGAAGACAACCAGACCAGATTCCCAACTCGAAGTCGGGAACCAACACACCGACGACGGTTAGCAAAACGTTGAGCCTCCTCCTGAGACAACACCAAATTGTCCACCACATGAGCCCAAATCTGCTGCAACCTGTCAACCACAGAATCCACACCAGGACAGTCAGAAGGCTCAACCTGCCCAGAAGAGAAACGAGGATGAAAACCAAAATTACAAAAGAAAGGCGAAACCAAAGTAGCCGAACTAGCCCGATTATTAAGGGCAAACTCGGCCAATGGCAAGAAAGCCACCCAATCATCCTGATCAGCAGACACAAAGCTGTTATGTCTGCTAATGAAAGGTGTAATGAAGGCAATCCAGAGACACAGTGTGCCTAGCGATCAGAGCGCACACAGTGATCTGACAAATACCCAAAAACAAAAGAACGAGCTCTGAGACGTGGAAACTCTGTAGACTGCACACCTGATCCTATCCTAAACACAACTAAAAGTGGCTGTGGATTGCGCCTAACCACTACCCATGCAACTCGGCACAGCCTAAGAAACTAGCTAGCCTGAAGATAGAAAAATAGGCCTGACTTGCCCCCAGAGAAATACCCCAAAGGAAAAGGCAGCCCCCCACATATAATGACTGTGAGTAAGATGAAAAGACAAAACGTAGGGATGAAATAGATTCAGCAAAGTGGGGCCCGATATTCTTAGACAGAGCGAGGACAGTAAAGCGAACTTTGCAGTCTACAAAAAACCCTAAAGCGAAACCCACGCAAAGGGGGCAAAAAAGACCCACCGTGCCGGACTAACGGCACGGCGGTACACCCTTTGCGTCTCAGAGCTTCCAGCAAAACAAAAGACAAGCTGGACAGAAAAAAGGCAACAAAATAGCAAAAAAGCACTTAGCTATACAGAGCAGCAGGTCACAGGAACAATCAGGAGAAGCTCAGATCCAACACTGGAACATTGACTAGGAGCAAGGATAGCAGCATCAGGTGGAGTTAAGTAACGAAGCAGCTAATGAGCTCACCAGAACACCTGAGGAAGGAAGCTCAGAAGCTGCAGTACCACTTGTGACCACAGGAGTGAATTCAGCCACAGAATTCACAACACAAAGCATCTCAAATAAGTCTCCAAAGTCTGATTAGTTCGCTCGGTCTGGCCATTTGTCTGAGGATGAAACGCAGAAGAAAAAGACAAATCAATGCCCAGCCTAGCACAAAAGGCCCGCCAAAACCTAGAAACAAACTGAGAACCTCTGTCGGACACAATATTCTCCGGAATACCATGCAAACGGACCACATGCTGAAAAAACAACGGAACCAAATCCAAAGAGGAAGGCAATTTAGGCAAAGGCACCAAATGAACCATCTTAGAGAACCGGTCACAAACAACCCAGATAACCGACATCCTCTGGGAAACCGGAAGATCGGAAATAAAATCCATAGAAATATGCGTCCAGGGCCTCTCAGGGACTGGCAATGGCAAAAGCAACCCACTAGCACGGGAACAACAAGGCTTGGCCCGCGCACAAGTCCCACAGGACTGCACAAAAGAACGCACATCACAGGACAAAGAAGGCCACCAAAAGGACCTACCAACCAAGTCTCTGGTACCAAAAATGCCAGGATGACCAGCCAACATGGAACAGTGAACCTCAGAAATCACTCTACTAGTCCATCTGTCAGGAACAAACAGTTTCCCCACAGGACAGCGGTCAGGTTTGTCAGCCTGAAATTCCTGAAGAACCCGTCGTAAATCAGGGGAAATGGCAGAAAGAACCACCCCTTCTTTCAGAATACCGACCGGTTCTAAGACCTCAGGAGAATCAGACAAAAAACTCCTAGAGAGGGCATCAGCCTTAATGTTCTTAGAACCCGGAAGGTACGAGACCACGAAATCAAAATGGGAAAAAAACAAGGACCATCGAGCCTGTCTAGGATTCAGCTGTTTGACAGACTCGAGGTAAATCAAATTCTTATGATCGGTCAAGACCACAATACAGTGCTTAGCTCCCTCAAGCCAATGTCGCCACTCCTCAAACGCCCACTTCATAGCCAACAACTCCTGATTGCCGACATCATAATTGCATTCAGCAGGCGAAAACTTATGGGAAAAGAAGGCACACGGTTTCATTAATGAACCAACAGGATCCCTCTGAGACAAAACCGCCCCTGCCCCAATCTCAGAAGCGTCAACCTCAACCTGAAACGGAAGAGAAACATCCGGTTGGCGCAACACCGGAGCAGAAGTAAATCGACGTTTAAGCTCCTGAAAGGCAGAGACAGCCGCAGAGGACCAATTCGCCACATCAACGCCTTTCTTCGTCAAATCGGTCAAGGGCTTAACCACGCTGGAAAAATTAGCAATGAAACGGCGATAAGAATTTGCAAAACCCAAAAATTTCTGAAGGCTCTTCATGGATGTGGGCTGAATCCAATCATGAATGGCCTGAACCTTAACCGGATCCATCTCTATAGACGAGGGAGAAAAAATAAAGCCCAAAAAGGAAACCTTCTTCACCCCAAAGAGACACTTAGACCCTTTCACAAAAAGGGCATTGTCACGAAGGATCTGAAATACCATCCTGACCTGTTCCACATGAGACTCCCAATCATCGGAAAAAATCAAAATATTGTCCAAATATACAATCAAGAACTTATCAATATAAGTCCGGAAAATATCATGCATGAAGGACTGAAAAACAGATGGAGCATTAGTGAGCCCGAATGGCATCACAAGGTATTCAAAATGGCCTTCGGGCGTGTTAAACGCAGTTTTCCATTCATCACCCTGCTTAATACGAACAAGATTATATGTCCCCCGAAGGTCAATCTTCGTAAACCAACTAGCTCCCTTAATCCTAGCAAACAAATCGGTAAGCAAAGGTAAAGGGTATTGAAACTTGACCGTGATTTTATTCAAGAGGCGATAATCAATACAGGGTCTCAAGGAACCATCTTTTTTAGCAACAAAAAAGAACCCCGCTCCCAACGGTGAAGAAGATGGCCGAATATGCCCTTTCTCCAAAAACTCCTTAATATAGCTCCGCATGGCGATATGTTCAGGCACAGACAGGTTGAAAAGTCGACCCTTAGGAAACTTACAGCCTGGAATCAAGTCAATAGCACAATCGCAGTCCCTGTGCGGTGGAAGGAAACTGGACTTGGGCTCATCGAATACATCCTGAAAATCAGACAAAAACTCTGGAATTTCAGAAGAGGAAGAAGAGGAGATTGACATCAAAGGAACATCATTATGAACCCCCTGACAACCCAAACTAGTCACAGACATGTTATAAAGGCACAGATGATTGGCCTCGGGGAGACCAAAACATCAAACACCGCGGAGACACCATCACATGTTTCTCAACACAGTGATTCCAGAACACTGCCCCCATCCCTTATGGGAAATATGCAGATGCATGTAAAGAAGCTGCGGAGACACCATCACGTGTTTCTCGACGCAAGCAGTGAATAGCCAGGCCTTTCCCCGGGAAGGAACAACCACGGGAAGGGAAGCATCCTATGAAGGAAAGCCACCTATGCCAAGCATGGTATCCATCCACAGACAGCTGTTTCGGGGTTTTTGCCCCTCATCAGTGTGGAGTAGGAATCTGGCTATTAGGAGAAGTGCCTAGTAAAAAGGCTATAAAGGCACAGATGATTGGCCTCGGGGAGACCAAAACATCAAACACCGCGGAGACACCATCACGTGTTTCTCAACGCAGTGATTCCAGAACACTGCCCCCATCCCTTATGGGAAATATGCAGATGAAAGTAAAAAAGCTGCGGAGACACCATCACGTGTTTCTCGACGCAAGCAGTGAATAGCCAGGCCTTTCCCCGGGAAGGAACAACCACGGGAAGGGCAGCATCCTATGAAGGAAAGCCACCTATGCCAAGCATGGTATCCAGACATGGACTTCCAATCCAACACAGGATAATGTACCTGCAATCACGGAAAACCCAGCACGATAGCATCATGCAAATTATGCAACACCAGAAATCGACAATCTTCCCGATGGGCTGGCGCCATGTGCATGGTCACCTGGGTCCAAAACTGGGGCTTATTTTTAGCCATGGGTGTAGCATCAATGCCCCTTAAAGGAATAGGGTTCTGCAAAGGCTGCAAGGGAAAACCACAACGCCTGGCAAACTCAAAGTCCATTAAGTTCAAGGCGGCACCTGAATCCACAAACGCCATGACAGAAAATGATGACAATGAGCAGATCAAGGACACAGATAACAGAAATTTAGGTTGTACAGTACTGATGGTAAATGAACTAGCGATCCTCTTTGTCCGCTTAGGGCAGACTGAAAATACATGAGAAGAGTCGCCACAATAATAACACAACCTATTCTGACGTCTGAATCCTTGTCGTTCCGTTCTAGACAGAATCCTATCACACTGCATTGGCTCAGGAATCTGCTCTGAGGACAACGCGACAGCGCGCACAGTTCTGCGCTCCCGCAAGCGCCGGTCAATCTGAATGGCCAGAGACATAGAATCACTCAGACCGGAAGGCGTGGGAAACACCACCATAACATCTTTAACGGATTCAGAAAGACCCTTTCTGAAAATTGCCGCCAAAGCATCAATATTCCATTTAGTCAACACAGACCATTTTCTGAATTTCTGACAATACAATTCTGCCGCCTCTTGACCCTGAGACAGGGCCAACAAGGTCTTCTCAACTTGATCCACAGAATTAGGTTCATCATATAATAATCCTAAAGCCTGAAAAAAGGAGTCTACATTAAGCAAAGCCGGATTCCCAGATTCCAGGGAAAACGCCCAATCCTGCGGGTCGCCATGCAGCAGGGAGATGACGATTTTAACCCGCTGAATGGATTCACCGGAGGATCGAGGTCTCAAAGCAAAAAACAGTTTACAGTTGTTTTTAAAACTCAAAAATTTGGACCTGTCACCAAAAAACAAATCAGGAGTAGGAATCTTCGGTTCTAAAACAGGAGTCTGAACAATATAATCAGAAATACCCTGTACCCTAGCAGCAAGCTGGTCTACCCGAGAAGCTAATTCCTGAACATTCATGCTAGCACAAGGCTCCTCAGCCACCCAGAGATTAAGAGGGAAGAGAAGACAAAGCAGACTGAAGAAAAAAAAATGGCTCAACACCTTTCTTCCCTTCTTCTGAGATCCAACAACCAACGTATTACACCATGGACTAAATTAAAGCTTTAATAAAACCGAGGCGAGGAATATGAAAAACATACGGCTTTATTATTTAAGGTGCCTATGATTACATATCAAAAATAAAAGAGTTTTTATATTAATCCATTATACAAGAAATAAATAGATTTTTTCATAAAAATATATATCAAAAGTAATTAATAAGATGCGCACACTGACAAAGTATATATGATGAACAAAATTATATATATATATATATATATATATCTTTACAATACTGGAACCACCAACAGGGTAAAATATGGTAAAATATATGTCTCCAACAAAAATTATTATTTTATAGCTGCACCAGAAGTTTAAATGAAAAAAAGGGGGGGGGTAATAAAAAAGAAGGGGGAGTAGGTTCAATATTAATGTAATAATATGGGAAAACAAAAAGAGGAATATATGGTTGTATACACGACTGTGTTCTATATAGTAACTAAAGTGATAAGTGCGACCACTTGGCTGTTTCCAATGCCATTACAGTATCTCACAACCTATGTGTAAAAAGCAAAATCCTAAAAAAACTAAACCAAATAGTGTGTATATGTCACATAATGTGACCAATAAAGTGACCAAGTGCAAAATATATAAAAAAATATATATAAAAAAAGGGGGGAACCAATCAATCTAAAACCACATTCCAACCACTACGCTCAATCACTATCTGTTACAGGGAGCCTAACAACCAAGTGAAAGCAATCCCGCCACAATTATGGATACTATAGGTAAAATGTGCCTGTGCAATAAAATATTTAAACTATCATGGTGCTCACAATCAGAGATTAGGTGGTGCCACACTAATAATTACCTGAGGTGGTCCTGCCAGTGTGCGCGGTACCCGACGCGCGTTTCGGAACGTGTGTCCTTTCCTTCGTCCTGACGAAGGAAAGGACACACGTTCCGAAACGCGCGTCGGGTACCGCGCACACTGGCAGGACCACCTCAGGTAATTATTAGTGTGGCACCACCTAATCTCTGATTGTGAGCACCATGATAGTTTAAATATTTTATTGCACAGGCACATTTTACCTATAGTATCCATAATTGTGGCGGGATTGCTTTCACTTGGTTGTTAGGCTCCCTGTAACAGATAGTGATTGAGCGTAGTGGTTGGAATGTGGTTTTAGATTGATTGGTTCCCCCCTTTTTTTATATATATTTTTTTATATATTTTGCACTTGGTCACTTTATTGGTCACATTATGTGACATATACACACTATTTGGTTTAGTTTTTTTAGGATTTTGCTTTTTACACATAGGTTGTGAGATACTGTAATGGCATTGGAAACAGCCAAGTGGTCGCACTTATCACTTTAGTTACTATATAGAACACAGTCGTGTATACAACGTGTGTCCTGACGAAGGAAAGGACACACGTTCCGAAACGCGCGTCGGGTACCGCGCACACTGGCAGGACCACCTCAGGTAATTATTAGTGTGGCACCACCTAATCTCTGATTGTGAGCACCATGATAGTTTAAATATTTTATTGCACAGGCACATTTTACCTATAGTATCCATAATTGTGGCGGGATTGCTTTCACTTGGTTGTTAGGCTCCCTGTAACAGATAGTGATTGAGCGTAGTGGTTGGAATGTGGTTTTAGATTGATTGGTTCCCCCCTTTTTTTATATATATTTTTTTATATATTTTGCACTTGGTCACTTTATTGGTCACATTATGTGACATATACACACTATTTGGTTTAGTTTTTTTAGGATTTTGCTTTTTACACATAGGTTGTGAGATACTGTAATGGCATTGGAAACAGCCAAGTGGTCGCACTTATCACTTTAGTTACTATATAGAACACAGTCGTGTATACAACCATATATTCCTCTTTTTGTTTTCCCATATTATTACATTAATATTGAACCTACTCCCCCTTCTTTTTTATTACCCCCCCCCCTTTTTTTCATTTAAACTTCTGGTGCAGCTATAAAATAATAATTTTTGTTGGAGACATATATTTTACCATATTTTACCCTGTTGGTGGTTCCAGTATTGTAAAGATATATATATATATATATATATATATAATTTTGTTCATCATATATACTTTGTCAGTGTGCGCATCTTATTAATTACTTTTGATATATATTTTTATGAAAAAATCTATTTATTTCTTGTATAATGGATTAATATAAAAACTCTTTTATTTTTGATATGTAATCATAGGCACCTTAAATAATAAAGCCGTATGTTTTTCATATTCCTCGCCTCGGTTTTATTAAAGCTTTAATTTAGTCCATGGTGTAATACGTTGGTTGTTGGTTCTCCTTTCGCAGTGGTTTTTCCATTGCACTTTCTCACAGTGCACCCTGATGGTCTTGGCTATATTATATTTTATATAATAAGTAATTATTAGTATTCTTATGAATATTGGGTGCATTGTGTTTTCTATAACTTCTTCTGAGATGCATTTAACTCATTATGGGCCAGTTGTACTGTTATGATCCAGTGACCTTGGAGCAGCATGAAAACTTTCACTGGAGTAAGTGGTAACTATACTGACCGCAAATACTGATCTTAACACCGCAACTAGAAGTAGCCGTGGGGTGTACCTAACAAACCCTAGACACCTTGTCACAGCCGGAGGACTAAATACCCCTATAGATGGAATATTATAACATGAGAAACACGAGTTATATTAGGTAAATATCAAGTAAAAAATCTAAATTTTATTGAAAATACACATAGTTCAGATTACACATATATGGTATTCAGAAAGACATATATAAAGTGATACAAGTGCAGAGACAAAAGACTTCAGGGTAACCCAGGATCTCCAACCAACCTTAGTCATAAAATGCCTATTAGTTAGCTATCTGAAGTGCATGTACAAGGTACTAGGGGGCTCTCTAACACACCCCACCTTGGATCTTCCAACCCCTATCATTGGTGAGTTGTTGCCCACCTTCTATGTACTATTCAATGCCCGACTACGGTAGTATGCCTGTATATAGGCTTTCCTGGTGGGCACTCTTACCTATGCCATAGTACCTTGTACATGCACTTCAGATAGCTAACTAATAGGCATTTTATGACTAAGGTTGGTTGGAGATCCTGGGTTACCCTGAAGTCTTTTGTCTCTGCACTTGTATCACTTTATATACGGTATGTCTTTCTGAATACCATATATGTGTAATCTGAACTATGTGTATTTTCAATAAAATTTAGATTTTTTACTTGATATTTACCTAATATAACTCGTGTTTCTCATGTTATAATATGTTGTTCCGAGTGGGTAGATTTTGTGTCCAATAGGCTGATGGTAGCCTGTATATCTGACAAAATATGTCAAAGAGGTTTTTGTCCCTATAGATGGAAATAGGAATACTACCTTGCCTCAGAGCAGAACCCCAAAGGATAGGCAGCCCCCCACAAATATTGGCTGTGAGTAGGAGAGGAAAGACAAACACAGGCAGAAAGCAGGATTTAGAAAAAGAGGCCACTCTAGCTAAAATAGGAAAGGATGGGACATAGTTCTGTGCAGTCAGTATTAAAACCCTTCCAAAAATATCCACAGCAGATTTATACAAAAAAATTCCTCCATCTAACTAAAGACGTGGAAAGTATATCTGCAACTCCAGAGACTCCTACACCCAGAGCAGGAATACAATCAAAAAACAAGCACACAGCTTGTGTGCCATAGAAAAAGAAACAGACACTTATCTTTGCTGAATTGGCAGCTAAGCAGGAGAAGCCAGACAGAGATCCAACACTTCCCAAGAAACATTGACAACTGGCAAGGACTAATGAGTCCTGCAAACCTAAATACCCCAGTCAGAATTGCAATCAGCAGATACACCTGTCCAGGACTGCAGCCCAGGGACAACTGCATTACCACCTACAACCACCGGAGGGAGCCCAAAAGCAGAATTCACAACAGCTGCCTATGCGGCATCAATAGTAAAAAATGTAATGTTAAAAATAATAATAAAAAAAAACTGCTATACTCACCCTCCGTAGTCGCTCGCGCCGGCCGCCATCTTCCATTGCAGGTTCCGGTGGCAAAGATGGTTTGGGAGAAGGACCTGCCATGACGTCACGGTCATGTGACCGAGATGCCATCACAGGCCCTGCGCGCCTGCGCGAGAATGACCTGCCATGACGTCACGGTCATGTGACCGCGACGTCATCACAGGCCCTGCGTGCCTGCGCTAGAAAGACCTGCCATGACGTCACGGTCATGTGACCGCGACATCATCACAGGTCCTGCGCTCATACCAACCCTGAAAAGCTGCCGTGGACTACAATGGGCCCTCGGAAAGGTGAGTATATGTTTATTTTTTATTTTTTAACCTGTGACAAACCTGGCTGGGCAATATACTACGTAGCTGGGCAATATACTATGTGACTGGCCAATATACTACATGGCTCTGTGCTGTATACTACTTCGCTGTGCAATATACTACGTGGCTCTGTGCTGTATACTATGTCACTGGGCAATATACTACGTAACTGGCCAATATACTAGGTCGCTCTGTGCTGTATACTACGTCGCTGTGCAATATACTATGTGGCTCTGTGCTGTATACTATGTCACTGGGCAATATACTACGTAACTGGGCAATTTACTACGTGGCTCTGTGCTGTATGCTATGCCACTGGGCAATATACTACGTCACTGGGAAATATACTACGTCACTGGGCAATATACTAGAACGGTCGACTGCTCGAACGGTCGACTGCTGTCGACTGCTTTCAACACAGGGGCGTTGCACAGTGCTGTTTTCAATGCCTGGAAGGCCCCCTCACAGCCGTCGGTCCAGTTGACGATGTGGGGTAGCTTCTTCCTGGTGAGGTCCGTCAAGGGTTTTGCCAGGCTACTATAGTGCTGTACTAATCGCTTATAGTACCCTGCAGTGCCCAGGAAGGACATCACCTGTTTCTTGGTCCTGGGGGTGGGCCAGTTCACGATCACTTCCACTTTCTCAGACTCTGGCTTTAGGGTGCCTCCACCTACCCAGTGCCCCAGGTAGTGGACCTCCCTCATGCCCTTCTGGCAGTATACTACATCACTAGGCAATATACTACGTAACTGGGCAATATACTACGTGGCTGGGCAATATACTACGTCACTGGGCAATATACTACATGGTTGGGCAATATACTACGTGCCTGGGCAATATACTACATGACTGGGCAATACACTACGTGACTGTGCAATATACTACGTGGCTGGGCAATATATTACGTGGTTGGGCAATATACTACGTTGCTGGGCAATATACCACGTGACTGTGCAATATACTACGTGGCTGGGTAATATACTACGTGGCTGGGCAATATACCACGTGGGCTGTGCAATATACTATGTGGACATGCATATTCTAGAATACCCGATGCGTTAGAATCGGGCCACCATCTAGTTTTTTCTATAAAATAGTTTTTATTGTATAAAAGCGCCAAAACATAAAAAATGATATAAATGAGGTATCACTGTAATCATACTGACCCGAAGAATAAAACTGCTTTATCAATTTTACAAACGTGGAACGGTATAAACGCCCCCCCCAAGAAATTAACGAATTGCTGGTTTTTGTTCATTCTACCTAACAAAAATCGGAATAAAAAGCGATGAAAAAATGTCATGTGACCAAAAATGATATCAATAAAAATGTCAACTCGTCCTGCAAAAAACAAGACCTCACATAACTCTGTGGACCAAAATATGGAAAAATTACAGCTTTCGGAAAGTGGTAACGCATAAAATGTTTTTTGCAATAAAAAGCGTCTTTTGGTGTGTGAAAGCTGCCAATCATAAAAACCCGACATAAAAAGCCGCTATAAAAAGCTGCTATAAATAGTAAATCAAACCCCCATTATCACCGCCTTAGTGAGGGAAAAATAATAAAATAAAAAGTATTTATTTCCATTTTCCCATTAGGATTAGGGTTAGGGTTGGAACTAAAGTTAGGTTTGGGGCTAAAGTTAGGGTTGGGGCTAAAGTTAGGGTTTGGGCTAGAGTTGGGGTTAGAGTTTAAATTACGTTTACTGTTGTGAATTCTGCTTTTGGGCTCCCTCCGGTGGTTGTAGGTGGTAATGCAGTTGTCCCTGGGCTGCAGTCTTGGACAGGTGTATCTGCTGATTGCAATTCTGACTGGGGTATTTAGGTTTGCAGGACTCATTAGTCCTTTCCAGTTGTCAATGTTTCTTTGGAAGTGTTGGATCTCTGTCTGGCTTCTCCTGCTTAGCTGCCAATTCAGCAAAGATAAGTGTTTCTTCTTCTGTGGCACACATGCTGTGTGCTTATATTCTGTGATATTCATTTGTTTTCTCTTGTCCAGCTTAGACTGTGTCAGTGTTTTCTCAGTCTTGTTGGATTCTCTGGAGTTGCAGATATACGCTCCACATCTTTAGTTAGATGGTGGAGTTTTTGTATTTTCTGCTATGGATATTTTTGGAAGGATTTTAATACTGACCGCTTAGTATCCTGTGCTATCCTTTTTATCCTATTTTAGCTAGTGTGGCCTCTTTTGCTAAATCCTGTTTCCTGCCTGCGTGTGTCTTTTCCTCTACTACTCACAGTCATTATTTGTGGGGGGGCTGCCTATCCTTTGGGGTTCTGCTCTGAGGCAAGGTAGTATTCCTATTTCCATCTATAGGGGTATTTAGTCCTCCGGCTGTGTCGAGGTGTCTAGGATTTGTTAGGCACACCCCACGGCTACTTCTAGTTGCGGTGTTAAGATCAGGATTTGCGGTCAGTATAGTTACCACCTACTCCAGTGAAAGTTTTCATGCTGCTCCAAGGTCACCTGATCATAACAGTTTACGGTTGGGTTAGGGGTGTGTCAGGGTTATGGATATGGTTAGGGTTGGGATTAGGGTTAGAGGTATCTTGGGTTTAGGGGTGTGTTGGGGTTGGGATTAGGGTTAGGGGTGCGTTCAGGTTAGGGGTGTGGCTAGGGTTGGGATTAGGGTTACGGATGTGTTGGGGTTATGGGTGTGTTGGGGTTATGGGTGTGGTTAGGGTTGGGATTAGGCTTAGGGGTGTGTTGGGGTTAGGGATTGAGTTAGAATTGGGAGGTTTCCACTGTTTAGGCACACCAGGGGCTCTGCAAACGCAACATGACGTCCGATCTCAATCCATACAATTCTGCATTGAAAAAGTAAAACAGTGATCCTTCCCTTCCGAGCTCTGCTGTGTGCCCAAACAGTGGTTTACCCTCTCATATAGGGTATCAGCGTACTCAAGACAAATTGGACAATAACTTTTGGGGTCCAATTTCTTCTGTTACCCATGGGAAAATACAAAACTGGGGGCTAAAAAATCATTTTTGTGGAAAAAAAAGATTTTTTATTTTCACAGCTCTGCGTTATAAACTTTAGTGAAACACTTGGGGGTTCAAAGTGATCACCACAATCTAGATAAGTTCCTTGAAGGGTCTAGTTTCCAATATGGGGTCACTTGTGGGAGATTTTTACTGTTTAGGTACATCAAGGGCTCTGCAAACACAACGTGACACCCACAGACCATTCCATCAAAGTCTGCATTCCAAAACCCCACTTCTTCCCTTCTGAGCTATGCCATGTGCCCAAACAAAAGTTTTCTCCCACATATGGGGTATCAGCGTACTCAGGACAAATTGCACAACAACTTTTTGTGGTCCAATTTCTCCTGTTACCCTTGGGAAAATACAAAACTGGGGTTTAAAAAATAATTTTTGTAGAAAAAAAAGAATTTTTTATTTTCACGGCTCTGCTTTATAAACTTTAATGAAGCACTTGGTGGTTCAAAGTGCTCACCACACATCTAGATAAGTTCCTTGGGGGTCTAGTTTCCAAAATGGGGGGCTTGTGGGGTTTTCTACTGTTTAGGTACATCAGGGGCTCTGGAAATGCAACGTGACGCTCGCAGACCATTCCATCAAAGTCTGCATTCCAAAACGCCACTTCTTCCCTTCCGAGCTATGCCATGCGCCCAAACAGTTGTTTTCTCCCACATATGGGGTATCAACGTACTCAGGACAAATTGCACAACAACTTTTTGTGTTCCAGTTTCTCCAGATACCTTTGGGAAAATACAAAATTGGGGACTAAAAGATCATTTTTGTGGGAAAAAAAGATTTTTTAATTTTCATGGCTCTCCATTATAAACTTCTGTGAAGCACATGGAGGTTCAAAGTGCTCACCACACATCTAGATAAGTTCCTTAGGGGGTCTACTTTCCAAAATGGGGTCACTTTTGGGGAGTTTCCACTGTTTAGGCACATCAGGGGCTCTCCAAATGAGGCATGGCATCCTATCTCAATTCCAGCCAATTTTGCATTGAAAAGTCAAATGGTGCTTCTTCCTTTCTGAGTTCTGCCATGTGCCAAAACAGTGGTTTACCCCAACATATGAGGTATCAGCATACTCAGGACAAGTTGCACAACAATGTTTGGTGTCCAATTTCTCCTGTTACCCTTGAGAAAATAAAAAATTGGGGGAAAAATTCATTTTTGAGAAAAAAATAAGATTTTTTATTTTTACGGCTCTACATTACAATCTTCTGTGATGGACTTGGGGGTTCAAAGTGCTCGCCACCCATCTTGATAAGTTCCTTAGGGGGTCTACTTTCCAAAATGGTGTCAGTTTTGGGGGGTTTCCACTGTTTAGGCACATTAGGGGCTCTCCAAACGCGACATGGCTAATTTTGCATTGAAAAGTCAAATGGCGCTCCTTCCCTTCCGAGCTCTGCCATGCGCCCAAACAGTGGTATACCCCCACAAATGTGGTATCAGCATACTCAGGACAAATTATACAATAACTTTTGGTTTCTAATTTTTCCATTTACCCTTGGTAAAATAAAACAAATTGGATGATAAGTACATTTTTTGTGAAAAAAAGTTAAATGTTCATTTTTTTTAAACATTCCAAAAATTCCTGTGAAACACCTGAAGGGTTAATAAACTTCTTGCATGTGCTTTTGAGCACCTTGAGGGGTGCAGTTTTTAGAATGGTGTCACACTTGGGTATTTTTATTATCATATAGACCCCTCAAAGTGACTTCAAATATGATGTGGTCCCTTAAAAAAATGGTGTTGTAAAATGAGAAATTGATGGTCAACTTTTAACCCTTATAACTCCCTAACAAAAAACATTTTGGTTCCAAAATTATGCTGATGTAAAGTAAACATGTTTGAAATGTTACTTATTAAGTATTTTGTGTGACATATTTCTGTAATTTAAGGGCATGAAAATTAAAAGTTGGAAAATTGCGAAATTTTCAAAATTTTCGCCAAATTTCTGTTTTTTTTCACAAATAAACTCAAGTAATTTCAAGGAAATTTACCACTATCATGAAGTACAATATGTCACGAGAAAAATTTGTCAAAATCACCGGGATCTGTTAAAGTGTTCCAGAGTTATGACCTCATAAAGGGACAGTGGTCAGAATTGCAAAATTTGGCCCGGTCAGTAACATGCCAACCACCCTTGGGGGTAAAGGGATTAAAGACTCTGCCGATAACCCCAAACAGGTCAATTGCAACACCTGTCATGCCGGCATCAGCAGGAGTAGCAAAACTACCAGCCTTATCACCACCAGCATGATCAGGCACATGGCAGGAAAGCACCCGACTTTGTGGGCCCAACCCCAGGCTCCAGGAACAATGCCTGCGGGTGACACCACTGCTTCTTCCACTGTTGTGCGTGCAACCCAATCCCATGGTGCAAAGATGACTCCTGCCCTTCACCTGCCATTACCCACACTCAAATAGCACCATCATCAAGCACGTCCACATCCTTGTCCCAGCGCAGCCTTCAGTTGTCCATACCCCAGTCATTGGAACGCAAGCAGAAATACGCAGCCAACGCCCCACAGGTCACAGTACTAAATTCACACATTTCTCATCTGCTTGCACTGGAAATGTTGCCTTTTAGGCTTGTGGAGATGGAATCTTTTTGCAACCTGATGGCGGCGGCTGCCCCAAGGTACTCGGTCCCCAGCCACCACTATTTCTCCCGCTGTGCCGTCTCAGCATTACACAAGCACGTGTCCCACATTACCCGTGCCCTCAACAATGCAGTTACAGGGAAAATACACCTAACCACGTGGACAAGTGCTTGTGGCCAGGGACGGTACATCTCGCTGACCGCACACTGGGTTAACATAGTGGAAGCCAGGACCCAGTCAGACCTTGGGATGGAACACATCCTCCCGATGCCAAGGATTGCAGGCCCTATGTCCTGCAGGGTTGCCCCCACAGCTGCTGCACCTCCTCCTCCTCCTCTTCAGCCTCCATCTCTGAAATGAGCACATCATTCCCAAGCTGGAAGAACTGCAGCACTGCCAAATACAAGCAGCAACAGGCTATGCTGAACCTAATATGCTTTGGTGACAAACCGCACAATGCCGAAGAGTTGTGGACAGCTCTGAAAGAGCAGGCAGATCTGTGGTTGACACCCTTGAACTTCCAGCCAGGCATGGTTGTGTGTGACAATGGCAGGAATCTGGTAGCAGCTCTGAGGTGAGGTGAACTGACACATGTACCATGCCTGACCCATGTGCTTAAGTTCATTGTTCAACGGTTTCTAAAAAGCTACCCGAAGCTGCCGGATCTGCCTGTGAAAGTAGGCCACCTGTGTGCCAATTTTAGAAAGTCAGCTACAGCTTCAGATGCCCTTTCCGTGCTTCAGCAGCAATTGCAGCTTCCGGCTCACAGACTGGTGTGTGATGTCCCCACGCTTTGGAACTCTACATTGCAGATGTTGAAAAGGATTTGTGAGCAGAAGAGGGCAGTTGTTGAATACTATCATCAACAAAGCCGTCGTTATTCAGGTCAGACTCCACACATAAGACCTCAGGAGTGGACATGGATGTCAGACATATGTAACATTCTCCAAAACTTTGAGGAGTCCACCGAGATGGTGAGTGGTGACGCCGCCGTAATTAGCATCACCATCCTACTTCTCTGCATTCTGAAAAGTTCTCTGCTCACAATGAAAGAGGATGCATTGCAGGCTGAGCTGAAGGACATATTGCAAGAAACCATACAGGGTGGGTACACAGTCCATCCTCATGTCATCCCAAAGTGGTTGTTTGACAATGAGGAAGAGGAGGAGCAGGAAGAACAGGAGCTACTTTCATGCACTGTAGACGTTACTGCAAGCACAACTGTCATACCATCTGTGGATCATGGATGGCCTGAGGACAGGGAGGAAGAGGAGGAGGACACATTGGTCAGTCATCACGTTGGTGAGGACACGGAAGGCTTGCCTGTTACCAGTCTGCCACGCATGGCTGACTTTACGTTGCATTGCCTTTCCCGTGACCCTCATATTGTAAAAATTTTGGGTGGCAGTCATTACTGGGTAGTGACACTTTTAGACCCACTCTACAAGGAGAACTTTCAATCTCTTCTTCCAGAGGCAGACAGGTGTACTAAAATGGTGCATTACCAGAGGGCCAATGTTGCAGAATTAGTAAAAAGATTCCTATCTCAAAACGCTGGCAGCAGACATAACAGTTCATTGGACAACCAAGGAGTACAGGCGAGAGAGACACAACTCCAATCCAGCAGAGGCAGGGGAACACTGGCAAAGTTCTGGGACAGATTTCTCAGACCCTCCCATCGCTCTGGCCCTGATGTGCGGGGTAATGTCACAAGGAATGGAATGTTTTCTAAGATGCTGAAGGAGTACCTTGCTGACCGTACCAACGTCCTCCATGATTCCTCTGTGCCATTTAATTATTGGGTATCCAAGCTGGACACGCGGCATGAACTGGCTTTCTATGCGTTCAAAGTCCTGGCCTGCCCTGCCTCTAGTATTTTGTCACAGCGGATTTTTAGTGCCACTGGTGGAATTATCACAGATAAGCGCATTCATCTGTCAATGGAAAATGCAGACAGGCTGACTCTTATAAAAATGAACAAGGGCTGGATTGGGCCAGACTTCTCTACACCACCAAATGACAGCGAAACATAACCTCCAATACAGTGTCTTTTTTGGAAGGTGTATTCCCATGCACCTCTTCACACCCACACATGGGTATATGCTTCCTGATTTTGGCTATTTTGTGTACTCCTCCTCCTTGTTTTCATCATCCACCACCATTAGAACACCAGGGTGAACGTGTTCTACAGTATCTTGCTACAGCCAGTCAATTTTTTGCCAAGGGTGTCTATGATCCCCCTAAAAAATGTTTTTAAAATGTACCCCCCATGGGGAAATGTTTGTCAGCCCATGCACCTAGTGTATGGGCATTATAAGTTTAGGAGACCAGCTCCTTTAAACTGTGAAGACCTTTTTCACAGGCCATACTCCACGTCTGTTCCAGGGTAACCGTGTTCCATCATGAAACAGCCACTACATTGTTTTGCAAGGGTGTTTAGGAAGTCTGTAACAACAATTATTTACACAGTAGGTAGATGTCCCCCCCCCCCCAGGGGTAAATGTTTTTCAGCCAATTAACTTAGTGTATGGGCATTACAAGTCTAGGAGACCCACTCCTTTAAATTGGGCCTATTTTTTAATGAGGCCTTCCTCCACATCTCATCATCCACCACCACTATATCATCAGGGTTAACGTGTTCCTTGCTGCTACAGCCACTCTGGTTTTTTGCAAGGGTATTTATGATGCCCGTAAACAATTTTTTCATTTTTTTTACCCCCCATGGGGAAATGTTTGTCAGCTCATACACTTAGTGTATGGGCATTCCAAGTATAGGAGACCCGCTACTAGAGTTGAGCGACCTTGACCTTTTTAGAGTCGAGCCGGGTTTTGCGAAACCCGACTATGTCCAAAGTCGGGTCGAGTGAAATCGGCCGATTATGACGTAAAGTCGGGATCGACCGAAACACGAAACCCAATGCAAGTCAATGGGGCAGCATAGTCGGCAGTGAGTGGGGGCCAGGAAAACACCTAGAGTGCCCATTTTAATGTCAAAACCATCCATTCTTCTTAATGAAGCTTGTCAGGCGTAATTTACCTTATAATAATTGGAAGGCATTTGAAATTGGGGGTCATTTGGCTAAAGTTGTGGGGGGTAGGGCTGGTTCAAGTAATTAGTGGGCCCAGGAAATCTGGACCACGTCACGGCAGTGGAGCAGGGAGAGGTAAGTATTTCAACTTTGCAAGTGCTGTGAACCTGAGCAAGCAGGGGGGGCCCACTCGTTGGCATTGGCACTGGCACAGGGCCCCTCAAAGTACAGCGGTGTGTTTGCACGGCGGGGGCGCCTCCCACCGGCAGCAACACTTTTGCGTACTATGAGAGGCCCTGTGCCAGTGACGTCGCCAACTAGTATTCCTCCCCCCACCTGATGAAGGAACCTGCACTTTCATCTGCACCTTCCTCTTTGTCCCCGTGTAAGGTGGTATGGTATGCGGGAAGAGCAACCTGACTTTCAGCAGGGTCACAATGTTGTTGTGTAGCGTGCACGGGGAATGTTGCGTTATGGGTCAATGTACCAGCAGACTCATCTATCACTGGCTGGGCAATGGGCACGATGAAGTGGAAACACAGATATAGGCCCAAAGAAGAAAGTGGGCTAAATGCAGTTCAAAATTGGTAACACAGGAATAACCAGGGGGCATTGCAGTGGAGGACAACTGGAATGAGAGGCTGACACAGAGAGTAGGGCCAAATCAGTAAGTAGTCGAAATGCAGTTCAAAATTGGCAACCGTAGTAAACAGGCGGCACAGCTTTGTTCAGTGGAGGAGAACAGCAAGGAGTGGCAGACACCGATAGTAGGCCCCAAACCAACTAGTACGCCAAATGCAGTTGTTCCATTTAACCACAATTTAATGAGAGCCTGAAGATAGAAGCTCAGGAAAGGCAACCTGGGGAACACCTTGGAGTGTAACACACCATCTCTCTCCACCCCATACCCATTTTGTATGGCCTAATGCAGTGTACTTTTCTACAACTACTAAACGAGAGTCGGAAGACCGAAGCAATGGCAAGGAAACCTGGGGAACACCTTAGAGTGTAACACACCCTCTCTCTACACCCCATACCCAATTTGAAGGTCTAATGCAGTGTAGTTTCCAAGAACTACTAAACGAGAGCCGGAAGATCGAAGCTCAGGAAAGGCAACCTGGGGAACACCTTGGAGTGTAACACAACGTCTCTCTACACGACGGAAGGGCTGATTCTTAGGAAGGAAGGCTGTTGGAAATAAGCATTGCGCGTCCGAGGGTGATTAGATTCTTATTAGGTATATACTCACCCTCGGACGCGCCCTGCTTCTTTATTTGGAATGAATGTTTATTTGCAATGTGGTGTTGACTTTCTCTATTATTTTGGTAATTAATGATTTTATTATTTTCATTATTTTGCATCTTCTCGGCAATAATATAAAGAAGACGCGACAGGACAACACTCGGTGGATGCCATATGTGTGTTTTCAATTTAAAAAACCTTTCAGTTAACTACTTGCAGGAGAAAGTAATTGTAGCTGGTGGCCATTTTTAGTACTGTACCAGATTTTAGCTGTTTGTTTGTTTTTAATGTCAAAATGTCTGCATTTGATATCTCACCAGTATTTTCTTTTTTATAAGCAAAATCCTTTTTTTTTTATTTTATGATGTTGGTTCAAGGGGTACACGGGCAGCAGTAGACAGGTCAGTGGAGGCCTAGTGGAAGGAGGGACCGCAGACAGGCTTCGAAGCCCTAACATAATAAATTGGGCTGCCTGTAGGCAATTTAAAATTGGTTCCAGGGGAACACGGGCAGCAGTAGACAGGTCAGTGGAGGCCTAGAGGAAGGAGGGACCGCAGATGCGCCAATGTTTCCCCCATACCAAATTTGTAGGCCTAATGCAGTGTAGTTTCCAACAACTACTAAACGAGAGCCGGAATTTCGAAGCTCAGGAAAGGCAACCTGGGGAACACCTTGGAGTGTAACACACCCTCTCTCTACACCCCATACCCAATTTGAAGGCCTAATGCAGTGTAGTTTCCAACAACTACTAAACGAGAGCCGGAATATCGAAGCTCAGGAAAGGCAACCTGGGGAACACCTTGGAGTGTAACACACCCTCTCTCTACACCCCATACCCAATTTGAAGGCCTAATGCAGTGTAGTTTCCAAGAACTACTAAACGAGAGCCGGAAGATCGAAGCTCAGGAAAGGCAACCTGGGGAACACCTTGGAGTGTAACACAACGTCTCTCTACACGACGGAAGGGCTGATTCTTAGGAAGGAAGGCTGTTGGAAATAAGCATTGCGCGTCCGAGGGTGATTAGATTCTTATTAGGTATATACTCACCCTCGGACGCGCCCTGCTTCTTTATTTGGAATGAATGTTTATTTGCAATGTGGTGTTGACTTTCTCTATTATTTTGGTAATTAATGATTTTATTATTTTCATTATTTTGCATCTTCTCGGCAATAATATAAAGAAGACGCGACAGGACAACACTCGGTGGATGCCATATGTGTGTTTTCAATTTAAAAAAACTTTCAGTTAACTACTTGCAGGAGAAAGTAATTGTAGCTGGTGGCCATTTTTAGTACTGTACCAGATTTTAGTTGTGTGTTTGTTTTTAATGTTAAAATGTCTGCATTTGATATCTCACCAGTATTTTCTTTTTTATAAGCAAAATACTTATTTTTATATTTTCTGATGTTGGTTCCAGGGGTACACGGCCAGCAGTGCCCTGGTCAGTGTAGTAGTAGTTGAAAGAATGGACCGCAGACAGGCATCGAAGGCCTAAAATAAAAACACATGGCTGTAGGCAATTTTAAATTGGTTCCAGGGGTACACGGACAGCAGTGGTGTGGTCAGTGGAGGCCTAGTGGAAGGAGTGACCGCAGACAGGCATCGAAGGCCTAAAATAATAACACATGGCTGTAGGCAATTTTAAATTGGTTCCAGGGGTACACGGGCAGCAGTGACCTGGTCAGTGTAGTAGTAGTTGAAAGAATGGACCGCAGACAGGCATCGAAGGCCTAAAATAAAAAAATTGGGCTGGCTGTAGGCACTTTTAAATTGGTTCCAGGGGTACACGGGCAGCAGTGGTCTGGTCAGTGGAAGTCTAGTGGAAGGAGTGACCGCAGACAGGCTTCCAAGGCCTAACATAACAAACTTGGGCTGGCTGTAGGCACTTTTAAATTGGTTCCAGGGGTACACGGGCAGCAGTGACCTGGTCAGTGTAGTAGTAGTTGAAAGAATGGACCGCAGACAGGCTTCGAAGGCCTAACATAACAAACTTGGGCTGGCTGTAGGCACTTTTAAATTGGTTCCAGGGGTACACGGGCAGCAGTGGTCTGGTCAGTGGAAGTCTAGTGGAAGGAGTGACCGCAGACAGGCTTCCAAGGCCTAACATAACAAACTTGGGCTGGCTGTAGGCACTTTTAAATTGGTTCCAGGGGTACACGGACAGCAGTGGTGTGGTCAGTGGAGGCCTAGTGGAAGGAGTGACCGCAGACAGGCATCGAAGGCCTAAAATAATAACACATGGCTGTAGGCAATTTTAAATTGGTTCCAGGGGTACACGGGCAGCAGTGACCTGGTCAGTGTAGTAGTAGTTGAAAGAATGGACCGCAGACAGGCATCGAAGGCCTAAAATAAAAAAATTGGGCTGGCTGTAGGCACTTTTAAATTGGTTCCAGGGGTACACGGGCAGCAGTGGTCTGGTCAGTGGAAGTCTAGTGGAAGGAGTGACCGCAGACAGGCTTCCAAGGCCTAACATAACAAACTTGGGCTGGCTGTAGGCACTTTTAAATTGGTTCCAGGGGTACACGGGCAGCAGTGACCTGGTCAGTGTAGTAGTAGTTGAAAGAATGGACCGCAGACAGGCTTCGAAGGCCTAACATAACAAACTTGGGCTGGCTGTAGGCACTTTTAAATTGGTTCCAGGGGTACACGGGCAGCAGTGGTCTGGTCAGTGGAAGTCTAGTGGAAGGAGTGACCGCAGACAGGCTTCCAAGGCCTAACATAACAAACTTGGGCTGGCTGTAGGCACTTTTAAATTGGTTCCAGGGGTACATGGGCAGCAGTGTATGGTCAGTGGAAGTCTAGTGGAAGGAGTGACGGCAGACAGTCTTCTAAGGCCTAACATAACAAAATTGGGCTGACTGTAGGCACTTTTAAATTGGTTCCAGGGTAACACGGCCAGCAGTGGCCTGGTCAGTGTAGTAGTTGTAGAAAGAAGGGACCGCAGACAGGCTTCGAAGGCCTAACATAACAAAAATGTCAAAACAATGGTATTGTCAGTGCCAGGCATTGAAGGATGTCAGCGCCTAGACTACACATTGGTGAAGCTGTGAGAGATAATTTTGCTAGTGGTAGAGCACTGTTTGAGCTGGGGGGGGAACTGTCTTGTGGCCGGCGTTACAGGCACAGGGCCCCTCATATTACAACGGTGTGTCTGACGTTGGGTGCGCACCACCACCGCCAGAGACACTTTATTGTACTATGAGGGACCCAGTGGCAGTGCCGTCGACCAAAAGCGGCCACACCCACCTCTTCAGACAAACAGCACTCTCAAGGGTCCAAGCGCAAAGTGGCGATAGCACGGCCCCGTGTGGGGAGTTTGGCCATTTCGTGAGGTGGAAACATGTCGTATGCTGGACAATCAGGTGAAGAAAATTACGAGATTGGAAAAGTCATTCAGAATAGTCCACAGGCAAGACCTTTTCATAGGAAAGCTAGGTGTCAGCCGGGCAGGGTGGGGCAAAAGATTTTGAAATCCAGTTGTGGTTCATTTTAATGAAGGTTAGATCATCTACATTTTGGGTAGCCAGACGAGTCCTTTTTTCTGTTAGTATTGAACCTGCAGCACTGAATACTCTTTCTGATAGGACACTAGCTGCCGGGCAAGCAAGCTCCTGCAATGCATATTCTGCCAATTCTGGCCAGGTGTCTAATTTGGATGCCCAGTAATCAAATGGGAATGACGGTTGAGGGAGAACGTCGATAAGGGATGAAAAATAGTTTGTAACCATACTGGACAAATGTTGTCTCCTGTCACTTTGAATTGATGCTGCAGTACCTGTCCTGTCTGCGGTCATAGCAAAATCACTCCACAACCTGGTCAGAAAACCCCTCTGGCCAACGCCACTTCTGATTTCTGCCCCTCTAACACCTCTGGTCTGCTGGCCCCTGGAGCTCGTGTGAGAACGATCACGGGCGCTGTGTGCAGGGAATGCCAGAAGCAAACGGTCAACAAGAGTTGATTGTTTTGTTGCTAATATTAGTTCCAAGTTCTCATGTGGCATAATATTTTGCAATTTGCCTTTATAGCGAGGATCAAGGAGGCAGGCCAACCAGTAATCGTCATCGTTCATCATTTTTGTAATGCGTGTGTCCCTTTTGAGGATACGCAAGGCATAATCCGCCATGTGGGCCAAAGTTCCCGTTGTCAAATCTGCGGTTGTGCTTGGTTGAGGGGCAGTTGCAGGCAAATCTACGTCACTTGTGTCCCTCAAAAAACCAGAACCCGGCCTTGCCACGCCACCAATTTCCCGTGCCCCCGGGAAAGCTTCCTCATTAAAAATATACTCATCCCCATCATCCTCCTCATCCTCCACCTCCTCTTCGCCCGGTACCTCGTCATGTACACTGCCCTGACCAGACAATCGCTGACTGTCATCAAGGCTTTCCTCTTCCTCTGGTGCAGACGCCTGATCCTTTATGTGCGTCAAACTTTGCATCAGCAGACGCATTAGGGGGATGCTCATGCTTATTATGGCGTTGTCTGCACTAACCAGCCGTGTGCATTCCTCAAAACACTGAAGGACTTGACACATGTCTTGAATCTTCGACCACTGCACACCTGACAACTCCATGTCTGCCATCCTACTGCCTGCCCGTGTATGTGTATCCTCCCACAAAAACATAACAGCCCGCCTCTGTTCGCACAGTCTCTGAAGCATGTGCAGTGTTGAGTTCCACCTTGTTGCAACGTCTATGATTAGGCGATGCTGGGGAAGGTTCAAAGAACGCTGATAGGTCTGCATACGGCTGGAGTGTACAGGCGAACGGCGGATATGTGCGCAAAGTCCACGCACTTTGAGGAGCAGGTCGGATAACCCCGGATAACTTTTCAGGAAGCACTGCACCACCAGGTTTAAGGTGTGAGCCAGGCAAGGAATGTGTTTCAGTTGGGAAAGGGAGATGGCAGCCATGAAATTCCTTCCGTTATCACTCACTACCTTGCCTGCCTCAAGATCTACAGTGCCCAGCCACGACTGCGTTTCTTGCTGCAAGAACTCGGACAGAACTTCCGCGGTGTGTCTATTGTCGCCCAAACACTTCATAGCCAATACAGCCTGCTGACGTATGCCAGTAGCTGCCCCATAATGGGAGACCTGGTGTGCAACAGTGGCAGGTGCGGATGGAGTATTTGTGCGACTGCGGTCTGTGGACGAGCTCTTGCTTCTGCAGGAGGACGAGGAGGAGGAGGAGGAGGGGGTGCGAACGGCTACAGACAACTGTTTACTAGACCGTGGGCTAGGCAGAACTGTCCCAAACTTGCTGTCCCCTGTGGACCCTGAATCCACCACATTTACCCAGTGTGCCGTGATGGACACGTAACGTCCCTGGCCATGCCTACTGGTCCATGCATCTGTTGTCAGGTGCACCTTTGTGCTCACAGATTGCCTGAGTGCATGGACGATGCGCTCTTTAACATGCTGGTGGAGGGCTGGGATGGCTTTTCTGGAAAAAAAGTGTCGACTGGGTAGCTCGTAGCGTGGTACAGCGTAGTCCATCAGGTCTTTGAAAGCTTCGCTTTCAACTAACCGGTAGGGCATCATCTCTAACGAGATTAGTCTAGCTATGTGGGCGTTCAAACCCTGTGTACGCGGATGCGAGGCTAAGTATTTCCTTTTTCTAACCATAGTCTCATGTAGGGTGAGCTGGACTGGAGAGCTGGAGATCGTGGAACTAGCGGGGGTGCCGGTGGACATGGCAGACTGAGAGACGGTGGGAGATGGTATTGTTGCCGCCGGTGCCCTAGATGCAGTGTTTCCTACTACGAAACTGGTGATTCCCTGACCCTGACTGCTTTGGCCTGGCAAAGATACCTGCACAGATACAGCAGGTGGTGCGCTAAATGGTGGTCCTACACTGCCGGAAGGGATGTTGCGTTGATGACTAGCTTCATTGGCCGAGGGTGCAACAACCTTAAGGGACGTTTGGTAGTTAGTCCAAGCTTTCAAATGCATGGTGGTTAAATGTCTATGCATGCAACTAGTATTGAGACTTTTCAGATTCTGACCTCTGCTTAAGGAAGTAGAACATTTTTGACAGATGACTTTGCGCTGATCAATTGGATGTTGTTTAAAAAAATGCCAGACTGCACTCTTTCTAGCATCGGATACCTTTTCAGGCATTGCAGACTGAGCTTTAACCGGATGGCCACGCTGTCCTCCACCAGGTTTTGGCTTTGCCACGCGTTTTGGGCAAGATACGGGCCCGGCAGATGGAACCTGTGGCGATGTTGATGCCTGCTGCGGCCCCTCCTCCTCCTCTGCTTCAGAACTGCTGCCGCCTGCACCCTGTTCCCCCAATGGCTGCCAATCGGGGTCAAGAACTGGGTCATCTAATAACTCTTCTTGTACCTCCTGCGCAACTTCGTCTGTGTCACCGTGTCGTTCGGTGGTATAGCGTTCGTGATGGGGCAACATAGTCTCATCAGGGTCTGATTCTTGATCAGCACCCTGCGAGGGCAATGTTGTGGTCTGAGTCAAAGGACCAGCATAGTAGTCTGGCTGTGGCTGTGCGTCAGTGCACTCCATGTCAGATTCAATTTGTAATGGGCATGGACTGTTAACTGCTTCACTTTCTAAGCCAGGGACGGTATGTGTAAAGAGCTCCATGGAGTAACCCGTTGTGTCGCCTGCTGCATTCTTCTCTGTTGTTGTTTTTGCTGAAGAGGACAAGGAAGTGACTTGTCCCTGACCGTGAACATCCACTAACGACGCGCTGCTTTTACTTTTACCAGTTTCACGAGATGAGGCAAAAGAGCTAGAGGCTGAGTCAGCAAGATAAGCCAAAACTTGCTCTTGCTGCTCCGGCTTTAAAAGCGGTTTTCCTAATCCCAGAAAAGGGAGCGTTCGAGGCCTTGTGTAGCCGGACGACGAACCTGGCTCCACAGCTCCAGACTTAGGTGCAATATTTTTTCCCCCACGACCACCTGATGCTCCACCACTACCACTACCCTCATTACCAGCTGACAATGAACGCCCCCGGCCACGACCTCTTCCACTAGACTTCCTCATTGTTTTAAAAACGTAACCAAACTAACGTTATTTGTTGCAGTCACACAACTTACACGGTGAGCTATAACTTCAGTATGATTTAGCTACCCCTTTACAGGTTGGTGAGACCACAGCGAAAATCAGGCCCAATGTTACACACTCTTTTTTTGGTGGCTGCAAATTAGAGAGATGCCCCACACGCAGGACTGTCACTGAAGCACAAATGTTAATATTAATGTCACACTATTATTTTTTTTTTATTTTTATTTTTTTCAGGAACACTTTAGAAACCCCCCCAAAAAAAAAAAAAAGATTTTTGCAGGGAGAATTTAGAAAACAAATGTAACAAACTATATGCTTTCTATGGGCCACTGAGTGAGAGATGACGCACACAGGAATCAGGAGTGGCACACAAGCCCAGAGGCCAATATTTTTCTACCAATGATTGATGGAGTTATTTTCTCTGGTAGATTTTGGAACCCAAATCAAGGAAAAAAAATGTAGGCTTTCTATGGACCACAATTGGAGAGAGAGAGAGAGAGAGAGAGAGAGAGAGAGAGATGGCACACCCAGGAGTCAAGACTGGCACACAAGCAGAAAGGCCAATATTAATCTCCCACTGTTTTTTTTGGTTGTTTTTTTTTTTTTTTTTTCAGGGAGACTTTAGAAAAAAAAATAATAAAAAAAATATGATTTTATCAGGAAGAATTTAGAAACCAAATAAAATAAAATGATTTTTTCAGGGAGAATTTAGAAAACAAATAAAACCAAAAATAGGCGTTCTATGGCCCACTGACTGAGAGATGACGCACCCAGGAGTCAAGACTGGCACACAAGCAGAAAGGCCAATATTAACCCCTTTACCCCCAAGGGTGGTTTGCACGTTAATGACCGGGCCAATTTTTACAATTCTGACCACTGTCCCTTTATGAGGTTATAACTCTGGAACGCTTCAATGGATCCTGGTGATTCTGACATTGTTTTCTCGTGACATATTGTTCTTCATGACAATGGTAAAAATTATTTGATAGTACCTGCGTTTATTTGTGAAAAAAACGGAAATTTGGCGAAAATTATGAAAATTTCGCAATTTTCCAACTTTGAATTTTTATGCAATTAAATCACAGAGATATGTCACACAAAATACTTAATAAGTAACATTTCCCACATGTCTACTTTACATCAGCACAATTTTGGAACCAAAATTTTTTTTTGTTAGGGAGTTATAAGGGTTAAAAGTTGACCAGCAATTTCTCATTTCTACAACACCATTTTATTTTAGGGACCACATCTCATTTGAAGTCATTTTGAGGGGTCTATATGATAGAAAATACCCAAGTGTGACACCATTCTAAAAACTACACCCCTCAAGGTGCTCAAAACCATATTCAAGAAGTTTATTAACCCTTCTGGTGCTTCACAGGAATTTTTTGAATGTTTAAATAAAAATGAACATTTAACTTTTTTTCACAAAAAATGTAATTCAGCTCCAATTTGTTTTATTTTACCAAGGGTAACAGGAGAAAATGGACCCCAAACATTGTTGTACAATTTGTCCTGAGTATGCCAATACCCCACATGTGGGGGTAAACCACTGTTTGGGCGCATGGCAGAGCTCGGAAGCGAAGGAGTGCCATTTGACTTTTCAATGCAAAATTGACTGGAATTGAGATGGGACGCCATGTTTCGTTTGGAGAGCCCCTGATGTGGCTAAACATTGAAACCCCCCACAAGTGACACCATTTTGGAAAGTAGACCCCCTAAGGAACTTATCTAGAGGTGTGGTGAGCACTTTGACCCAACAAGTGCTTCACAGAAGTTTATAATGTAGAACCGTAAAAATAAAAAATCATATTTTTTCACAAAAATTATCTTTTCGCCCCCAATTTTTTATTTTCCCAAGGGTAAGAGAAGAAATTGGACCCCAAAAGTTGTTGTACAATTTGTCCTGAGTACGCTGATAGCCCATATGTGGGGGTAAACCACTGTTTGGGCGGATGGGAGAGCTCGGAAGGGAAGGAGCGCCGTTTGACTTTTCAATGCAAAATTGACAGGAATTGAGATGGGACATCATGTTGCGTTTGAAGAGCCACTGATGTGCCTAAACATTGAAACCCCCCACAAGTGACACCATTTTGGAAAGTAGACCCCCTAAGGAATTTATCTAGAGGTGTGGTGAGCACTTTGACCCACCAAGTGCTTCACAGAAGTTTATAATGTAGAACCGTAAAAATAAAAAATCATATTTTTTCACAAAAATTATCTTTTCGCCCCCAATTTTTTATTTTCCCAAGGGTAAGAGAAGAAATTGGACCCCAAAAGTTGTTGTACAATTTGTCCTGAGTACGCGGATACCCCATATGTGGGGGTAAACCACTGTTTGGGTGGATGGGAGAGCTCGGAAGGGAAGGAGCGCCGTTTGACTGTTCAAAGCAAAATTGACAGGAATTGAGATGGGACGCCATGTTGCGTTTGAAGAGCCACTGATGTGCCTAAACATTGAAACCCCCCACAAATGACACCATTTTGGAAAGTAGACCCCCTAAGGAACTTATCTAGAGGTGTGGTGAGCACTTTGACCCACCAAGTGCTTCACAGAAGTTTATAATGCAGAGCCGTAAAAATAAAACAAAATTTTTTTCCCACAAAAATTATTTTTTTAGCCCCCAGTTTTGTATTTTCCTGAGGGTAACAGGAGAAATTGGACCCCAAAATTTGTTGCCCAATTTGTCCTGAGTGCGATGATACACCATATGTGGGGGGAACCACTGTTTGGGCACATGGGAGGGCTCAGAAGGGAAGGAGTGCCATTTGAATGCAGACTTAGATGGAATGGTCTGCAGGTGTCACATTGCGTTTGCAGAGCCCCTAATGTACCTAAACAGTAGAAACCCCCCACAAGTGACACCATTTTGGAAAGTAGACCCCCTTAGGAACTTATCTAGATGTGTGCTGAGCGCTTTGACCCACCAAGGGCTTCACAGAAGTTTATAATGGAGAGCCGTAAAAATAAAACAAAAATTTTTTCCCACAAAAATTATTTTTTAGCCCCCAGTTTTGTATTTTTCCGAGGGTAAAAGGAGAAATTCGACCCCACAATTTGTTGTCCAATTTGTCCTGAGTGCGCTGATACCCCATATGTGGGGGGGAACCACTGTTTGGGCGCATGGGAGGGCTCGGAAGGGAAGGAGCTCCATTTGGAATGAGGACTTAGATGGAATGGTCTGCAGGTGTCACATTGCATTTGCAGAGCCCCTAATGTACCTAAACAGTAGAAACCTCCCACAAGTGACACCATTTTGGAAACTAGACCCCCTAAGGAACTCATCTAGATGTGTTGTGATAGCTTTGAACCCCCAAGTGTTTCACTACAGTTTGTAACGCAGAGCCGTGAAAATTAAAAAAAAAAATCTTTCCCCCCAAAATTATTTTTTAGCCCCCAGTTTTGTATTTTCCCGAGGGTAAGAGGAGAAATTCGACCCCAAAAGTTGTTGTCCAATTTGTCCTGAGTACGCTGATACCCCGTATGTTGGGGGAAACCAACGTTTGAGCGCATGGCAGAGCTCGGAAGGGAAGGAGCGCCATTTGGAATGCAGACTTAGATGGAATGGTCTGCAGACGTCACATTGCGTTTGCAGAACCCCTAATGTACCTAAACAGTAGAAACCCCCCACAAGTGACCCCATATTGGAAACTAGACCCCCCAGGGAACTAATCTAGATGTGTTGTGAGAACTTTGAACCCCCAAGTGTTTCACTACAGTTTATAACGCAGAGCCGTGAAAATAAAAAATCTTTTTTTTTCCCACAAAAAATATGTTTTAGCCCCGAGTTTTGTATTTTCCCAAGGGTAGCAGGAGAAATTGGACCCCAAAAGTTGTTGTCCTATTTGTCCTGAGTACGCTGATACCCCATATGTTGGGGTAAACCCCTGCTTGGGCACACGGGAGAGCTCGGAAGGGAAGAAGCACTGTTTTACTTTTTCAACGCAGAATTGGCTGGAATTGAGATCGGACGCCATGTCGCGTTTGGAGAGCCCCTGATGTGCCTAAACAGTGGAAACCCCCCAATTATAACTGAAACCCTAATCCAAACACATCCCTAACCCTAATCCCAATGGTAACCCTAACCACACCTCTAACCCTGACACACCCCTAACCCTAATCCCAACCCTATTCCCAACCGTAAATGTAATCTAAACCCTAACTGTAACTTTAGCCCCAACCCAAACTGTAGCCCTAGCCCTAACCCTAGCCCTAACCCTAGCCCTAACCCTAACCCTAGCCCTAGCCCTAACCCTAGCCCTAACCCTAACCCTAGCCCTAACCCTAGCCCTAACCCTAACCCTAACCCTAGCCCTAACCCTAGCCCTAACCTTAGCCCTAACCCTAGCCCTAACCCTAGCCCTAACCCTAGCCCTAACCCTAGCCCTAGCCCTAACCCTAGCCCTAACCCTAGCCCTAACCCTAGCCCTAACCCTAGCCCTAGCCCTAATGGGAAAATGGAAATAAATACATTTTTTTAATTTTTCCCTAACTAAGGGGGTGATGAAGGGGGGTTTGATTTACTTTTATAGCGGGTTTTTTAGCGGATTTTTATGATTGGCAGCCGTCACACACTGAAAGACGCTTTTTATTGCAAAAAATATTTTTTGCGTTACCACATTTTGAGAGCTATAATTTTTCTATATTCTGGTCCACAGAGTCATGTGAGGTCTTGGTTTTTGCGGGACGAGTTGATGTTTTTATTGGTAACATTTTCGGGCACGTGACATTTTTTGATCGCTTTTTATTCCGATTTTTGTGAGGAAGAATGACCAAAAACCAGCTATTCATGAATTTCTTTTGGGGGAGGCGTTTATACCGTTCCGCGTTTGGTAAAATTGATAAATCAGTTTTATTCTTCGGGTCAGTACGATTACGGCGATACCTCATTTATATCATTTTTTTATGTTTTGGCGCTTTTATACGATAAAAACTATTTTATAGAAAAAATAATTATTTTTGCATCGCTTTATTCTCAGGACTATAACTTTTTTATTTTTTTGCTGATGATGCTGTATGGCGGCTCGTTTTTTGCGGGACAAGATGACGTTTTCAGCGGTACCATGGTTAGTTATATCTGTCTTTTTGATCGCGTGTTATTCCACTTTTTGTTCGGCGGTATGATTATCAAGCGTTGTTTTTTGCCTCGTTTTTTTTTTTTTTTTCTTACGGTGTTTACTGAAGGGGTTAACTAGTGGGCCAGTTTTATAGGTCGGGCCGTTACGGACGCGGCGATACTAAATATGTGTACTTTTATTGTTTTGTTTTTTTTATTTAGATAAAGAAATGTATTTATGGGAATAATATTTTTATTTTTTTTTTCATTATTTTGGAATATTTTTTTTTATTTTTTTTTTACACATTTGAAATTTTTTTTTTTACTTTTTTACTTTGTCCCAGGGGGGGACATCACAGATCAGTGATCTGACAGTTTGCACAGCACTCTGTCAGATCACTGATCTGATAGGAGTGCAGGCTGCTTCACAGTGCCTGCTCTGAGCAGGCTCTGTGAAGCCACCTCCCTCCCTGCAGGACCCGGATCCGCGGCCATCTTGGATCCGGGGCTGGAGGGAGCAGGGAGGGAGGTGAGACCCTCGCAGCAACGCGATCACATCGCGTTGCTGCGGGGGGCTCAGGGAAGCCCGCAGGGAGCCCCCTCCCTGCGCGGTGCTTCCCTGTACCGCCGGCACATCGCGATCATCTTTGATCGCGGTGTGCCGGGGGTTAATGTGCCGGGGGCGGTCCGTGACCGCTCCTGGCACATAGTGCCGGATGTCAGCTGCGATAAACAGCTGACACCCGGCCGCGATCGGCGGCGCTCCCCCCGTGAGCGCTGCCGATCGCATATGACGTACTATTGCGTCCTTGGGAAGTAAAGCCCACCCCACATGGACGCAATAGTACGTCTAATGGCAGAAAGGGGTTAATCTCCCACTGTTTTTTTTTTTTTTTTTCAGGGAGACTTTAGAAAAAAAAATAATAAAAAAAATGTGATTTTATCAGGAAGAATTTAGAAACCAAATAAAATAAAATGATTTTTTCTGGGAGAATTTATAAAACAAATAAAACCAAAAATAGGCGTTCTATGGCCCACTGACTGAGAGATGACGCACCCAGGAGTCAAGACTGGCACACAAGCAGAAAGGCCAATATTAATCTCCCACTGTTTTTTTTTTTTTTTTTCAGGGAGACTTTAGAAAAAAAAATAATAAAAAAAATGTGATTTTATCAGGAAGAATTTAGAAACCAAATAAAATAAAATGATTTTTTCAGGGAGAATTTAGAAAACAAATAAAACCAAAAATAGGCGTTCTATGGCCCACTGACTGAGAGATGACGCACCCAGGAGTCAAGACTGGCACACAAGCAGAAAGGCCAATATTAATCTCCCACTGTTTTTTTTTTTTTTTTTCAGGGAGACTTTAGAAAAAAAAATAATAAAAAAAATGTGATTTTATCAGGAAGAATTTAGAAACCAAATAAAATAAAATGATTTTTTCAGGGAGAATTTAGAAAACAAATAAAACCAAAAATAGGCGTTCTATGGCCCACTGACTGAGAGAGAGAGAGAGAGAGATGGAACGCTTAGTACTGGCACACAAGCCCAAAGGGCAATATTAATCTCCCTTTTTTTTTCCAGGGAGAATTTCTAAAACCCAAAAAAAAAAAAAAATAGGCTTTCTATGGCCCACTATTTGTGAGAGAGATGGGACGCTCAGGACTGGCACAGATGGCACGCTCAGGACTGGCACAGAAGCCCAGAGGCCAATATTAATCTCCCTTTTTTTCTGGTAGAATTTATAAAACCAAAAAAAAATTTAAATAGGCTTTCTATGGCCCACTATTTGTGAGAGAGATGGCACGCTCAGGACTGGCACAGATGGCACGCTCACAACTGGCACACAAGCCCAGAGGCCAATATTAATCTCCCTTTTTTCAGGGAAAATTTATAAAACAAAAAAAAAAAATAAATAGGCTTTCTATGGCCCACTATTTGTGAGAGAGATGGCACGCTCAGGGCTGGCACAGATGGCACGCTCAGGACTGGCACACAAGCCCAGAGGCCAATATTAATCTCCCTTTTTTTCAGGGAGAATTTATAAAACCCCCCAAAAAAATAAAATAGGCTTTCTATGGCCCACTATTTGTGAGAGAGATGGGACGCTCAGGACTGGCACAGATGGCACGCTCAGGACTGGCACAGAAGCCCAGAGGCCAATATTAATCTCCCTTTTTTTCTGGGAGAATTTATAAAACCAAAAAAAAATTTAAATAGGCTTTCTATGGCCCACTATTTGTGAGAGAGATGGCACGCTCAGGACTGGCACAGATGGCACGCTCACAACTGGCACACAAGCCCAGAGGCCAATATTAATCTCCCTTTTTTCAGGGAAAATTTATAAAACAAAAAAAATAAATAAATAGGCTTTCTATGGCCCACTATTTGTGAGAGAGATGGCACGCTCAGGACTGGCACAGATGGCACGCTCACAACTGGCACACAAGCCCAGAGGCCAATATTAATCTCCCTTTTTTCAGGGAAAATTTATAAAACAAAAAAAAAAAATAAATAGGCTTTCTATGGCCCACTATTTGTGAGAGAGATGGCACGCTCAGGGCTGGCACAGATGGCACGCTCAGGACTGGCACACAAGCCCAGAGGCCAATATTAATCTCCCTTTTTTTCAGGGAGAATTTATAAAACCCCAAAAAAAATAAAATAGGCTTTCTATGGCCCACTATTTGTGAGAGAGATGGCACACTCAGGACTGGCACACAAGCCCAAAGGCCAATATTAATCTCCCACTGTATTTTTATCAGGGAGAATTTATACACCCCACAAAAAAAAATACAGAAAAATGAAAAGGCTTTCTATGGCCCACTATGTGAGAGAGATGGCACACACAGGGATGGCACTCTAGCAGAAATGCCAAATTGCCAATCTTAATCTCCCACCAAAAAAAAAACAAAAAAAAAAACAGGGAATGTCCTACAATTACTATCTCCCTGCCTGCAGTAATCTCAGCCAGGTATGGCAGGCAGCTACTATCTCCCTGCCTGCAGTAATCTCAGCCAGGTATGGCAGGCAGCTACTATCTCCCTGCCTGCAGTAATCTCAGCCAGGTATGGCAGGCAGCAATAAGGAGTGGACTGATGCACAAATGAAATAAAAAGTGTGGACAAACAAAAAAGATAGCTGTGCAGAAAGGAAGGAACAAGAGGATTTGTGCTTTGAAAAAAGCAGTTGGTTTGCACAGCGGCGTACACACAGCAATGCAGCTATCAGGGAGCCTTCTAGGGCAGCCCAATGAGCTACAGCGCTGAGGGGAAAAAAAAAAAAAAAAAAACTTCCACTGTCCCTGCACACCGAGGGTGGTGTTGGACAGTGCAAATCGCTGCAGCACAAGCGGTTTTGTGGTTAATGGACCCTGCCTAACGCTATCCCTGCTTCTGACAAAGCGGCAGCAACCTCTCCCTAAGCTCAGATCAGCAGCAGTAAGATGGCGGTCGGCGGGAACGCCTCTTTATAGCCCCTGTGACGTCGCAGACAGCAAGCCAATCACTGCAATGCCCTTCTCTAAGATGGTGGGGACCAGGACCTATGTCATCACGCTGCCCACACTCTGCGTTTACCTTCATTGGCTGAGAAATGGCGCTTTTCGCGTCATTGAAACGCGACTTTGGCGCGAAAGTCGCGTACCGCATGGCCGACCCCGCACAGGGGTCGGATCGGGTTTCATGAAACCCCGACTTAGCCAAAAGTCGGCGACTTTTGAAAATGTTCGACCCGTTTCGCTCAACCCTACCCGCTACTTTAAATTGGGGATATTTTTAATGAGGCCTTCTTCCACGTCTCATCATTCACGCCAATAAAGGGTTAACGTGTTCCGTGCTGCTGCAGTCACTTTAGTTTTTTGCAAGGGTGTTTATGATGCCCGTAATAAAAATATTTACACAGCATGTTGATGTGTACCCTCCAGGAGAAAATGTTTGTCAGCCCATACACTTAGTGTATAGGCATTACAAGTCTAAGAGACCCGCTCCTTTGTAATGGGACAGTTTTTTTATGAGGCCCTCCTCCATGTTTCTTTCAAGGGGGGATAAGGGTGTGTGCAAATTTGGGTCAAGGCGGCCCTTGCATTCAATGCATAAGGAAACAGTATGGTAGGACCAACTGAAGAATGTGAAGTGGGTTTTCCTGTGGCCATCCAGTATGTGGTTTCAAAGGCTTATTGGGGTGCATATGACTTGGTAGAAGGGCAGGCCTTGCAGTCAATGCATAAGAAAACAGTATGGGAGTACAAAATGAATAATGTGAAGTGGGTTTTCCTAAGGCCATCCAGTACCTGGGTTCAAAGGCTTCTTGGGGTGCATATGATTTGATAGCAGGGCAGGCCTTGCAGTCAATACACAATCAAACAGTATGGTAGTACAAAATGAATAATGTTATGTGGGTTTTCCTGTGGCCATCCAGTACCTGGTTTCAAAAGAGTCTTGGGTGCACATGACTTGATAGGTGGGCAGGCCTGGCATTCAATGCAACATTTTTTCGGGAAGCCCTCCTGTACTTCTCGTGAAAGGGGTATTGGGGTGCATCGTAATTCTTGGCAGCCCAGCCACTCACTGCATAGGCAATAGGAGACCCACTGTTTTATAATGGCCCTTTAAGAATATTAATGCCACCTGATGCCCCTCTAAAAATAGGCTTTATGACTTTAAGAGTCCATCCTTCATAAATGAAACAAGATGTCTCTGCTTATGTGTCACACACCACATACCCTGCTAGGGTTGTTAAATGTTACAATGACATTTCCAAGTGAATGCATTTGTATTGGTTGAAAGCAATGTTAAAGTTGAAAAACGCATAAAAAACGCTGCATGTGAACATAGCCAAAGTAGTGGAGGAACATTCTGGTCTAGGGTTAATTATTTTGCCTTACATGCAGGTCATTACCCTGGAAAGGATGTACCTTAACATATTTCCCAGAAAAATCCATTTTGGTTTCGTTTATGTATGTTTTTTGGTGCACCTGTAAAAATGGAGTGAAAGTCTGACAACATTGCCTACAGCTGTGACCTAGGAGTCAGAAATGCTTCCAGAGACATTTGCCATGATGTTCCCGTGTCATTTGAGCAGTGTTTCCATCATTTTCAGACATTTTTAGACCTTAAAAGGACCCCCGGGGAATCGTGATAAAAATAATTGGGTCTCCCACAGACTTACATTAGGCTCGTTGTTCTGTCCGAGTACCTGAGTATTCCAATTTGCTCGACCCGAGCAACGAGCACCTGAGCATTTTAATGCTCGCTCATCACTAGTCAGTACATAATAAGAAAATATTTATTCCTTAGAATGTTGGACCCCTCGATGTTCGGTTCTGGCAGGTTCGGCCAAACAGTTAAAAAAAGTTAATGCTAAAGCAGACTGCTGGGGGCTGGTATTCTCAGGCTGCTAAGGGGCAATGGATATTGCCCTCCCCCTCACCACCAGCCTAAAAACAGCAGCCTGCAGCCACCCAGGAATGGTGCATCTATTACATGTGCCAATTCTGGCACTTTGCCAGGCTCTTCCTGTTTGCCCTGTAGTGGTGGCAATTGTTCATATTTGTAGAATTGATGTCACCTTTGTATTGCCCGGTGGAATGAGAGTTATGTGAGTATAATTGTGTTTGTTATTTTTAAAGAAAAAAGAAAAAGTGTGTTTATTTCAAATACAAGACTTTATTCTGGCTGTGTGTTTATTTACAACATAACTATAGGATTAGTAATGGATAAGTGTCTTATAGAAGCATCTCCATTACTAACCTGTAGGATTAGTAATGGAGATGCTGACACTAATCCATTACTAATCCTATAGTTATATTGTAAATAAACACACAGCCAGAATAAAGTCTTTTATTTGAAATAAACACACTGTTTCTTTTTTATTTAAAAATAACAAACACAATTATACTCACATAACTCTCATTCCATTAACCCCTTAGTGACAGAGCCAATTTGGTACTTAATGAACGAGCCAATTTTTACAATTCTGACCACTGTCACTTTATGAGGTTATAACTCTGGAACGCTTCAACGGATCCCGCTGATTCTGAGACTGTTTTTTCGTGACATATTGTGCTTCATGTTAGTGGTAACATTTCTTCGATATTACTTGCGATTATTTATGAAAAAAACGGAAATATGGCGAAAATTTTAAAAATTTTGCAATTTTCAAACTTTGTATTTTTATGCCCTTAAATCAGAGAGATATGTCATGAAAAATAGTTAATAAAAAACATTTCCCACATGTCTACTTTACATCAGCACAATTTTGGAAACAAACTTTTTTTTTTGTTAGGGAGTTATAAGGGTTAAAAGTTGACCAGCAATTTCTCATTTTTACAACACCATTTTTTTTAGGGACCACATCACATTTGAAGTCATTTTGAGGGGTCTATATGATAGAAAATAATGAAGTGTGACACCATTCTAAAAACTACACCCCTCAAGGTTCTCAAAACCACATTCAAGAAGTTTATTAACCCTTTACGTGCTTCACAGGAACTGAAACAATGTGGAAGGAAAAAATGAACATTTAACTTTTTTTTGCAAACATCTTAACTCAGAACCATTTTTTTTATTTTCACAAGTGTAAAAACAGAAATGTAACCATAAATTTTGTTATGCAATTTCTCCTGAATACGCCAATACCCCATATAGCCCCCAAGTTTTTATTTTCACAAGGGTAACAGGAGAAATTGGACCACTAAAGTTGTTGTCCAATTTATCCTGAGTATGCTGATGCCCCATATGTGGGGGTAAACCACTGTTTGGGCGCACGGCAGAGCTCGGAAGGGAAGGAGCGCCGTTTTGGAATGCAGACTCAGACAGAATGGTCTGTGGGCGCTATGTTGCGTTTGCAGAGCCCCTGATGTACCTAAACAGTAGTAACCCCACACAAGTGACCCCATTTTGGAAATTAGACCCCCCAAGGAACTTATATAGATGTGTGGTGAGAACTTTGAATGCCCAAGTGCTTCACAGAAGTTTAGAATGCAGAGTCATAAAAAAAAAATATATATATATTTTTCCACAAAAAGGATTTTGTAGCCCCCAAGTTTTTATTTTCA
The DNA here is from genome assembly GCF_032444005.1 of Ranitomeya imitator. Lineage (NCBI taxonomy): Eukaryota > Metazoa > Chordata > Amphibia > Anura > Dendrobatidae > Ranitomeya > Ranitomeya imitator. Next base: position 682,224,362 of record NC_091284.1, on the reverse strand, counting down.
CAAGGGTAACAAGAGAAATTGGACCCCAGAAGTTGTTGTCCAATTTATCCCGAGTATGCTGATGCCCCATATGTGGGGGTAACCCACTGTTTGGGCGCACGGCAGAGCTCAGAAGGGAGGGAGCACCATTTGACTTTTTGAGCGCAAAATTGGCTATCGTGTTTGGAGACCCCCTGATGTACCTAAACAGTGGAAACACCCTAATTCTAGCTCCAATCCTAACCCCAACACACCCCTAACCCTAATCCCAACCCAATCCATAATCCTAATCACTAATCCTAACCATAATCACAACCCTTACCCCAAAACAACCCTAATGTCAACCCTAACCATAACCCTAATCAAAACCCTAAATCCAACACACCCCTAATCCTAATCTCAACCCTAACCTCAAACCTAACCCTAATCCCAATACACCCCTAATCACAACCGTAACCTTAACCCTAATCCCACACCTAACCCTAGTCCCAAGCGTAACCCTAATGCCATCCCTAACACTAATACCAACCCTAATCCAAACCCTAACCCTAATCCCAACTCTAACCCTAACTTTAGCCCCAACCCTAGCCCTAACTTTAGCCCCAACCCTAACCCTAGCCCTAAGGCTACTTTCACACTTGCGTTGTTTGGCATCCGTCGCAATCCGTCGTTTTGGACAAGAAACGGATCCTGCAAATGTGCCCGCAGGATGCGTTTTTTGCCCATAGACTTGTATTGCCGACGGATCGTGACGGATGGCCAGACGTCACGTCCGTCGTGCACTGGATCAGTGCTTTGGCGGACCGTCGGCACAAAAAACGTTCAATGTAACTTTTTTTGTACGTCGCATCCGCCATTTCTGACCGCGCATGCATGGCCGTAACTCCGCCCCCTCCTCCCCAGGACGTAGATTGGGCAGCGGATGCGTTGAAAAACTACATCCGCTGCCCACGTTGTGCACAATTTTCACAACGTGCGTCGGTATGTCGGGCCGATGCATTGCGACGGCCCCGTACCAACGTAAGTGTGAAAGAAGCCTAACCCTAAATTTAGCGCCAACCCTAACTCTAAATTTAGCCCCAACCCTAACCCTAAATTTAGCCCCAACCCTAACCCTAAATTTAGCCCTAACCCTAACCCTAATCCTAGCCCTAACCCTACCCCTAACCCTACCCCTAGCCCTAACATTAACCCTAACCCTAGCCCTAACCCTACCCCTAGCCCTAACCCTACCCCTACCCCTACCCCTAACCCTAACCCTACCCCTAACCCTACCCCTACCCCTAGCCCTAACCCTAACCCTACCCCTAACCCTAACCCTACCCCTAACCCTTCCCCTAACCCTACCCCTAACCCTAGCCCTAACCCAAGCCCTAACCCTACCCCTACCCCTAACCCTACCCCTAACCCTACCCCTAACCCTACCCCTACCCCTAACCCTAACCCTAATTTTAGCCCCAACTGCTCTTCTCCTGCCGGCCGGCAGATGGAGACAGATGGCGGGCGCACTGCGCATGCGCCCGCCATTTTCTTTTGCCGGCGGCCAGGAGGAGCAGCAGGAGGACCCAGGGACACAGGTGAGTATGATAGGGTCCCCGAATCCCCCTATTTCTCTGTCCTCTGATGTGCGATCACATCAGAGGACAGAGAATTACACTTTGACTTTTTTTTTTTTTGCGGTCGCCGGTAAACAGTTAATTACCGGCGATCGCAAAACAGGGGTCGGTAAAACCGACATCGATCATGCTCTTTGGGGTCTCGGCTACCCCCGGCAGCCGAGACCCCAAAGATTCTCGCGGGGCCGGCCGGCGCACTGCGCATGCGCCCGCCATTTTGAAGATGGCGGCGCCCACCGGGAGCCACGAGGAGCATCGGGGGAGACAGGTGAGTATTGGGGGGCTACCTGGGACCCCCTTTCTCTGTCCTCCGATGTGCGATCACATCGGAGGACAGAGAAATTAAAAAGAGATCGCGTTTTTGTTTTTCTTTGCGATCGCCGGTAAACGGTTAATTACCGGCGATCGCAAATGTGGGGTGTGTTAAAAACCCCCCGAATCATGTTCTCTGGGGTCTCGGCTACCCCCGGCAGCCGAGACCCCGGAGAAAATCCGACTCTGGGGGGCGCTATTTACTTTTTCCACAGCGCCGTTAATTAACGGCGCTGTGGTTTAAGTACCCTTAGCGGCCGCCGTTAAAAGGCGTATCGGCGGTCGCTAAGGGGTTAAAGCCCTTGTCTCCTGTAATAAAAGAAAAATAAAAACAATCATAACCCTCACGTGTCTGATGATCTGTCCCATGTCGTAATCCATGTCTGGGGATGAACAGTTTTCAACCTGGACGGTGCTAAGATGCGACCGTCCAGGCTGAGAACCACTGAGAGAATGAGATGCTGAAAGCTCAGCCTCTGTGGCTAGCAGTGATGTCATTGAGGTTACTGCTGGTCACTGAGGCTGCGTTCCCAGCTGGGCCAATGATCTGTGGTGACCTTGGTGAAACCACCACTCACACAGTGAGAAAAACTCTCGATTACGGTGTGGGACACTGTGGATTCCAGCCATCCCTCCATCCAAACACCCCTTCATCCATCCCTCATCCATCCATCCCTCCAGCTATCCCTCCATCTATCTCTCATCCATCCCTCATCCATTCATCCCTCCATACATCCTTCATCTGTCCATCCTCATTCATCCATCTCTCATTCATCCATACATCCCTCATTCAGCCATCCCTCCATTTATCCATTAGTCATCCAGCCATGCCTCCATACATCCCTGCATCGATCCCTCATCCTTCCATTCATCCATATATCTCTCTATCCATCCCTCCAGCCATCCATCCCTCATGCATCCCTCAAACCCTCATCCATCCAAGCATTCCTCACTCATCCATCCCTCCTCCATCCATCCATCCCTCATCCATCCATCTCTCAATCCTACACAGCCTCTCCATTACTAACCCATGAGCTTGATGTCACAGGATAATACACAGGTTTTATCAACCACACAATTATGAACTCCACTTGCCACACTTACAGGGCAAGTGGGAAGAGTCAGGCAAAGAGCAAGAATTGGCGCCTCTAATAGATGTGCTTTTTCTGAGCAGCTGTAGGCTGCTTATCCATAGCTCCTTGCCAGCCTGAGAATACCAGCCCCCATCTGTATGCTTTAGCTTTGCTGGTTGTCAAAAATGGGGGTACCCCTGCCATTTTGTTAAATTAGTTATTTAAATTCAGCTATTCTTGATAACCAGGCTTGCCAACACTGACATATGAGGATTGCAGCCCCCCGCTGTCAGTTTTGTCTGGCTGGTTATCAAAAATACAGGGGAACCCACACTATTTTTTTTTGATTATTTATTTTGAGTGCAGGTACCGGCTGATAAATACTCCCTTTAGCCACCACCTGCTCTTACTGTTATTAGCAGCAGCAAGCATAGGCTGATAGAAGCAGTAGTCCCATCAGTCGACACCAGTGACCAGAGGTGAACTTTTTACCCCTGATCACAGCTGCGGCCTCACGCTGTCATTTGACAGTGTGGGAACTGTGGCTGTCTGAAGGGTGGTAATGATTTTACCGCCGATCAGAGGCAGTGTTTGCTACGCTGTCACATACATGACAGCGGGACAAACAATCGGTGATCAGGGGTCAAACCCAAACAGTAACACAAACTTCCTGGTAAAGTCTGTGTTCGGTGTCCGTGTCTAAAGAGTAGGTGTTTGGTCTGGATGCCAAACTTTACTGTTCGGATTTGTCCTTCTCCACTCACAATGTAAATTCCCTATCAGTATGCCTTTGGAATATGAGAGGAGAACATAGAAACTCATGCAGATGTTGTCCTTGGGATTTGAATCCAGGATCTCAGCACTGCAAGGCTGTAGGCTAACCTTTGAGCCACCATGCTGCAATGTATGAAAAATTAAACATACCCTTCCTGTTTCCATAGGAATTAAAAGAGTTAGTAGCAGCCAGGTGCTGCAAGTCAAATGCCCTTCATTAATTGCTCTTCAGCAGACGTTTTGGCATTTTTCTGGTCTAGCTGGAGTATTCAGACATGTGTTAATGCAATGCCATAAAGAAATGTAACAGCAGAAAACTTAAAGAGATACAGCTCAGACTCTAATGGCCTCAGTTAGCATGTTAAATGTTCAAGGCTATCTGTCCAAAAGTTAAATGTTGAACAAAGCTGGGTCATGCAACAGGACAATGATGCCAAGCATACCAGCAAACCTACATCAGAATGTCCCAGTCAAAGTCCAAATTGTCATGATCCAGACCAGGATTTGGGCTGACTAATGCTGTAATGCTGGTTACAATAGCTGGACCTGGGATGGCAGCAGTAACCAGACACACAGCATCAGCTTGAGCCAGGCGCGGAGACCGATGTCTCTGCTGAGCAGAGTCCTCTGCAGCTGAGGAAGAATGGTAGACCGTAGAGCACATGGTTTGAGATTCCCCCTGTGCAGCGGCGGGAACTCGACACCTAACAATATAGAGGAAAAAAAAGCAACACAAATATATAAAGTTATAAAATATAAATGGAGACATAACAGAAATACCTAAACCTTTCTGTCTATAGTTGTTCTATTTCCTTGAGAGTTCACATTCAGCTCAGTTGACCCCCAATGTCCATTGTTCATCTTTTGACATGCCCAGTCCTGGGCTTAAATTTCCAGGAAGGACTATAACTTTATAGGGAACTATCAGGCCTATAACTGGATAATAAGAAGTCAATTACATTGAGTATTAAATAGTTTGTTATTTCCCATTCCTCCTTTCCTATAGTAGATGGGGATTACCAGCTTGGACATCATTTGAAGCTCTGGCTCACCAGACAGAGGTGTCATTAATGATGCTGTTAGTAGTCACAGCAATGCCCCTTGTTTCTGAGTTCCTGACCTGTAATAAGAGTTGACAGACTGTATGGCCTTTTGTACAGAGTTAACAATGTGAATGTCAGACTTATCACAATATTATATTACTACTCTTATATTTTCCCTTGCACATATCAAGAATAACATATTTTCTTGTGAGGTCTGTAAAGTAAATCTAACAAAACATTATCACTATGCTTTTTATAAAATATGTTTTCTACTTGCCTTTGTTTCATCTACTTGTTTAAGCACTCATCCTTCAAACTTACCCAAGGACCTGAAGCCAACATTCAGCCTATTGGCTTCATGAGTAAAGTCTCCTTGCCTTGTACTATCCCTATGTGAATAGAAATGTGTGAACAGGGCAGTCAGGTTTGTTATAAGAGACTGCTATAAGAAATTTTGTGGTCACCAAGACAAGAAATTAAGAATTTCATTGACAGAAAGACATATTTTGAGGCAACACAGGGCATCAAAACATGGAAAAGACTTGTCTTATTACATGACATGTTCTATCTATTATATACATTGTGGACAGAATTATTAGGAAAATCAGTATTTTGACTATAAGATAATTTTTATGCATATTTTCCAACTCAATGCTGTACAAACGTAAATGCTTATTGGGTGAAGCAGAACAGGTGATGTGTATTTGGTAGATGCCTTGCTATTAGTGATGAACGAATATACTAGTTACTCGAGATTTCCCGAGCACGCTCGGGTGTCCTCCGAGTATTTGTAAATACTCGGAGATTTAGTTTTCCTCACCTTAGCTGAATGATTTACATCTGTTAGCCAGCTTGATTACATGTGTGGATTCCCTAGCAACCAGGCAACCCCAACATATACTTATGCTGGCTAACAGATGTAAATCATACAGCTGTGGCGATGAAAACTAAATCTCCGAGCACTAAAAAATACTCGGAGGACACCAAAGCGTGCTCAGGAAATCTTGAATAACGAGTGTATTCGCTCATCACTACTTGCTACGCTCATCAGGAGAGCTTTAAACTAGAGCCAATATGAGATGGGAATATACCGTATATGGCCAGAAAAAAATATGCAGCTAATGAATTCTTTTGAGAACCCTGATACTAGAAGTAGAAATAAAGAACAAAAACAACTAATTCTGACTGAAAATAGAGGAACAAGAGAAACCGACAACAAACTAAAATGTATATGAATGCACAAAACATGGGAAAAAAACAAGGAGAATTGGAGCTGCTAACACAGGAAGAGAGATATGATGTCATAGGCATCACGGAAACTTGGTGGGATGATGCACTTGATTGGAATACCAACCTCGAAGGCTACAACTTATTTATTAGAATTGGGATTAACAAGAGGGGAGGAGGTGTTGCATTGTATGTTAGGAAAATGTATATCTCAACAGAGACCCAAGCTTTAGAGAATGGTAGCTCTGCAGAAGCTGTTTAAGTAACAATATAAGGAGAGAAGAACAGAAAGGACACTATTGTAGGTGGTAACTTCAGGCCACCTGGACAGATTGGCCTGAAAAATTTTAAAAATTAAATCTATATTAAATGGAGGAATGTAATACTGTCTGCAAGGAATGCAGAGCAAGAATTACAAGAGATAAAGCCATTAATGAAGTGATGCTTGCAAGGGAGACCAAAAGCAATAATAAAGGATTTTGGAGTATGTCAAAAGCAAAAGAAAAGTCAAAAATGCTAAAAGATTTTTACAGGATGAAAAAAGTGAAGTGGTCAAAAATGATGTTGAAGTCGCCGAACTTTTAAATCCCTATTTTGCCTCTCTGTTGTCTAAGTAAGTAATTGTAACATCAATTTATCTCCACAGTGCTATTGAACAAATAAAAGAATCAACACTATTTATAAACAAAGAGTTGAGGAGGGAACACTCAGCTAATTTATTATTATTATTTGTTATTATGCATGTGAGGAGGGGTATAAATAATAAAAAACAAGCACAGTAATCTTAAACAATACAACTGGTACAGAAGGCGAGTGGAACCTGCCCATGAGGGCTCACAATCTATAAGGGATTTAAACCAATTTCAGTTTCCTTGTCCAGATGAATTACATCCTAGGGTATTGAAAGAGTTAGCATAGGAAAATGCAGAACTAGCAAGAATCTTTGAAAAATCCTGGAGAACAGGAAACATCCCAGAAGATTAGAGAAGGCCAAATGTTGTCCCTATCTTCAAAAAAGGAAAGAAGATGGAGCCAGGAACTTACAGGCCACTGAGCCTTACTGTTATACCATCTATACCATGCTATTTCCATCCTTATTTAAGCATGCCATCATACATCCATTACTTAAAAAACCATCCCTCGATCAAAACTGTGCCGCTAATCATAGACCTGTCTCTAATCTTCCCTTCATCTCTAAACTCCTCGAGCGCCTGGTCCACTCCCGTCTTACCCGCTATCTCTCAGATAACTCTCTTCTAGACCCTCTTCAATCTTGTTTCTGCTCTTTACACTCTACTGAAACTGCCCTCACTAAAGTCTCTAATGACTTACTAACAGCTAAATCTAATGGTCACTACTCCATGCTAATTCTCTTGGATGTCTCCGCAGCATTCGACACTGTGGATCATCAGCTCCTCCTCACTATGCTCCGCTCCATTGGCCTCAAGGACACCGTCCTCTCCTGGTTCTCCTCCTATCTCTCTGACCACTCCTTCACTGTATCTTTTGCTGGTTCCTCCTCCTCTCACCTTCCCCTTATTGTTGGGGTTTCTCAAGGATCAGTCCTAGGCCCCCTCCTCTTCTCTTTGTATACTGCCCCTATTGGACAATCAGTAGATTTGGTTTCCAGTACCATCTCTATGCTGATGACACCCAATTATACACTTCATCTCCTGTTATCACGCCAACCTTTTTAGTAAACACCAGTGATTGTCTTACCGCTGTCTCTAACATTATGTCCTCCCTCTATCTGAAACTGAACCTGTCAAAAACTGAACTCCTCGTGTTTTCTCCCTCTACTAACCTACCTTTGCCTGACATTGCCATCTCCATGTGCGGTTCCACCATTACTCTAAAGCAACATGCCCACTGCCTTGGGGTCATACTTGATTCCAAGCTTACATTCACCCCCCACATCCGATCACTGGCTCGCTCTTCTTATCTGCATCTCAAAAACATTTCTAGAATACGCCCTTTTCTTACTTTCGAGTCTGCAAAAACTCTTACTGTTTTACTTATTCATTGTCGTCTGGACTATTGTAACTCTCTACTAATCGGCCTCCCTCTTACCAAACTCTCCCTGCTCTAATCTGTCCAGAATGCTGCAGCCAGGATCATATTCCTCACCAACCGTTACACCGATGCCTCTACCTTGTGCCAGTCATTACACTGGTTACCCATCCACTCAAGAATCCAGTACAAAACTACTACCCTCATCCACAAAGCACTCCATGGCTCAGCACCACCCTACATCTCCTCTCTGGTCTCAGTCTACCACCCCACCCGTGCCCTCCGCTAATGACCTCAGGTTAGCATCCTCAATAATCAGAACCTCCCACTCCCGTCTCCAAGACTTTACACGTGCTGCGCCGATTCTTTGGAATGCACTACCTAGGTTAATACGATTAATCCCCAATCCCCACAGTTTTAAGCGTACCCTAAAAACTCATTTGTTCAGATTGGCCTACCGCTTCAACGCATTAACCTAATTAGCCCTGTGTGGCCCATTCAGGAAAAAAAAACCATAATTGGGTTCCTCGCATCATGTTCTCATACACTTTATGCAGTTAATAGCCCTCTGTGTCTATACTGCTACATACTTAGGCAGTTAACTGGTTCATGCAGCTTTACATGAACACCTGAGCCTTACACTATGGCTGGTCCGAATAACTAAAGCAATTGTTACCATCCACCTCTCATGTCTCCCCTTTTCCTCATAGTTTGTAAGCTTGCGAGCAGGGCCCTCATTCCTCTTGGTATCTATTTTGAACTGTGATTTCTGTTATGCTGTAATGTCTATTGTCTGTACAAGTCCCCTCTATAATTTGTAAAGCGCTGCGGAATCTCTCCTTCAAACCACATATCCAAGCCCTTTCCACTTCCTGCCGACTTCAACTCAAAAATATTTCATGAATCCGTTCATTGCTCAACCATGAATCTGCAAAAACCCTAGTCCATGCCCTCATCATCTCTCGCCTTGACTACTGCAACCTCTTGCTCTGTGGCCTCCCCTCTAACACTCTCGCACCCCTCCAATCTATTCTAAATGCTGCTGCCCGACTAATCCACCTGTCCCCCCGCTATTCCCCGACCTCTCCCCTCTGTCAATCCCTTCACTGGCTTCCCATTGCCCAGAGACTCCACTACAAAACCCTAACCATGACGTACAAAGCCATCCACAACCTGTCTCCTCCATACATCTGTGACCTCGTCTCCCGGTACTTACCTACACGCAACCTCCGATCCTCACAAGATCTCCTACTCTACTCCCCTCTTATCTCCTCTTCCCACAATCGTATACAAGATTTCTCTCGCATATCACCCCTACTCTGGAACCCTCTACCACAACACATCAGACTCTCGCCTACCATCGAAACCTTCAAAAAGAACCTGAAGACCCACCACTTCCGACAAGCCTACAACCTGCAGTAACCACCGATCGACCAAACCGCTGCATGACCAGCTCTATCCTCGCCTACAGTATCCTCACCCATCCCTTGTAGATTGTGAGCCTTCGCGGGGAGGGTCCTCACTCCTCCTGTACCAGTTATGACTTGTATTGTTTAAGATTATTGTACTTGTTTTTATTATGTATACCCCTCCTCACATGTAAAGCGCCATGGAATAAATAGAGCTATAACAATAAATAATAATAATAATAATATGTTGGCGCTATATAAATAAAATTATTATTATTATTATTATTATTATTAAGATCTTTGAACAAATTATTAAACATCATGTATGTAAATACTTGGATAAGAACACAGTTATAAACCAGACCCAGCATGGATTTGTAGCAAACAAGTCATGCCAGAGTAATCTAATTTCCTTCTATGATGGAATCACTAACTGAGTGGATCAGGGAAAGGCAATAGATATAGTATATCTCAACTTCAGAAAAGCATTTTATAAAGTATTTTATACTATCCTTATTGGAAAAAAATGACCAAGTATGGGATTGACAAGGCTACAGTTAGGTGGATTCACAGCTGACTCAGTGATCATACTCAAAGAGTGGTGATAAATGATTGCACATCCAAATTTGACGAGTGCTTCAAGTTATGTACCACAAGGCTCTGTACTGGCCCTAGTGTTGCTCAACATTTTTATAAATGATCTATATAAGGGAACTGAAGGTAAACTAATGAAATTTGCACACGATGCAAAGCTAGAAGGGATAGCTAAAGGTACCTTCACACTAAACGATATCGCTAGCGATCCGTGACGTTGCAGCGTCCTGGCTAGCGATATCATTCAGTTTGACACGCAGCAGCGATCTGGATCCTGCTGTGATGTCGTTGGTCGGGGCTAGAAGGCCAGAACTTTATTTGGTCGCTGGCTCTCCCGCTGACATCGCTGAATCGGCGTGTGTGACGCCGATTCAGCGATGTCTTCGCTGGTAACCAGGGTAAACATCGGGTTACTAAGCGCAGGGCCGCGCTTAGTAACCCGATGTTTACCCTGGTTACCATCCTAAAAGTAAAAAAAACAAACGCTTCATACTTACCTTCCGCTGTCTGTCCCCGGCGCTGTGCTTTCCTGCACTGGCTGTGAGCACAGCGGCCGGAAAGCAGAGCGGTGACGTCACCGCTCTGCTTTCCGGCCGCTGTGCTCACAGCCAGTGCAGGAAAGCACAGCGCCGGGGACAGACAGCGGAAGGTAAGTATGAAGCGTTTGTTTTTTTTACTTTTAGGATGGTAACCAGGGTAAACATCGGTTTACTAAGCGCGGCCCTGCGCTTAGTAACCCGATGTTTACCCTGGTTACCGGCATCGTTGGTCGCTGGAGAGCGGTCTGTGTGACAGCTCTCCAGGGACTAAACAGCGACGCTGCAGCGATCCGGATCGTTGTCTGGATCGCTGCAGCGTCGTTTAGTGTGAAGGTACCTTTACACTAGAAAAGACAAAGGATTTAGAAGTATCTAGATAAGTTTGAACAATGGGCAGCGACAAAGAGAATGGTATTTAACAGGGAAAAATGCAAGATTCTACATCTGGGCAAAAAAAATATGAAACATACATCTACAGAATGAGAGGAATAGAACTAAGCAACAGCATGAGTGAAAAAGACTTAGATATACTAATAAATCACAGACTGCACATGAATCAACAGTGCTAAACATCAGCATAAAAGGCAAACACAGTTTTGAGTTAAAAAAAGGCAAACACAGTATCCTGAGTACCACATTTAACCCCTTTCTGACATGGGACGTACTATCCCGTCGAGGTGGGGTGGGCCCCTATGACCATGGACGGGATAGTACATCCAGCGCGATCGGCGGCGCTCACGGGGGAAGCGCCGCCGATCGCGGCCGGGTGTCAGCTGCCTATCGCAGCTGACATCCGGAACTATGTGCCAGGAGCGGTCACGGACCGCCCCCGGCACATTAACCCCTGGCACACCGCGATCAAAGATGATCGCGATGTGCCGGCGGTGCGGGGAAGCATCGCGCAGGGAGGAGGCTCCCTGCGGGCTTCCCCGAGCCCCCCGCAGCAACGCGATGTGATCGCGTTGCTGCGAGGGTCTCCTCACCTCCCTCCCTGCTCGAGCTCCGGATCCAAGATGGCCGCGGATCCGGGTCCTGCAGGGAGGGAGGTGGCTTCACAGAGCCTGCTCAGAGCAGGCACTGTGAAGCAGCCTGCACTGCTATCAGATCGGTGATCTGACAGAGTGCTGTGCACACTGTCAGATCACCGATCTGTGATGTCCCCCCCAGGACAAAGTAAAAAAGTAAAAAAAAAAATTTTCAAATGTGTAAAAAAAAATAAAAAAAAAATTCCAAAATAATGAAAAAAATATATATATTATTCCCATAAATACATTTCTTTATCTAAATAAAAAAAACAAAACAATAAAAGTACATATATTTAGTATCGCCGCGTCCGTAACGGCCCGACCTATAAAACTGGCCCACTAGTTAACCCCTTCAGTAAACACCGTAAGACAAAAAAAAAAAACGAAGCAAAAAACAACGCTTTATTATCATACCGCCGAACAAAAAGTGGAATAACACGCAATCAAAAAGACAGATATAAATAACCATGGTACCGCTGAAAACGTCATCTTGTGCCGCAAAAAACGAGCTGCCATACAGCATCATCAGCAAAAAAATAAAAAAGTTATAGTCCTGAGAATAAAGCGATGCAAAAATAATTATTTTTTCTATAAAATAGTTTTTATCGTATAAAAGCGCCAAAACATAAAAAAATGATATAAATGAGGTGTCGCTGTAATCGTACTGACCCGAAGAATAAAACTGCTTCATCAATTTTACCAAACGCGGAACGGTATAAACGCCTCCCCCAAAAGAAATTCATGAATAGCTGGTTTTTGGTCATTCTGCCTCACAAAAATCGGAATAAAAAGCGATCAAAAAATGTCACGTGCCCGAAAATGTTACCAATAAAAACGGCAACTCGTCCCGCAAAAAACAAGACCTCACATGACTCTGTGGACCAAAATATGGAAAAATTATAGCTCTCAAAATGTGGTAACGCAAAAAATATTTTTTGCAATAAAAAGCGTCTTTCAGTGTGTGACGGCTGCTAATCATAAAAATCCGCTAAAAAACCCACTCTAAAAGTAAATCAAACCCCTCTTCATCACCCCCTTAGTTAGGGAAAAATTAAAAAAATGTATTTATTTCCATTTTCCCATTAGGGCTAGGGTTAGGGTTAGGGTTAGGGCTAGGGTTAGGGCTAGGGCTAGGGCTAGGCTTAGGGCTAGGGTTAGGGCTAGGGTTAGGGTTAGGGCTAGGGTTAGGGCTACAGTTTGGGTTGGGGCTAAAGTTAGGGTTCGGGTTGGGGCTAAAGTTACAGTTAGGGTTTAGATTACATTTACAGTTGGGAATAGGGTTGGGATTAGGGTTAGGGGTGTGTCAGGGTTAGAGGTGTGGTTAGGGTTACTGTTGGGATTAAGGTTAAGCGTGTGTTTGGATTAGGGTTTCAGTTATAATTGTGGGGTTTCCACTGTTTAGGCACATCAGGGGCTCTCCAAACGCGACATGGCGTCCGATCTCAATTCCAGCCAATTCTGCGTTGAAAAAGTAAAACAGTGCTTCTTCCTTTCCGAGCTCTCCCGTGTGCCCAAACAGGGGTTTACGCCAACATATGGGGTATCAGCATACTCAGGACAAATAGGACAACAACTTTTGGGGTCCAATTTCTCCTGTTACCCTTGAGAAAATACAAAACTGGGGGCTAAAAAATAATTTTTGTGGGAAAAAAAAGGATTTTTTTATTTTCACGGCTCTGCGTTATAAACTGTAGTGAAACACTTGGGGGTTCAAAGTTCTCACAACACATCTAGATTAGTTCCCTGGGGGGTCTAGTTTCCAATATGGGGTCACTTGTGGGGGGTTAACACATCTAGATTAGTTCCCTGGGGGTCTAGTTTCCAATATGGGGTCACTTGTGGGGGGTTTCTACTGTTTAGGTACATTAGGGGTTCTGCAAATGCAATGTGACGCCTGCAGACCATTCCATCTAAGTCTGCATTCCAAATAGTGCTCCTTCCCTTCCGAGCTCTGCCATGCGCTCAAACGGTGGTTCCCCCCAACATACGGGGTATCAGCGTACTCAAGACAAATTGGACAACAACTTTTGGGGTCAAATTTCTCCTCTTACGCTCAGGAAAATACAAAACTGGGGGCTAAAAAATAATTTTGGGGGGAAAGTTTTTTTTTTTAATTTTCACGGCTCTGCGTTACAAACTGTAGTGAAACACTTGGGGGTTCAAAGCTATCACAACACATCTAGATGAGTTCCTTAGGGAGTCTAGTTTCCAAAATGGTGTCACTTGTGGGAGGTTTCTACTGTTTAGGTACATTAGGGGCTCTGCAAATGCAATGTGACACCTGCAGACCATTCCATCTAAGTCCTCATTCCAAATGGAGCTCCTTCCCTTCCGAGCCCTCCCATGCGCCCAAACAGTGGTTCCCCCCCACATATGGGGTATCAGCGCACTCAGGACAAATTGGACAACAAATTGTGGGGTCCAATTTCTCCTGTTACCCTCGGGAAAATACAAAACTGGGGGCTAAAAAATAATTTTTGTGGGAAAAAATTTTTGTTTTATTTTTACGGCTCTCCATTATAAACTTCTGTGAAGCCCTTGGTGGGTCAAAGCGCTCAGCACACATCTAGATAAGTTCCTAAGGGGGTCTACTTTCCAAAATGGTCACTTGTGGGGGGTTTCTACTGTTTAGGTACATTAGGGGCTCTGCAAACGCAATGTGACACCTGCAGACCATTCCATCTAAGTCTGCATTCAAATGGCACTCCTTCCCTTCTGAGCCCTCCCATGTGCCCAAACAGTGGTTCCCCCCACATATGGTGTATCATCGCACTCAGGACAAATTGGGCAACAAATTTTGGGGTCCAATTTCTCCTGTTACCCTCGGGAAAATACAAAACTGGGGGCTAAAAAAATAATTTTTGTGGGAAAAAAATTTTGTTTTATTTTTACGGCTCTGCATTATAAACTTATGTGAAGCACTTGGTGGGTCAAAGTGCTCACCACACCTCTACATAAGTTCCTTAGGGGGTCTACTTTCCAAAATGGTGTCACTTGTGGGGGGTTTCAATGTTTAGGCACATCAGTGGCTCTTCAAACGCAACATGGCGTCCCATCTCAATTCCTGTCAATTTTGCATTGAAAAGTCAATCGGCGCTCCTTCCCTTCCGAGCTCTCCCATCCGCCCAAACAGTGGTTTACCCCCACATATGGGCTATCAGCGTACTCAGGACAAATTGTACAACAACTTTTGGGGTCCAATTTCTTCTCTTACCCTTGGGAAAATAAAAAATTGGTGGCGAAAAGATAATTTTTGTGAAAAAATATGATTTTTTATTTTTACGGTTCTACATTATAAACTTCTGTGAAGCACTTGGTGGGTCAAAGTGCTCACCACACCTCTAGATAAGTTCCTTAGGGGGTCTACTTTCCAAAATGGTGTCACTTGTGGGGGGTTTCAATGTTTAGGCACATCAGGGGCTCTCCAAACGAAACACGGCGTCCCATCTCAATTCCAGTCAATTTTGCATTGAAAAGTCAAATGGCGCTCCTTCGCTTCCGAGCTCTGCCATGCGCCCAAACAGTGGTTTACCCCCACATGTGGGGTATTGGCGTACTCAGGACAAATTGTACAACAATGTTTGGGGTCCATTTTCTCCTGTTACCCTTGGTAAAATAAAACAAATTGGAGCTGAATTAAATTTTTTGTGAAAAAAAGTTAAATGTTCATTTTTATTGAAACATTCAAAAAATTCCTGTGAAGCACCAGAAGGGTTAATAAACTTCTTGAATATGGTTTTGAGCACCTTGAGGGGTGTAGTTTTTAGAATGGTGTCACACTTGAGTATTTTCTATCATATAGACCCCTCAAAATGACTTCAAATGAGATGTGGTCCCTAAAAAAAATGGTGTTGTAGAAATGAGAAATTGCTGGTCAACTTTTAACCCTTATAACTCCCTAACAAAAAACATTTTTGTTCCAAAATTGTGCTGATGTAAAGTAGACATGTGGGAAATGTTACTTATTAAGTATTTTGTGTGACATATCTCTGTGATTTAATTGCATAAAAATTCAAAGTTGGAAAATTGCGAAATTTTCATAATTTTTGCCAAATTTCCATTTTTTTCACAAATAAACGCAGGTACTATCAAAGAATTTTTACCATTGTCATGAAGTACAATATGTCACGAGAAAACAATGTCAGAATCACTGGGATCCGTTGAAGCGTTCCAGAGTTATAACCTCATAAAGGGACAGTGGTCAGAATTTTAAAAATTGGCCCGGTCATTAACGTGCAAACCACCCTTGGGGGTAAAGGGGTTAAAAAAAGATATTTAAAAACTGGAGCTAGTTCAGAGAAGAACTACCAGGATGGTGAGCGGACTGCAAAGTATGTCCTTCGAGGAACAGTTAAAGGATCTGGGAATGTTTAGCTTGCAAAAAGGATGGCTGAGCAGAGACTCAATAGCTGTCTACAAATATCTGAAGGGATGTCACAGTGTAGAGGGATCATCCTTATTCTGTTTTGGACATGGAAATATGAGAAGCAATGGAATGAAACTGAAAGGGAGAAGATACAGATTACAGTGGGTATGGAAAGTATTCAGACCCCCTATAAATTTTTCACTCTTAGTTTCATTGCAGCCATTTGGTAAATTCAAAAAAGTTCATTTTTTCTCATTAATGTACATTTTTTCAGTCAAGATGGGATGCAGAGTGTACATTAATGAGAAAAAAATGAATTTTTTTTAATTTACCAAAAGGCTGCAATGAAACAAAGAGTGAAAAATGTAAAGGGGTCTGAATACTTTCTGTACCCACGGTAGATGTTAGAAAAAACTTTTTCACAGTGAATGTGATCAATAAATGGAACAGGCTGCTACCAGATGTGGTGAGTTCTCCTTCAATGTAAGTCTTGAAACAGAGGCTGAACAGACATCAGTCTGAGATGGTTTAGTGAATCCCGCATTGAGCAGATGATTGGATATGATGACCCTGGAGGTCCCTTCCAACTCAAACATTCTATGATTCAATGATTCTATGTATTTGTGTAATGAGTAGGGTGCAGCCTGAGGATACAACACCCTTTATCAAGGCAGCTTGTTTTCCTCATGCAAAATAGGCAAAAAAAAACCAATTTAACTGACTCTATAAAGTTGTGTTGCAAATAGTCAACAGGGTCACAACAAGTATGTAGAGAAAAAAAGCACATACATTCACTGCCAAAGATTTCTTTATCACAGCAGGGAGCAGTTCAATGCTAGATATAGGGTCGGGGTCCGACCACAGTCTCCTATGCCCAGGGCAGCCGTATTTGCAGAGTTTAAGTGTCGTGCAGCTACACTTACACTCCTGCAAAGCAAAATGGCAGCGCCCAGTGGCTGAAAATATAATAAAAAATAAAAAACGTTAAAGTTAAAAAATGTAAATTTGTATTCAAAATAATTGTTTACATAAAGAATCATTTTTAATACAAAAAATAAAATGCGGCACCTTCCCTTTAATATATTTTCTGCAAGCGAAGCCTTGGGTATTCTACTAGTAATAATAATAACAAGCAAAAATTAGAAATGATCCTATCTTTGATTTCACGCTGTCATGTGCCAATAACTCTGTAAGTAAACCTCGTAGAACAACTGTAGAGGTCCACAAAACTAACGTTTCCCCCATAGGTTCAGTTCACAAAGAGTTCAGCTTCTGTCAAGGAGAAGACAAATCCAAGGACCCAAGCAGACAGTGTCCCTTACACAAGAAGCCACATTCCTTACTTAAGTGCAGAGCTTTCAGAGAAAAGTCAATGGAAGAACGGAAGGCATTCCTTAAGGAGAACCACATATGCTACAAATACTGCTGTTCAACATCCCACTTTGCCAGGGACTGTGATGTTAGTGCAAGGTGTGCCGAATGTGACACCACCGAACATAACTCAGCTCTACACCCTGGACCACCATCAGATACTTTGCCCCAAGTTCAAGAGCATAGCGAGGAGCTGAAAGACTCAAATACTGACACTCTAGCAATTACTTCTAAGTGTACAGAAGTTTGTGGAAATCTCATAGGAGGCAAGTCCTGCTCTCAAATTTACCTAGTGAGAGTCTACCCAGCAGACAAAAAGGACAAAGCAATCAAAGTATATGTGATTTTAGATGATCAGAGTAACAGGTCATTAGCCAAGTCTGCCTTCTTTGATAGCTTTAACGTCAGAGGACCCAGTGCCCTCTAGTCTTTGAAAACTTGTGCTGGTATAGTAGAGACAGCGGGTAGAAGAGCAACAGGCTACTTAGTTGAGTCTATAGATGGCCAAATGTATCTGCCCTTACCAACCATATTGGAATGTAACCAGATTCCTGACAACAGGTTGGAGATACCAACGCCTGAAGGGGCATCGCATCATCCTCATCTGAAGCGTATAGAACACCTGATTCCCAGGCGCTCAAATAGTCTTGCTCCTAGGGAGAGATATATTCTACGAGTCCACAAGTTTAGACAACAGATCATCGGCTCACACTATGCTCCATATGCTCAGAGACTCGACCTTGGGTGGGTCATTGTAGGAGAGGTCTGCTTAGGAGGTGCACACAAATGGTTAATAACATGCTTCAACCATGCGAAAATTACTACTTCATAAAGGAGTTGACACACAGCTCTTCAGCACCAAGTATCTTAGCAAGTTGTACCTACGATGATTGCATCCAGAATGACAACCAAAATCACCTTGGGTGTACAGTCTTCCGCAAGACGAAAGAACATAATTGTACAGCAATGTCATTTGAAGATAGACTGTTCCTAGAGTTGATGGAGCAAGGAATGGTGCAGGGCAAAACGAAGAGCTGGATTGCACCTATACCCTTCAAGCCTCAAAGGCAACACTTGCCTAACAACAGAGAACAAGTTTACAAACGATTTTTCTCCCTCAGGCACAGCTTCCGTAATAAATCAGAGATGAAAGATCATTTCTTTACCTTCATGGAGAAAATATTTTAAAACGGTCATGCAGAGTTAGCACCTACACTTCAAGACTCTGAAGAGGGCTGGTACCTGCCTCTGTTTGGAGTGTATCACCCGAAGAATCCAGGTCAAATCAGTGTAGTATTTGATTTGAGTGCCAAGTATGAAGGTGTTTCATTGAATGATGTCTTCTTATCAGTAGGGTTGAGCGAAACGGGTCGGTCATTTTCATAAGTCGCCGACTTTTGGCAAAGTCGGGTTTCATGAAACCCGACCCGATCCCTGTGTGGGGTCGGCCACGTGGTACGCGACTTTCGTGCCAAAGTCGCGTTTCAATTACGCAAAAAGCGCCATTTCTCAGCCAATGAAGGTGGACGCAGAGTGTGGGCAGCGTGATGACATAGGTCTTAGTCCCCACCATCTTAGAGAAGGGCATTACAGTGATTGGCTTGCTTTCTGCGGCGTCACAGGGGCTATAAAGGGGCGTTCCCGCCGACCGCCATCTTACTGCTGCTGATATGAGCATAGGGAGAGGTTGCTGCCGCTTCGTCAGAAGCAAGGATAGCATTAGGCAGGGTACATTAACCTTTTAATCTCATATGACGTACTATCCCGTCAAGGTGGGGTGGGCCTTAATTCCCACCGACGGGATAGTACATCCAGCGCGATCGGCGGCGCTCACGGGGGGAGCGCCGCCGATCGCGGCCGGGTGTCAGCTGCCTATCGCAGCTGACATCCGGCACTATGTGCCAGGAGTGGTCACAGACCGCTCCCGGCACATTAACCCCTGGCACACCACGATCAAAGATGATCGCGGTGTGCCGGCGGTGCAGGGAAGCATCGCGCAGGGAGGGGGCTCCCTGCGTGCTTCCCTGAGACGATCGGTACACGGTGATGTACTCACCATGTACCGAGCGTCTTCTCCCTGCAGTCCCCGGATCCAAAATGGCCGTGGGGCTGCATCCGGGTCCTGCAGGGAGCACTTCCGTGTCAGGAGCAGGCTGCAGCTGCAGCTCTAATCCTGCCCGGCTGTTTGTCAGATCACCGATCTGACAGAGTGCTGTGCACACTGTCAGATCAGTGATCTGTGATGTCCCCCCCTGGGACAAAGTGAAAGAGTAAAAAAAAAATTTCCACACGTGTAAAAAAAATAAATAAATAAACATTCCTAAATAAAGAAGAAAAAAAAAATATTATTCCCATAAATACATTTCTTTATCTAAAAAAAACAAACAATAAAAGTACACATATTTAGTATCACCGCGTCCTTAACGACCCAACCTATAAAACCACTAGTTAACCCCTTCAGTGAACACCGTAAGAAAAAAAAAAAAACGAGCCAAAAAACAACGCTTTATTATCATATCGCCGAACAAAAAGTGGAATAACACGCGATCAAAAAGACGGATATAAATAACCATGGTACCACTGAAAACGTCATCTTGTCCCGCAAAAAACGAGCTGCCATATAGCATAATAACCAAAAAAATAAAAAAGTTATAGTCCTCAGAATAAAGCAATGCCAAAATAATTATTTTTTCTATAAAATAGCTTTTATCGTATAAAAGCGCCAAAACATAAAAAAATGATATAAATGAGAAATCGCTGTAATCGTACTGACCCGAAGAATAAAACTGCTTTATCAATTTTACCAAACATAGAACAGTATAAACGCCTCCCCCAAAAGAAATTCATGAATAACTGGTTTTTGGTCATTCTGCCTCACAAAAAATCGGAATAAAAAGTGATCAAAAACTTTCACGTGTCCAAAAATGTTACCAATAAAAACGTCAACTCGTCCCGCAAAAAACAAGACCTCACATGACTCTGTGGACCAAAATATGGAAAAATTATAGGTCTCAAGATGTGGAGACGCAAAAACTTTTTTGCTATAAAAAGCGTCTTTTAGTGTGTGACGGCTGCCAATCATAAAAATCTGATATAAAAAACGCTATAAAAGTAAATCAAACCCCCCTTCATCACCCCCTTAGTTAGGCTAGGTTCACATTACGTTAATGGGTTAACGCTAACGGACAGCGTTGCACGGCGAAAATGTCGCAATTATCGCCGTGCAACGGGTCCGTTGGCGCACCCATTGA
The DNA here is from genome assembly GCF_032444005.1 of Ranitomeya imitator. Lineage (NCBI taxonomy): Eukaryota > Metazoa > Chordata > Amphibia > Anura > Dendrobatidae > Ranitomeya > Ranitomeya imitator. The sequence continues at coordinate 682,203,773 of NC_091284.1, read as the reverse complement.
CAGCAATGTGATTTTCGGGTGTAGCGCATCGCTAGAGCGTGCCATTTTCGGCTCGCGCTAGCAAGGTGCCGTTCTTTTGTGGCGCGCCTCGGACACTGCTTGCAGTGTCCGCAGCGCGCCCGAGGTCCGATCCCCGATCTTCCAGAGCGGGGACGTTAATGCGACCACTAAACGCGACACCTAAAAAGACATTGCGTTAGCGCAATCCTCTAGCGCTAGCGCTAAACGGATTGCCCTAACGCAATGTGTGTACCTAGCCTTAGGGAAAAATAATAAAATTTAAAAAAATGTATTTATTTCCGTTTTCCCATTAGGGTTAGGGCTAGGGTTAGGGCTAGGGTTAGGGTTTGGATTACATTTACGGTTGGGATTAGAATTAGGGGTGTGTCAGGGTTAGGTGTGTGGTTAGGGTTACCGTTGGGATTAGGGTTAGGGGTGTGTTTGGATTAGGGTTTCAGTTATAATTGGGGGGTTTCCACTGTTTAGGCTCATCAGGGGCTCTCCAAATGCGACATGGCGTCCGATCTCAATTCCAGCCAATTCTACATTGAAAAAGTAAAACAGTGCTTCTTCACTTCCGAGCTCTCCCGTGCGCCCAAACAGGGGTTTACCCCAACATATGGGGTATCAGCGTACTCGAGACAAATTGGACAACAACTTTTTGGGTCTAAGTTCTCTTGTTATCCTTGGGAAAATAAAAATTTGGGGGGCTAAAAATCATTTTTGTGGGAAAAAAAAGGATTTTTTATTTTCACGGCTCTGCGTTGTAAACTGTAGTGAAACACTTGGGGGTTCAAAGTTTTCACAACACATCTAGTTAAGTTCCTTGGGAGGTCTAGTTTCCAATATGAGGTCACTTGTGGGGGGTTTGTACTGTTTGGGTACATCAGGGGCTCAGCAAATGCAACGTGACGCCTGCAGACCAATCCATCTAAGTCTACATTCCAAATGGCGCTCCTTCCCTTCCGAGCTCTGCCATGCGCCCAAACAGTGGTTCCCCCCCACATACAGTGGGGCAAAAAAGTATTTAGTCAGTCAGCAATAGTGCAAGTTCCACCACTTAAAAGGATGAGAGGCGTCTGTAATTTACATCATAGGTAGACCTCAACTATGGGAGACAAACTGAGAAAAAAAAATCCAGAAAATCACATTGTCTGTTTTTTTATCATTTTTTTTGCATATTATGGTGGAAAATAAGTATTTGGTCAGAAACAAACAATCAAGATTTCTGGCTCTCACAGACCTGTAACTTCTTCTTTAAGAGTCTCCTCTTTCCTCCACTCATTACCTGTAGTAATGGCACCTGTTTAAACTTGTTATCAGTATAAAAAGACACCTGTGCACACCCTCAAACAGTCTGACTCCAAACTCCACTATGGTGAAGACCAAAGAGCTGTCAAAGGACACCAGAAACAAAATTGTAGCCCTGCACCAGGCTGGGAAGACTGAATCTGCAATAGCCAACCAGCTTGGAGTGAAGAAATCAACAGTGGGAGCAATAATTAGAAAATGGAAGACATACAAGACCACTGATAATCTCCCTCGATCTGGGGCTCCACGCAAAATCCCACCCCGTGGGGTCAGAATGATCACAAGAACGGTGAGCAAAAATCCCAGAACCACGCGGGGGACCTAGTGAATGAACTGCAGAGAGTTGGGACCAATGTAACAAGGCCTACCATAAGTAACACACTACGCCACCATGGACTCAGATCCTGCAGTGCCAGACGTGTCCCACTGCTTAAGCCAGTACATGTCCGGGCCCGTCTGAAGTTTGCTAGAGAGCATTTGGATGATCCAGAGGAGTTTTGGGAGAATGTCCTATGGTCTGATGAAACCAAACTGGAACTGTTTGGTAGAAACACAACTTGTCGTGTTTGGAGGAAAAAGAATACTGAGTTGCATCCATCAAACACCATACCTACTGTAAAGCATGGTGGTGGAAACATCATGCTTTGGGGCTGTTTCTCTGCAAAGGGGCCAGGACGACTGATCCGGGTACATGAAAGAATGAATGGGGCCATGTATCGTGAGATTTTGAGTGCAAACCTCCTTCCATCAGCAAGGGCATTGAAGATGAAACGTGGCTGGGTCTTTCAACATGACAATGATCCAAAGCACACCGCCAGGGCAACGAAGGCGTGGCTTCGTAAGAAGCATTTCAAGGTCCTGGAGTGGCCTAGCCAGTCTCCAGATCTCAACCCTATAGAAAACCTTTGGAGGGAGTTGAAAGTCCGTGTTGCCAAGTGAAAAGCCAAAAACATCACTGCTCTAGAGGAGATCTGCATGGAGGAATGGGCCAACATACCAACAACAGTGTGTGGCAACCTTGTGAAGACTTACAGAAAACGTTTGACCTCTGTCATTGCCAACAAAGGATATAATACAAAGTATTGAGATGAAATTTTGTTTCTGACCAAATACTTATTTTCCACCATAATATGCAAATAAAATGTTAAAAAAACAGACAATGTGATTTTCTGGATTTTTTTTTCTCAGTTTGTCTCCCATAGTTGAGGTCTACCTATGATGTAAATTACAGACGCCTCTCATCTTTTTAAGTGGTGGAACTTGCACTATTGCTGACTGACTAAATACTTTTTTGCCCCACTGTATGGGGTATCAGCGTACTCAGGACAAATTGGACAACTTTTGGGGTCCAATTTATCCTGTTACCCTTGTGAAAATACAAAACAGGGAGCTAAAAATCATTTTTGTGAAAAAAAAAAGGAATTTTTATTTTCACGGCTCTGCGTTATAAACTGTAGTGAAACACTTGGGGGTTTAAAGTTCTCACAACACATCTAGATAAGTTCCTTGGGAGGTCTAGTTTCCAATATGGGGTCACTTGTGGGGGGTTTGTACTCTTTGGGCACATCAGGGGCTCTGCAAATGTGACGTGACGCCTGCAGACCAATCCATTTAAGTCTGCATTCCAAATGGCGCTCCTTCCCTTCCGAGCTCTGCCATGCGCCCAAACAGTGGTTGCCCCCCACATATTGGGTATCAGCGTACTCAGGACAAATTGGACAACATCTTTTGGCATCCATTTTATCCTGTTACCCTTGGTAAAATAAAACAAATTGGAGCTGAAATAAATTTTGTGTGAAAAAAAGTTAAATATTCATTTTTATTTAAACATTCCAAAAATTCCTGTGAAACCCCTGAAGGGTTAATAAACTTCTTGCATGTGGTTTTGAGCACCTTGAGGGGTGCAGTTTTTAGAATGGTGTCACACTTGGGTATTTTCTATCATATAGACCCCTCAAAATGACTTCAAATGAGATGTGGTCCCTAAAAAAAAAATGGTGTTGTAAAAATGAGAAATTGCTGGTCAAATTTTAACCCTTATAACTCCCTAACAAAAAAAAATTTTGGTTCCAAAATTGTGCTGATGTAAAGTAGACATGTGGGAAATGTTACTTGTTAAGTATTTTGCATGACATATCTCTGTGATTTAAGGGCATAAAAATTTAAATTTGGAAAATTGCGAAATTTTCAACATTTTCGCCAAATTTCCGTTTTTTCACAAATAAACGCAAGATATATCGAATAAATTTTACCATTACCATGAAGTACAATAAGTCACGAGAAAACAATGTCAGAATCGCCAAGATCCGTTAAAGCGTTTCAGAGTTATAACCTCATAAAGGGACAGTGGTCAGAATTGTAAAAATTGGCCCGGTCATTAACGTGCAAACCACCCTCGGGGCTTAAGGGGTTAACCCCCAAACCGCTTGTGCTGTAGAGATTTCCACTGTCCAACTCCACCTTTTGTTTACAGGGACAGTGGAGGCTACATTTTTTTTCCTCAGCGCTGTAGCTCATTGGGCTGCCCTAGAAGGCTCCCTGATAGCTGCATTGCTGTTTGTACACCGCTGTGCAAACCAACTGCTTTTTTCAAAGCACAAATCCTGTTGCTCCTTCCTTTCTGCACAGCTATCTTGTTTGTTTGTCCACACTTTTGACTTTTTTGTGCAGCAGTCCACTCCTTGTTATTGCTGCCTGTCATACTTTGCTGAGATTACTGCAGGGAGATAGTAATTATAGGACATTCCCTTTTTTCATTTTTTGTTTTGTTATATCTCTTCAAGCCACTTTCTGCCACAGAAAATATACTCTAATACAGTGGCCCAGATTTATTCACTAGTCTCCCTGAAGAAAAAAGGGTGCAGATTAAAATTGGCAAATCTGCATCAGTGGCAGTCCTGTGTGTGGCATCTGTGTCTCATTTTCTGGCACAGAAAACATACAGTCTAACAGTGGGCCTGATTTCTTGCCAATTCTCCCATAAATAAAAAAAAAATAGTGGGAGATTAAGATTGGCAATTTTGCCTCAGTGCCAGTGCTGTGTGTGGCATCTGTCTCTAATTTTGTGCCACATTAAACCTAGAGTGTAATTCTGGGCCAGATTTCTTTTCAATTCTCCCTGAAAAAAAAATTGTGGGAGATTAAGATTGGCATTTCTGCTTCAGTGCCAGTCCTGTGTGTGCCACCTGTCTCAAATTTTGTGACACATTAAACCTAGCGTGTAATGCTGGGCCAGATTTATTTTCAATTCTCCCTGAAAAAAAAAATTGTGGGAGATTAAGATTGGCATTTCTGCTTCAGTGCCACTCCTGTGTGTGCCACCTGTCTCAAATTTTGTGCCACATTAAACCTAGTGTGTAATACTGGGCCAGATTTATTTTAAATTCTCCTTGAAAAAATAAAAATAGTGGGAGATTAAGATTGGCATTTCTGCTTCAGTGCCAGTCCTATGTGTGTGCCACCTGTCTCAAATTTTATGCCACATTAAACCTAGTGTGTAATACTGGGCCAGATTTCTTTTCAATTCTCCCAGAAAAAATTAAATAGTGGGAGATTAAGATTGGCAATTCTGCCTCATTGCCAGTGCTGTGTGTGGCATCTGTCTCTAATTTTGTGCCACAGAATACATACTGTATAAGAGTGGGCCACATTTCTTCAATATTCTTCCAGAAAAAATAAAAAGGGGGAGATTTTTATTGGTAGTGTCTGCATCAGCGTCAGTCCTGTTAGTGGCATATCTGTCTGCCACTGAAGCTGTGTACTGTTATACATTGGGCCTGATTTTCCCTGCAGTCTCACCCACCTATAAAGGGATATATAAATCCAACAGAAGTTTGAGTTCACCTTGTAACTGGTTTTACAGTAACAAATACGTTACGTTTTTCAAACAATGAGGAAGTCTGGTGGAAGAGGTCGTGGCCGTGGGCGGTCATTGCCAGCTGGTAATGATGGTAGTGGTGGTGGAGCATCAGGTGGTCGTGGGAAAAGCAATATAGCACCTAAGTCTCGAGTTGTTGAGCCTGGTTCGTCGTCTGGCTACACAAGGCCTCGAACGCTCCCTTTTCTGGGAGTAGGAAAACCGCTTTTAAAGCCGGAGCAGCAAGAACAAGTTTTGGCTTTCCTTGCTGACTCAGCCTCTAGCTCTTTCGCCTCCTCTTCTGAAACTGCTAAATGTAAAAGCAGCGCGTCGTTAGTGGATGTTCACGGTCAGGGACAAGTCGCTTCCTTGTCTTCTTCACCAAGAACAACAGAGAAGGATGCGTCAGGCGACACAACGGGTTACTCCATGGAGCTCTTTACACATACCGTTCCTGGGTTAGAAAGTGAAACAGTTAACAGGCCATGCCCATTACAAGTTGAATCGGACATGGAGTGCACAGATGCACAGCCACAGCCAGATTATTATGCTGTTCCTTTGACTCAGAGCAGAACATTGCCCTCGCAGTGTACTGATCCAGAATCAGACCCTGATGAGACTATGGTGCCCCATCACGAACGCTATACCACAGGCTTACACGGTGACACAGACGAAGTTGCACACGAGATAGAAGAGGAGGTCATAGATGACCCAGTTGTTGACCCCGATTGGCAGCCATTGGGGGAACAGGGTGCAGGCGGCAGTAGCTCTGAAGCGGAGGAGGAGGAGCCGCAGCAGGCATCAACATCGCAACAGGTTCCATCAGCCGGCCCGTATCTGGCCAAAAACGCGTGGCAAAACCAAAACCAGTTGTAGGACAGCGTGGCCATCCGGTTAAAGAAGCTCAGTCTGCAATGCCTGAAAAGGTATCCGATAGTAGAAAGAGTGCAGTCTGGCATTTTTTTAAACAACATCCAAATGATCAGCGCAAAGTCATCTTTCAAAAATATTCAACTACCTTAAGCAGAGGTCAGAATCTTAAAAGTCTAAATACAAGTTGCATGCATAGACATTTAACCACCATGCATTTGCAAGCCTGGACTAACTACCAAACGTCCCTTAAGGTTGTAGCACCCTCGGCCATTGAAGCTAGTTAGCAACGCTACATCCCTTCCCTCACTGTAAGCCCACCATTTCCCGCACCACCTGCAGTAAATGTGCAGGTTTTGTCACCAGGCCAAAGCAGTCAGGGAATCACCAGGTTCGTAGTAGGAAACACTGCATGTAGGGCACCAGCAAGAATACCATCTCCAACCCTCTCTCAGTCTGCCATGTCCACCGGCACCCCGCTAGTTCCACGATCTGCAGCTCTCCAGTCCAGCTCACCCTACATGAGACTCTCGTTAGGAAAAGGAAGTACTCATCTTCGCATCCGCATACACAGGGTTTGAACGCCCACATTGCTAGACTAATCTCATTAGAGTTGATGCCCTACCGGTTAGTTGAAAGCGAAGCTTTCAAAGCCCTGATGGACTATGCTGTACCACGCTACGAGCTACCCAGTCGACACTTCTTTTCTAGAAAAGCCATCCCAGCCCTCCACCAGCATGTACTGTAAAAGACTGCATCGTCAATGCACTCAGGCAATCTGTGAGTACAAAGGTGCACCTGAAAACAGATGCATGGACCAGTAGGCATGGCCAGGGACGTTACATGTCCATCACGGCACACTGGGTTAATGTGGTGGATGCAGGGTCCACAGGGGACAGCAATATTGGGACAGTTCTGCCTAGCCCACGGTCTAGGAAACAGTTGGCTGTAGGCGTTCGCCCCCCTCCTCCTCCTCCTCGTCCTCCTGCAGAAGCGAGAGCTCGTCCACAGACCGCAGTCGCACAACCACTCCATCCGCAGCTGCCACTGTTGCACACGAGGTATCCCATTATGGGACAGCTAGTGGCAAGCGTCAGCAGGCTGTATTGGCAATGAAGTGTTTGGGCGACAACAGACACACCGCGGAAGTTCTGTCCGAGTTCTTGCAGCAAGAAACTCAGTCATGGCTGGGCACTGTAGATCTTGAGGCAGGCAAGGTAGTGAGTGATAACGGAAGGAATTTTATGGCTGCCATAGCCCTTTCACAACTGAAACACATTCCTTGCCTGGCTCACACCTTAAACCTGGTGGTGCAGTGCTTCTTGAAAAGTTATTCGGGGTTACCCGAACTGCTCCTCAAAGTGCGCAGACTTTGCTCGCATATCCGCCGTTCGCCCGTACACTCCAGCCCTATGCAGAACCATCAGCGGTCTTTGAACCTTCCCCAGCATCGCCTAATCATCGACGTTGCAACAAGGTGGAACTCCACACTGCACATGCTTCAGAGACTGTGCGAACAGAGGCATGCTGTTATGTATTTGTGGGAGGATACACATACACGGGCAGGCAGTTGGATGGCAGACATGGAGTTGTCAGGTGTGCAGTGGTCGAAGGTACAAGACCTGTGTCAAGTCCTTCAGTGTTTTGAGGAATGCACATGGCTGGTTAGTGTGGACAACGCCATAATAAGCATGAGCATCCCCCTAATGCGTCTGCTGATGCAAAATTTGACGCACATAAAGGAGCAGGCGTCTGCAGCCGAGGAAGAGGAAAGCCTTGATGACAGTCAGCCATTGTCTGGTCAGGGCAGTCTACAGGACGAGATAGCGGGCGAAGAGGAAGAGGACAAGGAGTATGATGGGGATGAGTATTTTTTGAATGAGGAAGCTTCTCCGGGGCCAATAGAAACTGGTGGCGTTGCAAGGCCGGGTTCAGGTTTTTTGAGGGAGACAAGTGACGTAGATTTGCCTGAAACTGCCCCTCAACCCAGCCCAAACGCAGATTTCACAACTGGAACTTTGGCCCACATGGCGGATTATGCCTTACATATCCTCAAAAGGGACACACGCATTATTAAAATGATGACCGATGACGATTACTGGTTGGCATGCCTCCTTGATCCTCGCTATGAAGGCAAATTGCAAAATATCATGCCACATGAGAACCTCGAACAAATATTAGCAACCAAACAAGCAAGTCTTGTAGACCGTTTGATTCAGGCATTCCCAGCACACAGCGCCGGTGATGGTTCTCACACGAGGTGCAGGGGGCAACAGGGCAGAGGTGTTAGAGGTGCACAAATCAGAAGTGGCGTTGGACAGAAGGGTTTTCTGACCAGGTTGTGGAGTGATTTCGCAATGACCGCAGACAGGACAGGTACTGCAGCATCAATTCAAAGTGACAGGAAACAACATTTGTCCAGTATGGTTACTAACTATTTTTCATCCCTTATCGATGTTCTCCCTCAACCATCATTCCCATTTGATTACTGGGCATCCAAAATAGACACCTGGCCTGAATTGGCAGAATATGCATTGCAGGAGCTTGCTTGCCCAGCAGCTAGTGTGCTATCAGAAAGAGTATTCAGTGCTGCTGGTTCAATATTGACCGAAAAAAGGACTCGTCTGGCTACCCAAAATGTTGATGATCTAACCTTCATTAAAATGAACCACTCATGGATTTCGAATTATTTTGCCCCACCTTTCCCGGCTGACACCTAGCTTTCCTATAAAAAGGTCTTGCTTGACTGGTCTTACTGACTGTTCCAATCTCTTAATTTGTAGCAGCTGTTTGTCCAGCATACGACATGTTTACACCTCCCTAAATGGGCAAACTCCCCCCACGGGGCCGTGGTCTCGCCACTTGGCGCAAGCACCCGTGAGAGTGCCGTTTGTCTGAAGAGGTGGGTGTGCCCGCATTTGGTCGACGGCAATGCCACTGGGTCCCTCATAGTGCAATAAAGTGTCTCTGGCGGTGGTGGCACGCACCCAACGTCAGACACACCGTTGTAACATGAGGGGCCCTGGGCCTGTACCGCCGGCCACAAGAGAGTTTCCCCCCCAGCTCAAACAGTGCTCTACCACTTGCAAAATTATCTCTCACAGCTCCACCAATGTTTAGTCTATGCGCTGACATCCTTCAATGCCTGGCACTGACAATACCAATTTGTTGACATGTATGATGCTAGTTAAAATAGTCAGGTTCAGTGTCCTATATTGACACCAGTAAATACTTAGCGCCAAATTACTATGTCTGAAACTCAGCAGAGGAGCCCACCCCTGTACCTAAGTATGCCACCCTTTTGTTTTTGGGTTTTGTTGTTTTGCGAGACATTAACATCTATTTATTTTTTGGGAGTACTTACTGTGTCAGACACTCCTTTCAATCGTCCTCCGCTGACCACACCAATACTGCCTGTGTACCCCTGCAAGATAATTCGAACTGCATTGAGCCTAATTTTTTTATCTTAGGCCTAGTAAGTCTGTCTGCGGTCCCTCCTTTCAATTGTCCTCCGCTGACCACACCAAAGCTGCCTGTGTACCCCTACCACATAATCGAAGCTGCATTGAGCCTAATTTATTTAGCTTTGGCCTACTTAGTCTGTCTGCGGTCCCTCCTTCAAATTGTCCTCCGCTGACCACACCAATGCTGCCTATGTACCCCTGCAAGATAATTCAAACTGCATTGAGCCTAATTTTTTTTATCTTAGGCCTACTAAGTCTGTCTGCGGTCCATCCTTCCATTTGTCCTCCGCTGAGCACACCAATGCCGACCGTGTGTAAGGCCTACTAGCAGTGTCTGTCTGCGCCACTTAATACAGCTGTTGTCCTCTAAAAACAAAAAAAAAAAAGGCTGGTTTTCAGCCTGTCAGAATTATAAAACTGCATTGGGGCCACAAGTTTCGTTGTGGTCTACAAACTGATTCTTCCGCTCCAAGGTGTTCTCTATGTTGCCTCTCCCTCGCTTCTATCTTGAAGCTCTTGTTAAGTAGTTGTTGAAACAACACTGCATTAGCCCTACAAGTTGGGTCTTGGTTGTAGAGACGGTGTCTGCCACTCCAAGGTGTTCTCCAGGTTGCCTCTCCCTAGCTTCTATCTTGAAGCTCTTGTTAAGTAGTTGTTGAAACAACACTGCATTAGCCCTACAAGTTGGGTCTGGGATGTAGAGACGGTGTCTGCCGCTCCAAGGTGTTCTCCAGGTTGCCTCTCCCTAGCTTCTATCTAGAAGCTCTTGTTAAATAGTTGTTAAATGGAACAACTGCATTTGGCCTACTAGTTGGGTTGGGGCCTACTAACGGTGTATGCCGCTCTGTGCTGTTCTCGTGGTTTCCTGTCCTGAAATTCCATTTTCAGGCTCTCGTTAAGTAGTTGTTGAAACAACACTGCATTAGGCCTACAAGTTGGGTCTGGGTTGTAGAGACGGTGTCTGCCGCTCCAAGGTGTTCTCCAGGTTGCCTCTCCCTAGCTTCTATCTTGAAGCTCTTGTTAAGTAGTTGTTGAAACAACACTGCATAAGGCCTACAAGTTGGGTCTGGGTTGTAGAGACGGTGTCTGCCGCTCCAAGGTGTTCTCCAGGTTGCCTCTCCCTAGCTTCTATCTTGAAGCTCTTGTTAAGTAGTTGTTGAAACAACACTGCATAAGGCCTACAAGTTGGGTCTGGGTTGTAGAGACGGTGTCTGCCGCTCCAAGGTGTTCTCCAGGTTGCCTCTCCCTAGCTTCTATCTTGAAGCTCTTGTTAAGTAGTTGTTGAAACAACACTGCATAAGGCCTACAAGTTGGGTCTGGGTTGTAGAGACGGTGTCTGCCGCTCCAAGGTGTTCTCCAGGTTGCCTCTCCCTAGCTTCTATCTTGAAGCTCTCGTTAAGTAGTTGTTGAAACAACACTGCATTAGGCCTACCAGTTGGGTCTTGGTTGTAGAGATGGTGTCTGCCGCTCCAAGGTGTTTTCCAGGTTGCCTCTCCCTAGCTTCTATCTTGAAGCTCTCGTTAAGTAGTTGTTGAAACAAAACTGCATTAGGCATACAAGTTGGGTCTTGGATGTAGAGACGGTGTCTGCCGCTCCAAGGTGTTCTCCAGGTTGCCTCTCCCTAGCTTCTATCTTGAAGCTCTCGTTAAGTAGATATTGAAACAACACTGCATTAGGCCTACAAGTTGGGTCTTGGTTGTAGAGACGGTGTCTGCCACTCCAAGGTGTTCTCCAGGTTGCCTCTCCCTAGCTTCTATCTTGAAGCTCTTGTTAAGTAGTTGTTAAAACAACACTGCATAAGGCCTACAAGTTGGGTCTGGGTTGTAGAGACGGTGTCTGCGGCTCCAAGGTGTTCTCCAGGTTGCCTCTCCCTAGCTTCTATCTTGAAGCTCTCGTTAAGTATTTGTTGAAACAACACAGCATTAGCCCTACAAGTTGGGTCTGGGTTGTAGAGACGGTGTCTGCCACTCCAAGGTGTTCTCCAGGTTGCCTCTCCCTAGCTTCTATCTTGAAGCTCTCATTAAGTAGTTGTTAAAACAACACTGCATTAGGCCTACAAGTTGGGTCTTGGTTGTAGAGACGGTGTCTGCCGCTCCAAGGTGTTCTCCAGGTTGCCTCTCCCTAGCTTCTATCTTGAAGCTCTCATTAAGTAGTTGTTGAAACAACACTGCATTAGGCCTACAAGTTGGGTCTGGGTTGTAGAGACGGTGTCTGCCGCTCCAAGGTGTTCTCCAGGTTGCCTCTCCCTAGCTTCTATCTTGAAGCTCTCGTTAAGTAGTTGTTGAAACAACACTGCATTAGGCCTACAAGTTGGGTCTTGGTTGTAGAGACAGTGTCTGCCACTCCAAGGTGTTCTCCAGGTTGCCTCTCCCTAGCTTCTATCTTGAAGTTCTCGTTAAGTAATTGTTGAAACAACACTGTATTAGGCCTACAATTTGGGTCTTTGTTGTAGAGACGGTGTCTGCCGCTCCAAGGTGTTCTCCAGGTTGCCTCTCCCTAGCTTCTATCTTGAAGCTCTCGTTAAGTAGTTGTTGAAACAACACTGCATTAGGCCTACAAGTTGGGTCTGGGTTGTAGAGACGGTGTCTGCCGCTCCAAGGTGTTCTCCAGGTTGCCTCTCCCTAGCTTCTATCTTGAAGCTCTCGTTAAGTAGTTGTTGAAACAACACTGCATTAGACCTACAAGTTGGGTCTTGGTTGTAGAGACGGTGTCTGCCGCTCCAAGGTGTTCTCCAGGTTGCCTCTCCCTAGCTTCTATCTTGAAGCTCTCATTAAGTAGTTGTTGAAACAACACTGCATTAGGCCTACAAGTTGGGTCTGGGTTGTAGAGACGGTGTCTGCCGCTCCAAGGTGTTCTCCAGGTTGCCTCTCCCTAGCTTCTATCTTGAAGCTCTCGTTAAGTAGTTGTTGAAACAACACTGCATTAGGCCTACCAGTTGGGTCTTGGTTGTAGAGACGGTGTCTGCCGCTCCAAGGTGTTCTCCAGGTTGCCTCTCCCTAGCTTCTATCTTGAAGCTCTCGTTAAGTAGTTGTTGAAACAAAACTGCATTAGGCATACAAGTTGGGTCTTGGATGTAGAGACGGTGTCTGCCGCTCCAAGGTGTTCTCCAGGTTGCCTCTCCCTAGCTTCTATCTTGAAGCTCTCGTTAAGTAGATATTGAAACAACACTGCATTAGGCCTACAAGTTGGGTCTTGGTTGTAGAGACGGTGTCTGCCGCTCCAAGGTGTTCTCCAGGTTGCCACTCCCTAGCTTCTATCTTGAAGCTCTTGTTAAGTAGTTGTTAAAACAACACTGCATAAGGCCTACAAGTTGGGTCTGGGTTGTAGAGACGGTGTCTGCGGCTCCAAGGTGTTCTCCAGGTTGCCTCTCCCTAGCTTCTATCTTGAAGCTCTCGTTAAGTATTTGTTGAAACAACACAGCATTAGCCCTACAAGTTGGGTCTGGGTTGTAGAGACGGTGTCTGCCACTCCAAGGTGTTCTCCAGGTTGCCTCTCCCTAGCTTCTATCTTGAAGCTCTCATTAAGTAGTTGTTGAAACAACACTGCATTAGGCCTACAAGTTGGGTCTTGGTTGTAGAGACTGTGTCTGCCGCTCCAAGGTGTTCTCCAGGTTGCCTCTCCCTAGCTTCTATCTTGAAGCTCTTGTTAAGTAGTTGTTGAAACAACACAGCATTAGCCCTACAAGTTGGGTCTGGGTTGTAGAGACGGTGTCTGCCACTCCAAGGTGTTCTCCAGGTTGCCTCTCCCTAGCTTCTATCTTGAAGCTCTCGTTAAGTAGTTGTTAAAACAATACTGCATTAGGCCTGCAAGTTGGGTCTTGGTTGTAGAGACGGTGTCTGCCGCTCCAAGGTGTTCTCCAGGTTGCCTCTCCCTAGCTTCTATCTTGAAGCTCTCATTAAGTAGTTGTTGAAACAACACTGCATTAGGCCTACAAGTTGGGTCTGGGTTGTAGAGACGGTGTCTGCCGCTCCAAGGTGTTCTCCAGGTTGCCTCTCCCTAGCTTCTATCTTGAAGCTCTCGTTAAGTAGTTGTTGAAACAACACTGCATTAGGCCTACAAGTTGGGTCTTGGTTGTAGAGACAGTGTCTGCCACTCCAAGGTGTTCTCCAGGTTGCCTCTCCCTAGCTTCTATCTTGAAGTTCTCGTTAAGTAATTGTTGAAACAACACAGTATTAGGCCTACAATTTGGGTCTTGGTTGTAGAGACGGTGTCTGCCGCTCCAAGGTGTTCTCCAGGTTGCCTCTCCCTAGCTTCTATCTTGAAGCTCTCGTTAAGTAGTTGTTGAAACAACACTGCATTAGGCCTACAAGTTGGGTCTGGGTTGTAGAGATGGTGTATGCCGCTCCAAGGTGTTCTCCAGGTTGCCTCTCCCTAGCTTTTATCTTGAAGCTCTCGTTAAGTAGTTGTTGAAACAACACTGCATTAGGCCTACAAGTTGGGTCTTGGTTGTAGAGATGGTGTCTGCCGCTCCAAGGTGTTCTCCAGGTTGCCTCTCCCTAGCTTCTATCTTGAAGCTCTTGTTAAGTAGTTGTTTAAACAACACTGCATAAGGCCTACAAGTTGGGTCTAGTTTGTAGAGACGGTGTCTGCGGCTTCAAGGTGTTCTCCAGGTTGCCTCTCCCTAGCTTCTATCTTGAAGCTCTTGTTAAGTATTTGTTGAAACAACACAGCATTAGCCCTACAAGTTGGGTCTGGGTTGTAGAGACGGTGTCTGCCACTCCAAGGTGTTCTCCAGGTTGCCTCTCCCTAGCTTCTATCTTGAAGCTCTCGTTAAGTAGTTGTTGAAACAACACTGCATTAGGCCTACAAGTTGGGTCTTGGTTGTAGAGACTGTGTCTGCCGCTCCAAGGTGTTCTCCAGGTTGCCTCTCCCTAGCTTCTATCTTGAAGCTCTTGTTAAGTAGTTGTTGAAACAACACAGCATTAGCCCTACAAGTTATGTCTGGGTTGTAGAGACGGTGTCTGCCACTCCAAGGTGTTCTCCAGGTTGCCTCTCCCTAGCTTCTATCTTGAAGCTCTCGTTAAGTAGTTGTTAAAACAAAACTGCATTAGGCCTACAAGTTGGGTCTTGGTTGTAGAGACGGTGTCTGCCGCTCCAAGGTGTTCTCCAGGTTGCCTCTCCCTAGCTTCTATCTTGAAGCTCTCGTTAAGTAGTTGTTGAAACAACACTGCATTAGGCCTACAAGTTGGGTCTGGGTTCTACAAACGGTGTCTTCTGCTCCAAGGTGTTCTCCAGGTTGCCTTTCCCTAGCTTCTATCTTTAGGCTCTCGTTAAATTGTTTTTAATATAACACTGCATTTGGCCTGCTTGTTTTGTTCGCCCTACTAACGGTGTCTTACCAATTTTGAACTGCATTTAGCCTACTTACTGATTTGGGCCTACTCACTGTGTCAGCCTCTCATTACAGTTGTACTCCACTGAACAAAGCAATGCCCCCTGGTTAGTCCTGTTACCAATTTTGAACTGCATTTAGCCCACTTTATTATTTGGGCCTATATCTGTGTTTCCTCCTCATCCTGCCCATTGCCCAGCCAGTGATAGATGAGTCTGCTGGTACATTGACCCAGAACGCTACATTTCCCGTGCACGCTACACAGCCAGAATGTGACCCTGCTGAAAGTCAGGTTCCCCTTCCCGCATACCATAACACCTTACACGGGGACAAAGAGGAAGGTGCAGATGAAAGTGCAGGTTCCTTCATCAGGTGGGGGGGGGAATACTCGTTGGTGACTTCACTGGCACAGGGCCCCTCATAGTACGCAAAAGTGTCACTGCCGGTGGGAGGCGCCCCCGCTGTGCAAACACACCGCCGTACTTTGAGGGGCCCTGTGCCAGTGCCAATGCCAACGAGTGGGCCCCCCCTGCTTGCTCAGGATCACAGCACTTGCAAAGTTTAAATACTTACCTCTCCCTGCTCCACTGCCGTGACGTGGTCCAGATTTCCTGGGCCCACTAAATACTTGAACCAGCCCTACCCCCCACAACTTTAGCCAAATGACCCCCAATTTCCAATGCCTTACTATTATTATAAGTAAATTAAGATTGACAAGCTTCAGTAACAAGAATGGATGTTTTTGCCATTAAAATGGGCACTGTAGGTGTTTTCCTGGCCTCCACTCACTGCCGACTATGCTCCCCCATTGACTTGCATTGGGTTTCGTGTTTCGGTCGATCCCCGACTTTTCGCGATAATCGGCTGATTTCACTCGACTCGACTTTTGAGATAGTCGGGTTTCGCGAAACCCGACTCGACCCTAAAAAACTAAAAGTCGCTCAACCCTAGTTATCAGGCCCGGGTCTGAACAACAAACTTTTAGGAGTGCTTTTCCATTTTCATAGAGACTCTACTGCATTCACAGCAGACATCCAACAGATGTTCCATTGCTTCTTTGTTAAAGAAGAACACAGAAATTTTTTGAGATTCTTGTGGTTCAAAGATAATGATCCTGCCAAAGAGGTTGCAGAGTTTTGTATGAAGATACATATTTTCGGTAATAGTCCTTTTCCTGCAGTAGCCATCTATGGGCTGAGACACGCAGTTCAAGAGGATGAAGCAGAGTACGGAACATATGCCAGCCACTTTATAGAGAAAGATTTCTATGTGGATGACTGTTTGAAATCGATGCCTTCTGAAAAGAGCCCTAGACATGCTCATTGTATCTAACCTGAGGTTGCACAAGATCGCTTCTAACAGTAAGGAAGTGATGGAAGCCTTCCCTCCCGAGGATCATTCAAATGACTTGAAGAATTTAGAACTAGGCATAGACTCCCCACCGATGCAGCGGAGCCTCGGCCTACTGTGGGACATAAAAGCTGATACCTTCACCTTCCAGGTTAACAGAGAAGATAAACCCTTTAGGCTATGTGCACATGTTCAGGTTTTTTCATGTTTTTTCGCGCTAAAAACGCTATAAAACCTCATTAAAAACGCATACATAATGCATTCTATCATTTAGAATGCATTCTGCATGTTTTGTGCACATGGATGCGTTTTGTTCCGCGAAAAAAATGCATCGCGGTAAAAAAATGAGCATGTTCATTATTTTTGCAGATTTTCTGCGTTTTTCCCACAATTCTATGCATTTGGGAAAAAAACGCACAAAAAACGCACAAAAAACACGTCAAAATGCGTCAAAAACGCGTGAAAAACACAGTAAAATCGCGGTCCGGTTTTTGTCAGGAAAATTTCTGCAAGAAATCCTGACGTGTGCACATACCCTTACTCACAGAGAAGTACTGTCGACCATAAGCAGTTTATATGACCCACTGGGGTTTGCAGCTCCTGTAGTCATTGAGGGCAAGGATATGTTAAGAGAGTTCACCAGAGAGGTGTCAAACTGGGATACTCCTCTTCCCATGCAAGAGAAAACCAAATGGATGGCCTCGAGAAATTCCCTCACAGCCTTAAAGTTTTCATAAAATACGCTCATATGTGTCTGTACCTAGTACCGAGATAGATAGTTTTTGTATAGACCATTGTCCAACATGACAGAAATGGCCTTGTTTGAACTAGTAAATGCACATGCTGACATTGAAATACACCCTCAAGTGTCTGCGTTACATACGGAAACTTTGAATCGCCACCTGGAATCCCAGTGATTCAGTAAGTTCTCTACTTGGAATTCGCTTGTTCATGCTATAGCCTGCCTGACCCACATAGCCCAGTCGTACAAGACAACCTCACTGACCAAAAAGGAAAGCTTCACAGGCTGACATCATTGTAAACATGTACACACAGCTCTCGATCTAGAGCAGTCAAAGAATATAATTATCCAAGCTGCACAATGGGAAAACTACGCCAAAGAAATCGACTGTGTAACCAACTAAAGACCAATACCAAAAGATAGTGTTCTGAGGAAACTCAACCCAGTCATGGATGGAGATGGTCTCTTAAGAATAGGACACCTTAACGAAGCAAAAATAGATTCTGCAGAGAAACATCCCGTGATAGTTCCTGGACAACATCACATAGCTACTCTGCTTGTTCAACATTATCACGAGCGGACAAAAAAACACCAAGGTCGTATGTTCACAGAGGGAACCTTAAGAGCATCTGGTCTGTGGATAGTTGTAGCTAAAAAATGTGTGTGCAGATTCATCTTTAACTGTGTTACTTGCAAGAAACTTCGTGGTATGTCCCAGATTCCGAAGATGGCGGATCTTCCATATGACCGATTTAGCACAGATCCACCTTTCACCAACATCGATCTAGATATGTTTGGTCCTTGGTCTGTGGTTGTCCGACAAACCAGAGGAGGCCATGCAAACGTGAAACGATAGGCGATTATGTTCACTTGTCTATTCATTAGAGCCGTCTACATAGCTGTAATCGAATCTAGAGGACCCGTCAAACATATTAGTTCAGACCGAGGCACAAACTTTGTTGAAGCAGCAAGAGAACTACAACTCTCTTCCAACTTGGATATGAATGACGTAGAAAAATACCTAAGTGTACATGGGTGTACTTGGACTTTAACCCACCACATTCTTCACACATGGGAGGTGTATGGGAGAGAATGATAGGTGTCGTAAGGAGAATCCTCGATTCGATCTTCTTACAAGAAAGATCTGCAAGACTGTTGCACGAAAGCTTGACAACATTTATGGCTGAAGTGTCAGCCATCATCAAAGCCATACTGTTGACTCCAATTTCCAGGGATCCTGATGACCCAACTGCTCTCACCCCAGTCCTGCTGCTTACACAAAAGACCGAACCTAATTGCTATCCACCTAGAAAATGTAATGTTAACCCCTTAACCCCCAAGGGTGGTATGCACGTTAATGACCGGGCCAATTTTTACAATTCTGACCACTGTCCCTTTATGAGGTTATAACTCTGGAACGCTTCAACAGATCCTGATGATTCTGACATTGTTTTCTTATCACATATTGTACTTCATGATAGAGGTAAAATTTATTTGATATTACCTGTGTTTGTTTGTGAAAAAAATGGAAATTTGGCAAAAATCTTGAAAATTTTGCAATTTTCCAAATTTTAATTTTTATGCCCTTAAATCACGGAGATATGTTACACAAAATACTTAATAAATAACATTTGCCACATGTCTACTTTACATCAGCACAATTTTGGAACCAATTTTTTTTTGTTAGGGAGTTATAAGGGTTAAAAGTTGACCAGCAATTTCTCATTTTTACAACACCATTTTTTTTAGGGACCACATCACATTTGAAGTCATTTTGAGGGGTCTATATGATAGAAAATAACCAGGTGTGACACCATTCTAAAAACTGCACCCCTCAAGGTGCTCAAAATCACATTCAAGAAGTTTATTAACCCTTCACATGTTCCACAGGAATTTTTGGAATGTTTAAAAAAATGAACATTTAACTTTTTTCACAAAAAAATTAATTCAGCTCCAATTTCTTTTATTTTACCAAGGGTAACAGGAAAAAATGGACGCCAAAAGTTGTTGTACAATTTGTCCTGAGTATGCCAATACCCCATATGTGGGGGTAAACCACTGTTTGGGAGCATGGCAGAGCTCGGAAGGGAAGGAGTGCCGTTTGACTTTTTAATGCAAAATTGACTGGAACTGAGATGGGACACCATGTTGCGTTTAGAGAGTCCCTGATGTGCCTAAACATTGAAACCCCCCACGAGTGACACCATTTTGGAAAGCAGACCCCCTAAGGAACTTATCTAGATGTGTGGTGAGCACTTTGACCCACCAAGTGCTTCACGAAAGTTTATAATGCAGTGCCGTAAAAATAAAAAATATTATCTCACAAAAATGATATTTTCGCCCCCAATTTTTTATTTTCCCAAGGGTAAGACAAGAAATTGGACCCCAAAAGTTGTTCAATTTGTCTTGAGTAAGCTGATACCCCATATGTGGGGGTAAACTACTGTTTGGGCTCATGGCAGAGCTCGGAAGGGAAGGAGCGCCATTTGACTTTTCAATGCAAAATTGACTGGAATTGAGATGGGACGCCATGTTGCGTTTGGAGAGCCCCTGATGTGCCTAAACATTGAAACCCCCAAAAGTGACACCATTTTGGAAAGTAGACCCCCTAAGAAACTTATCTAGATGTGTTGTGCGCACTTTCACCCAGCAAGTGCTTCACAGAAGTTTATAATGTTGAGCCATAAAAATTAAAAATCATATTTTTTCAAAAAAATGATCTTTTCACCCCCAATTTTTTATTTTCCCAAGGGTAAGACAAGAAATTGGCCCCCAAAAGTTGTTGCGAAATTTGTCTAGAGTACGCTGATACCTGATATGTGGGGGTTAACCACTCTTTGTGTGCATGGCAGAGCTCGGAAGGGAAGGAGTGCCGATTGACTTTTCAATGCAAAATTGACTGGAATTGAGTTGGGACACCATGTCGCGATTGGAGAGCACCTGATGTGCCTAAACATTGAAACCCCCCACAATTGACACCATTTTGGAAAGTAGACCCCCTAAGGAACTTATCTGTGTTGTGAGAGCTTTGAACCCCCAAGTGTTTCACTACAGTTTATAACGCAGAGCTGTAAGAATAAAAATTCTTTTTTTTCACAAAAAATATTTTTAGCCCCTAGTTTTGTATTTTCCCAAGGGTAACAGGAGAAATTGGACCTCAAACGTTGTTGTCCAATTTGTCCTGAGTACGTTGATACCCCATATGTGGGGAGGAACCACCGTTTGCGCGCATGCCAGAGCTCGGAAGGGAAGGAGCGCCTTTTGGAATGCAAACTTAGATGGATTGGTGTTATGACCTGGTGGTCAGGACAATAATGGACCTGGTGGTTAAGAGCACACGGAATGACCTGATAGTTACTGATAATAAAGGATGAGCTCTGGGACGTGGGAACTCTGCTGACCGCAATCCCTAATCCTATCAAACACACTAGAAATAGCCATGGATTGCGCCTAACGCTCCCTATGCAACTCGGCACAGCCTAAGGAACTAGCTAGCCCTGAAGATAGAAAAATAAAGCCTACCTTGCCTCAGAGAAATTCCCCAAAGGAAAAGGCAGCCCCCCACATATAATGACTGTGAGTAAAGATGAAAATACAAACACAGAGATGAAATAGATTTAGCAAAGTGAGGCCCGACTTACTGAACAGACCGAGGATAGGAAAGGTTACTTTGCGGTCAGCACAAAAACATACAAAAAGACCACGCAGAGGGCGCAAAAAGACCTTCCGCACCGACTCACGGTGCGGAGGCGCTCCCTCTGCGTCCCAGAGCTTCCAGCAAGCAAGACAACAATAAAAATAGCAAGCTGGACAGAAAAATAGCAAACCAAAGAAATACAAGCTGGAACTTAGCTTCTGCTGGGAAGACAGGTCACAAGAACGATCCAGAAGTGAACTAGACCAATACTGGAACATTGACAGGTGGCATGGAGCAAAGATCTAAGTGGAGTTAAATAGAGCAGCAGCTAACGAATTACCTCGTCACCTGTGGAAGGAAACTCAGAAACACCCACCAGAGGAAGTCCATGGACAGAACCAGCCGAAGTACCATTTATGACCACAGGAGGGAGCCCGACAACAGAATTCACAACAGATTGGTCTGCAGGCATGACGTTGCATTTGCAGAGCCCCTGATGTACCCAAACAGTAGGAACCCCCCACAAGTGACCCCATATTGGAAACTAGACCCCCCACGGAACTTATCTAGATGTTTTGTGAGAACTTTGAACCCCCAAGTGTTTCACTACAGTTTATAACGCAGAGCCGTGAAAATAAAAAATCATTTGTTTTCCACAAAGATTTTTTTTTAGTCCTCAGTTTTGTATTTTCCCAAGGGTAATAGGAGAAATTAGACCCCAAAAGTTGTCCAATTTGTCATAAGCTGATACCCCATAGGGGGGAACCACCGTTTGGACGCATGGCAGAGCTCGAAAGGGAAGGAGCACTGTTTGGAATGCAGACTTAGATGGATTGGTCTGCAGGCATGACATTGCATTTGCAGAGCCCCAGATGTACCTAAACAGTAGAAGCCCCCCACAAGTGACCCCATATTGGAAACTAGATCCCCCAAGGAACTTATCTAGATGTGTTGTGAGAACTTTGAACCCCCAAGTGTTTCAGTACAGTTTATAACGCAGAGCCGTGAAAATAAAACATAATTTTTTTCCCACAAAAAAAGGTTTTTTAGCCCCCCAAATTTTTATTTTTCCAAGGGTAACAAGAGAAATTGGACCCCAAAAGTTGTTGTCCAATTTGTCCTGAGTAGGCTGATACCCTGTATGTTAGGGTAAACCCCTGTTTGGGCGCACAAGAGAAGGGAAGGGACCACTGTTTACTTTTTCAACACAGAATTGGCTGGAATTGAGAGCATTTGGAGAGCCCTTGATGTGCCTAAACAGTGGAAGCCCCCAATTCTAACTGAAACCCTAACCCAAACACACCCCTATCCCTAATCCCAACTCTACCCATAACCCTAACCACACCCCTAACCCGAACATGCCCCTAACCCTAACCCCAACACACCCCTAACCCCAACAGACCCCTAACCCTAATTCCAACTCTAACCACACCCCTAACTCCAACGCACCCCTAACCCTAATCCCAACCGTAAATGTAATCCAAACCCTAACCCTATCTTTAGCCCCAACCCTATCCCTAACTTTAGCCCCAACCCTAACCCTAACTTTAGCCCCAAACCTAACCCTAACTTTAGCCCCAACCCTAACCCTAACTTTAGCCCCAACCCTAACCTTAACTTTAGCCACAACCCTAACTGTAGCCCTAACCCCAACTCTAGCCCCAACCCTAACCCTAGCCCCAACCCTAACCCTAGTCCCAACCCTAACCCTAGACCCAACCCTAGCCCTACCCCTAGCCCAAACCCTAACCCTATCCCAAACCCTAGCCCTAACCCTAGCCCCAACCCTATCCCCAACCCTAACCCTAGCCCCAACCCTAACCTCAACCCTAATGGGAAAATGGAAATAAATACATTTTTTAAATTTTTTATTATTTTTCCCTAAGGGGGGTCATGAAGGATGGTTTGATTTACTTTTATAGCAGGTTTTTTAGCGGATTTTTGTGATTGGCAGCTGTCACACACTAAAAGACGCTTTTTATTGCACAAAATAGTTTTTACGTCTCCACATTTTGAGAGCCCCCTCCCTGCGCGGTGCTTCCCTATGCCGCTGGAATTCTGCGATCATGTTTGATCGCAGTGTTCCGGGGGTTAATGTGCCAGGAGTGGTCCGGATGTCAGTTGTGATAGTCAGCTGATACCAAGCCGCGACGGGATAGTACCTCATATGCGATTAGCCTCAGCCGCGCTCAAGAGGGGAGCACGGCTGAGGCTAATTGCATATGACGTACTATCCTGTCGAGGGTCAGACAGGCCAAGGTCACCTCAACGGGATAGTATGTCTAAGGTCAGAGAGGGGTTAAGGAAAAGAGGCTGTAAAGTTGTAACTTCAGGATATATAACTGTACAGTGCATAGATTACAGATAGTCTGCAATACACAGTGACACGAGGTATTATACAAGCTGATGATTACCTATTTAACACAACAAACAATCTTACAAACATAGTACTGTAACATAGATAGTGGCTCACCAACTATGCTTAAAGCAGGCTGCTTACAAGGAGCATGTAGAAAAAAGAGTGATCTGGTTTCTCATACAGGGACAATGGCTGCTGTTCCTTTCACAGTGTCACAATAAGACCACAACGCAACTGGAGCATTCCTACAATGCCCTAGGAACTTCCCATAATACCATTGGGATTAGGGTTAGGGGTTTGTTTGGATTAAGGTTTCAGTTAGAATTGGGGGTTTCCACTTTTTAGGCACATCAGGGGCTCTCCAAATGCGACATGGCGCCCGATCTCAATTCCAGCCAATTCTGCGTTGAAAAAGAAAAACAGTGCTCCTTCTCTTCCGAGCTCTGCCGTGCACCCAAACAGGGGTTTACCCCAACATATGGGGTATCAGCATACTCAGAACACATTGGACAACAACTTTTGGGGTCCAATTTCTCCTGTTACTCTTGGGAAAATACAAAACTGGGAGCTATGATATAATTTTTGTGGAAAAAAAAGGATTTTTTATTTTCACGGCTCTGCCTTATTAACTGTAGTGAAACATTTGGGGGTTCAAAGTTCTCACAACACATCTAGATAAGTTCCTTGGGGTCTAGTTTCCAATATGGGGTCACTTATGGGGGGTTTCTACTGTTTAGGTACATCAGGGGCTCTGCAAATGCAACGTGACGCCTGCAGAACAATCCATCTAAGTCTGCATTCCAAACGGTGCTCCTTCCCTTCTGAGCTCTGCCATGCGTCCAAACGGTGGTTCCCCCCCCACATATGGGATATCAGCGTACTCAGGACAAATTGGACAGCAACTTTTGATGTCCAATTTCTCCTATTACCCTTTGGAAAATACAAAACTGGGGGCTAAAAAATAATTTTTGTGGAAAAAAAAAGATTTTTTATTTTCACAGCTCTGCGTTATAAACTATAGTGAAACACTTGGGGGTGCAAAGTTCTCACAACACATCTAGATAAGTTCCTTGGGGGGTCTACTTTCCAAAATGGTGTCACTTGTGGGGGGTTTCAATGTTTAGGCACATGAGGGGCTCTACAAACGCAACATGGCGTCCCATCTCAATTCCAGTCAATTTTGCACTGAAAAGTCAAACGGCGCTCCTTCCCTTCCGAGCTCTGCCATGCGCCCAAACAGTGGTTTACCCCCACATATGGGGTATCAGCATACTCAGGATAAATTTTACAACAACTTGTTCGGTCTGTTAGGAGTCGAGTTCCCGCCGCTGCACAGGGGGAATCTCGAGCCCTGTCTGCTGTGGTCTTCCATTCTGAATCGGCCACAGTGGAGCCTGCTCAGCGGAGACGTCGGTCCCAGCGTCTCATTGAAGCTGATAGTGTGCAAAGGGTTACTGCTGCTTCTCCAGGCTCTGCTATTGTACCCTGCACTTGTCTGCAATGAGCAGGCTTTTCTGGGACTAAGTCCTGCTTTGCACACACTGAGCATGCCCAGGGTAAGATCTCTCAGTGGAGGTCTAGGGTCACATGCTCAGGTACTGCATCAACTTCCATTGGTCCTCCAGGAAGGCCCTGTTCCTGATCAAGTTCTGTGGCAGCCTTCCATTGGTCCTTCTAGGAAGGTCCTGAAGTTGCTGCGGCTATAAAGGGTTCTCATGACCGCACGGCCATGCGCTAGTATCAAATATGTACGAGCTCAGCGCCAGTGTGGTCGTGTGTGTGGTCAGGGACCCGGCTGAAATAAGCCTCTAGAATGCTGGTACCTCCGGTGAGGAGTTTATGTGTGTATGCAGTCATGGGCCCGGCTGAAATAAGCCCCTAGAATGCTGGCACCTCCGGCGAGGAAATTCTCATGAGTGAATTAAGGGCTGGCTAATAGCCATTAGAATTCCGGCTCACCCGGAGAGGAGCAGCATGTTTGGTTGGGACTGCATGACCACTGTGGGCTCTACTCAGTAGCTGTGTTCCCTGTGAGCTAAACAGGGCACAGCGTTCTCTTTACTATGGGCTCTGTGAAGTAACAGAGTTCGTTTATACTAATTTACTTCACCGCCTTACTTAGCAGCAG
Organism: Ranitomeya imitator; assembly: GCF_032444005.1. Classification (NCBI taxonomy): domain Eukaryota; kingdom Metazoa; phylum Chordata; class Amphibia; order Anura; family Dendrobatidae; genus Ranitomeya; species Ranitomeya imitator. The sequence continues at coordinate 682,178,724 of NC_091284.1, read as the reverse complement.
GTTCTTTCCTGCACGGTGGGTCCTGGGTTGCGAACGCACCTATCAGGGTCCAATTTCTCCTGTTACCCTTGGTAAAATAAATAAATTGGAGCTGAAGTAGATTTTTTGTGAAAAAAAGTTAAATGTTCATTTTTTTTTTAAACATTCCAAAAATTCATGTGAAACACCTGAAGGGTTAATTAACTTCTTTAATGTGGTTTTGAGCACCTTGAGGGGTGCAGTTTTTAGAATGGTGTCACACTTGGGTATTTTCTATCATATAGACCCCTCAAAGTTACTTCAAATGTGATGTAGTCCCTAAAAAAAATGGTGTTGTAAGAATGAGAAATTGCTGGTCAACTTTTAACCCTTACAACTCCCTAACAAAAAAAATTTGGTTCCAAAATTGTAAATGATGTAAAGTAGACATGTGGGAAATGTTACTTATTAAGTATTTTGTGTGGCATAACTTTGTGATTTAAGGGCATAAAAATTCAAAGTTGGAAAATTGTGAAATTTTCAAAATTTTTGCCAAATTTCCATTTTTTTCACAAATAAACACAGGTAATATCAAAGAAATTTTACGACTACCATGAAGTACAATATGTCCCGAGAAAACAGTGTCAGAATCATCAGGATCCATTGAAGCGTTCCAGAGTTATCTACTATATAAAGCTGAATGTGTGTGTGTGTGTTTGTATGTATGTATGTATGTCCGGGATTGGCATCTGCACCGTCGCAGCTACAGCCACAAAATTTTGCACAGTCACACGTCTGGACCCTGAGAGCGTCATAGGCTATGTTGTGAGGCGAAATTTTAACCCCGTGCGTTCCAATTCACCAATTTTGCCCCTATCTACATAATGGGAAAAAAGTGAAAGGAAAAGTGTTGGAGTCGTCGCAGCTACAGCAACAAAATTTTGCACAGTCACACGTCTGGACCCTGAGAGCATCATAGGCTACGTTGTGAGGTGAAATTTTAACCCTGCGCTTTCCAATTCACCAAACAATTTTGCCCCTATCTACATAATGGGGAAAAAGTGAAATGAAAAGTGTTGGAGGCGTCGCAGCTACAGCCACAAAATTTTGCACAGTCACACGTCTGGACCCCGAGAGCGTCATAGGCTATGCTGTGAGGTGAAATTTTAACTCAGCGCTTTCCAATTCACCAAACAATTTTTCCCCTATCTACATAATGGGGAAAAGTGAAAGTAAAAAAAAAGTGTTGGAGGCAAATTGACAGCTGCCAGATGTGAACAAAGGGGACTTAAAGAATGAGAGCGATGGCGCAAAAGAGTATATACCGATCAGTTGCTAAGGTGGGGCCCCGACATGAGATACTCACCACACACGGGGATATGAACACACACACAAAATGCGCCACACACTACCACGTGCTTGAACGCATATACCACCCTCAGCACACATTTCACCACACATACACCAACCTCGCCACATAAAAGTCGAAACACAAAAGTCGCCGCTCAAAACTCGCCACTCGCAAAACTCGCCACATGCAAAAACTAGGCTCACGCAAAACTCGCCACAAGTGCAAAACTCACCTCATGGAAAACTAGCCACACGCAAAACTTGCACACGCGGAAAAATTGCCACATGCACAAAATTTGCAGCACATGCAAAAGTTGCCTCACACAAAACTTGCACATACTCAAAAGGCACCACACATAAAACTCGCCAAGCGCAAAACTCGCCATGCGCAAAACTTGCTGCACACAACTTGCTACACTAACCTGTCACATGCAACTCGACACACAAAAAGTTGCTACACGCATGTTGCCACACACAACTCAACACACACAACTTGACAAACGAAACTCGCCCTAAAACACACACAAGTCTGGTATTATCCTTCAAAAATAAAAATCTGATTAATAAGCAGACAAACTACAAGAGCAACAAATGTACCATATAGGAAATACGGCAGCTGTCAGTCACATGACCTGTCTATTATGTGTATGTGTGAGCTAATATATACTGCCAGGGGGAGGGCTTCCTGTTGGCTGGGGATTTATCAGGCTGCCAATTTATCTTACAAATACTGAGGTAAAAATACTGAGCAAATAACGTGTGAATGAGGTCTAATACAGGAGATCACACAGGCATATACTATATACAGGGGAGATGACACACAGATATATACTATATACAGGAGAGATGACACACAGGTATATACTATATAGAGGAGGAGATGACATACAGGTATATACTATATACAGGAGCAGATTACCTACATGTATATACTATATACAGGAGGAGATGACACACAGGTATATACTATATACAGGAGCAGATTACCTACAGGTATATACTATATACAGGAGGAGATGACATACAGGTATATGCTATATATAGAAGATGACATACAGGTATATACTATATACAGGAGGAGATGACACACAGATATATACTATATACAGGGGAGATGACAGGTATATACTATATACAGGAGGAGATGACATACAGGTATATACTATATATAGAAGGAGATGACATACAGGTATATACTATATATAGGAGGAGATGACATACAGGAATATACTATATATAGGAGGAGATGACACGTCCCAGAGCTCGTCCTTTATTATCAGTAACTATCTGGTCATTCCGTGTGCTCTTAACCACCAGGTCCATTATTGTCCTGACGACCAGGTCATAACAGTACAGGTGGCCCAAAGTACTAATGCATCTCAATAGAGGGATAAGAGAAGTTCTGAGACCATTTTTTTTTCTTTGCAGTGTGTTTTGTATCTCTTTTCCCCTTTACCTCTGGGTGGTTCAGGACACAGGTGTAAACATGGACATTCAAGGTCTGTCCTCTTGGATGGATAATCTCACTACAAGGGTACAAAACATTCAAGATTTTGTGGTTCAGAATCCGATGTCAGAGCCTAGGATTCCAATTCCTGATTTGTTTTTTGGTGATAGATTTAAGTTCTTGAATTTCAAAAATAATTGTAAATTGTTTCTTGCCTTGAAACCTCGCTCCTCAGGTGACCCTGTTCAACAAGTAAAGATCATTATTTCTTTGTTACGTGGTGACCCTCAAGACTGGGCATTTTCCCTTGCGCCAGGAGATCAGGCATTGCGTGATGTTGATGCGTTTTTCCTGGCGCTTGGATTGCTTTATGACGAACCTAATTCAGTGGATCAGGCAGAGAAAATCTTGCTGGCTCTGTGTCAGGGTCAGGATGAAGCGGAGATATATTGTCAGAAGTTTAGAAAGTGGTCTGTGCTCACTCAGTGGAATGAATGTGCCCTGGCAGCAATCTTCAGAAAGGGTCTCTCTGAAACCCTTAAGGATGTCATGGTGGGATTTCCCATGCCTGCTGGTCTGAATGAGTCTATGTCCTTGGCCATTCAGATCGATCGATGCTTGCGTGAGCGTAAAGCTGTGCACCATTTGGCGGTACTATCTGAGCATGGGCCTGAGCATATGCAATGTGATAGGACTTTGACCAGAGCTGAACGGCAAGAACACAGACGTCGGAATGGGCTGTGTTTTTACTGTGGTGATTCCACTCATGCTATCTCCGATTGTCCTAAGCGCACTAAGCGGTTCGCTAGGTCTGCCACCATTGGTACGGTACAGTCTAAATTTCTATTGTCCGTTACTCTGATTTGCTCTTTGTCATCCTATTCTGTTATGGCATTTGTGGATTCAGGCGCTGCCCTGAATTTGATGGACTTGGAGTATGCTAGGCGCTGTGGTTTTTTCTTGGAGCCCTTGCAGTATCCTATTCCATTGAGAGGAATTGATGCTACGCCTTTGGCCAAGAATAAGCCTCAGTACTGGACCCAATTGACCATGTGCATGGCTCCTGCACATCAGGAGGATATCCGCTTTCTGGTGTTGCATAATCTGCATGATGTGGTCGTTTTGGGGTTGCCATGGCTACAGGTTCATAATCCAGTATTGGACTGGAAATCTATGTCTGTGTCCAGCTGGGGTTGCCAGGGGGTACATGGTGATGTTCCATTTTTGTCTATTTCGTCTTCCACTCCTTCTGAAGTTCCAGAGTTTTTGTCGGATTATCGGGATGTATTTGATGATCCCAAAGCCAGTGCCCTACCTCCTCATAGGGATTGCGATTGTGCAATTAATTTGATTCCTGGTAGTAAGTTTCCTAAGGGCCGATTGTTCAATTTATCTGTGCCAGAACACGCCGCTATGTGGAGTTATATAAAGGAATCCTTGGAGAAAGGCCATATTCGCCCGTCGTCATCACCGTTAGGAGCAGGGTTCTTTTTTGTGGCCAAGAAGGATGGTTCTTTGAGACCTTGTATTGATTACCGCCTTCTTAATAAAATTACAGTCAAATTTCAGTATCCTTTGCCGTTGCTGTCTGATTTGTTTGCTCGTATTAAAGGGGCTAGTTGGTTCACCAAGATAGATCTTCGAGGGGCGTATAATCTTGTGCGTATTGAACAAGGCGATGAATGGAAAACAGCATTTAATACGCCCGAGGGCCATTTTGAGTACCTGGTTATGCCATTCAGGCTTTCCAATGCTCCATCAGTATTTCAGACCTTTATGCATGACATCTTCTGAGAGTACCTGGATAAATTCCTGATTGTGTATTTGGATGATATTTTGGTCTTTTCGGATGATTGGGAGTCTCATGTGAAGCAGGTCAGAATGGTGTTCCAGGTCCTTCGTGCGAATTCCTTGTTTGTGAAGGGGTCAAAGTGTCTCTTTGGAGTTCAGAAGGTTTCATTTTTGGGGTTCATTTTTTCCCCTTCTACTATCGAGATGGACCCTGTTAAAGTCCAGGCCATTTACGATTGGACTCAGCCGACATCTGTGAAGAGCCTGCAAAAGTTCCTTGGGTTTGCTAATTTTTATCGGCGCTTCATCGCTAATTTTTCTACTGTTGCTAAACCGTTGACTGATTTGACCAAGAAGGGTGCTGATGTGGTCAATTGGTCAATTTGACTTATCTTGAGTCTGCCAAACGGTTGAATCCGAGACAGGCTCGATGGTCGTTATTTTTCTCCCGTTTTGATTTTGTGGTTTCGTACCTTCCGGGCTCTAAGAATGAGAAGGCTGATGTCCTGTCAAGGAGTTTTGTGCGTGACTCTCCGGGTGTTCCTGAGCCGGCGGGTATTCTCAAAGAGGGGGTAATTTTGTCTGCCATCTGCCCTGATTTGCGGCGGGTGCTGCAAAAATTTCAGGCTGACAGACCTGACCGTTGCCCAGCGGAGAAACTGTTTGTCCCTGATAGATGGACTAGTAGAGTTATATCTGAGATTCATTGTTCAGTGTTGGCTGGGCATCCTGGAATCTTTGGTACCAGAGATTTGGTGGCTAGATCCTTTTGGTGGCCGTCTTTGTCACGGGATGTGCGTTCTTTTGTGCAGTCCTGTGGGACTTGTGCTCGGGCTAAGCCCTGCTGTTCTCGTGCCAGTGGGTTGCTTTTGCCCTTGCCGGTCCCAAAGAGGCCCTGGACACATATTTCTATGGATTTTATTTCGGATCTCCCCGTCTCTCAAAAGATGTCGGTCATTTGGGTGGTTTGTGATCGCTTTTCTAAGATGGTCCATTTGGTACCTTTGTCTAAATTGCCTTCCTCCTATGATTTGGTGCCATTATTTTTCCAGCATGTGGTTCGTTTACATGGTATCCCGGAGAACATCGTTTCTGACAGAGGTTCCCAGTTTGTTTCGAGGTTTTGGCGATCCTTTTGTGCAAGGATGGGCATTGATTTGTCTTTTTCCTCGGCTTTCCATCCTCAGACAAATGGCCAAACCGAACGAACTAATCAAACTTTGGAAACATATCTGAGATGCTTTGTTTCTGCTGATCAGGATGATTGGGTGTCCTTTTTGCCGTTGGCTGAGTTCGCCCTTAATAATCGGGCCAGCTCGGCTACTTTGGTTTCGCCGTTTTTCTGCAATTCTGGTTTCCATCCTCGTTTCTCTTCAGGGCAGGTTGAGTCTTTGGACTGTCCCGGTGTAGATACTGTGGTGGATAGGTTGCAGCAGATTTGGACTCATGTGGTGGACAATTTGACATTGTCCCAGGAGAAGGCTCAACGTTTCGCTAACCGCCGGCGCTGTGTGGGTCCCCGACTTCGTGTTGGGGATTTGGTTTGGTTGTCGTCTCGTTATGTTCCTATGAAGGTTTCCTCTCCTAAGTTTAAGCCTCGTTTCATTGGTCCGTATAAGATTTCTGAGGTTATCAATCCTGTGTCATTTCGTTTGGCCCTTCCTGCTTCTTTTGCCATCCATAATGTGTTCCATAGGTCGTTATTGCGGAGATACGTGGCGCCTGTGGTTCCATCCGTTGATCCTCCTGCCCCGGTGTTGGTTGAGGGGGAGTTGGAGTATGTGGTGGAGAAGATTTTGGATTCTCGTGTTTCGAGACGGAAACTCCAGTACCTGGTCAAGTGGAAGGATTATGGTCAGGAAGATAATTCCTGGGTTTTTGCCTCTGATGTTCATGCTGCCGATCTGGTTCGTGCCTTTCATTTGGCTCATCCTGGTCGGCCTGGGGGCTCTGGTGAGGGTTCGGTGACCCCTCCTCAAGGGGGGGGGGGGGGTACTGTTGTGAATTCTGTTGTCGGGCTCCCTCCTGTGGTCATGAATGGTACTTCGGCTGGTTCTGTCCATGGACTTCCTCTGGTGGGTGTTTCTGAGTTTCCTTCCACAGGTGACGGGGTTAAGTCGTTAGCTGGCTGCTCTATTTAACTCCACTTAGATCTTTGCTCCATGCCACCTGTCAATGTTCCAGTATTGGTCTAGTTCACTCCTGGATCGTTCTTGTGACCTGTCTTCCCAGCAGAAGCTAAGATCCAGCTTGTATTTCTTTGGTTTGCTATTTTTCTGTCCAGCTTGCTATTTTTATTGTTGTCTTGCTTGCTGGAAGCTCTGGGACGCAGAGGGAGCGCCTCCGCACCGTGAGTCGGTGCGGAGGGTCTTTTTGCGCCCTCTGCGTGGTCTTTTTGTAGGTTTTTGTGCTGACCGCAAAGTCGGGCCTCACTTTGCTAAATCTATTTCATCTCTGTGTTTGTATTTTCATCTTTACTCACAGTCTTTATATTTGTGGGGGGCTGCCTTTTCCTTTGGGGAATTTCTCTGAGGCAAGGTAGTCTTTATTTTTCTATCTTCAGGGCTAGCTAGTTCCTTAGGCTGTGCCGAGTTGCATAGGGAGCGTTAGGCGCAATCCACGGCTATTTCTAGTGTGTTTGATAGGATTAGGGATTGCGGTCAGCAGAGTTCTCACGTCCCAGAGCTCGTCCTTTATTATCAGTAACTATCTGGTCATTCCATGTGCTCTTAACCACCAGGTCCATTATTGTCCTGACCACCAGGTCATAACAGGCTTGGATATGTGGTTTGAAGGAGAGATCATCGTCAAGGATATACCCCGAGGCAGCGAGCTTGTGGGACTGGGGAGAGTGGGAAGCCATTTACTGTAATGGATAGGTTCGTTGGGGGGGTCGCGTGACATGGGGGAAAGATGATGAATTCTGTTTTGTCCATGTTAAGTTTGAGAAATCTAGCGGAGAAGAAGGATGAAATAGTGGACAGACATTGAGGGATTCTGGTTAGTAGGGAGGTGATATCTGGTCCAGAGATGTAGATCTGTGTGTCATCAGCATAGAGATGATGCTGAAAGCCATGAGATTCTTTGAGCTGTCCCAGGCCAAAGGTGTAAATGGAGAAGAGCAGGGGCCCAAGGACTGAGCCTTGTGGGACTCCGACAGATAGGGGGCGAGGTGAGGAGGTGGTGTGTGAGTGGGAGACGCTGAATGTCCGGTCTGTTAGGTATGATCAGATCCAGGATAGGGCCAAGTCTGTGATACCAAGCGATGAGAGGGTCTGTAATAATAGGGAACGGTCCACTGTGTCAAATGCAGCCGACAGGTCGAGGAGGAGGAGGACAGAGTAGTGTCGCTTGCTCTTGGCGATTAAGAGGTCATTGGTGACCTTAGTTAGGGCAGTTTCAGTGGAGTGGTGTGACCGGAAGCCAGATTGTAAATGGTCAAAGAGGGAGCAAGAAGAGAGATGGGAGGACAGTTCAAGGTAAACGTGTTGTTCCAGTAGTTTGGAGGCATAAGGGAGAAGTGGTATAGGGCGATAGCTAGCTACAGAGAATGGGTCAAGAGAGGGCTTTTTGAGGATAGGTGTGATGGAGGCATGTTTAAAGCTTGAGGGGAAAACACCAGTTGTTAGTGATAGGTTGAAGAGATGGGTTAGGGTTGGGATGAAGACTGTGGTGAGGTTTGGGATGAGGTGGGATGGGAGCGGGTCAAGTGCACAGGTGGTGAGATGCAATCTTGAGAGTAGAGTGGAGAGTTGATCTTCTGTAATGGTGGAGAAGTTGGTTTTGGAGGTGGAGGGCTGGGAAGTCGGGAGGAAGGGCTCTGGAGGTTGTTGACCAAAACTGTCTCTGATGCTATCAATCTTCTGCTTGAAAAATGAGGCAAAGTCTTCAGCAGAGATAAGTGTGGAGGGAGGAGGTGCTGGGGGACAGAGGAGAGAATTGAAGGTGTTGAATAACTGTTTAGGGTTGTGAGACAGAGAGGATATGAGATGAGAAGTAGGTTTGTTTAGCTGTGGCGAGTGTGGTCTTGAAAGTAGTGAGGAACTGTTTGAATGCGATGAAGTGCTCGTTGGAGTGGGAACTTTTCCATCTGCGCTCAGCAGCTTATGACTTTCTGATGTGACCTATGGTCTTGAATTGGGTTGTAGTGAAATGCTTCCAAACTCAAATTAGCCTGCCTACATCTTTGCACATGTTGCATATGTCGCATGCGGTCATTTTCACAACGTTCATCTTTTTTCAGATGTTTCTATATTCCTTGCTTCAGCCTGCCTTATCCGATTCTTGTGAAGATGACGTTCCTGTTGCTCTCATGTCTCAGCTACCTTACACTTAGCCTATCTCATCCGTTTCTTTTCAAGCTGTCAGTCACATTGTTCACTTGTCTCAGCTCTTTGACACAATTTTGCTTTCTTAGCTTTTGGATGAAGATAGCACTTACTGAATGTATTGGGGACACTCGCTTGGCAACGGGATAAACGCAGACAGGCACAGTTTTCTCTTAAAACAGTCTATTTGGTTTATTTACAAGTCATAAACCACTTGCAGCCATGTTATATATATATCACAAGCTTAATACATACTCCACAGCACTTCATAGTGAACGGCTTTAACTCGCAGACACTAAGCATGCTGGACCTTATATCGTCCAGTTGCCATGGGTGACCGCATGCCGCACAGTTCATTTAACTGTCCCCCTGTCAGTGCACAAGTTCCCCATACTCTGGGTTACTTTTCAGGAGCTCCTGCTCCACACGCTGACTCCTGTCAGTGCTCTCTCTCCCCGAGAAGCTGCTGAACTGGGATCACTGTTCTGGACAAGACCTTGCTCATCATGCCACCTTACAGTCCAGATTCTCATATGGGCTGTAGCTTCCCCAATGCAGGGCCATCACAGACTCTGCATACATGCCTTTCCATGTGCTCTTCAGGAAGTCTTACTCCCAGGATCTTCCAACACAGGTTGTGCTATTCAGGAAGTCCTACTCCCAGGATCTTCCAACACACAAGCCTTCAGGTCCACGGCCTCTCAGTGCACTATTCAGGGATCTGGTCCACACGCAGGACCTCCCAACACACAAACCTTCCAGGACCTACACCCTCTCCACCGAGACCATGTGACCACACCATGGTCACATTATGTACCTGTAACCACTCCCATAGGTGGGAGATGTGTGTGGTTAGTCCGACCCACCCAGCTCTCAAACTAACCCTGTACGCCTCCCTTTACAACTATACAAATACTTGTGGGACTACAGGTCCCAGAACAACAACATTACTGGCTTACAGCGCAGACTCTCTCTGCGACACATACTGGCCATTTACAATAATGCCAGTCACTATCTCATTATCACCATTACAGGTACACCTCCATGCATATCCTGAGGAGCACACACAGCGCCTCCTGGCTGCAGCATGGGTCACTGCATCACATACCCCTCTTCTGTCCAAACTTGTGAGGTTGAACACCTGTCATACACCCGGGGTCTCAAGACAGGTCAGGCACTTTACCTTGCCCTACCAGTCGAGAGAACCATCTCAGTCAGCTTTGAGCATCATACATCATTACACCTTTGTAAGGTTTTCCCTGCCCCCAGCGGTCAACATGTAGGCCTTGAGCGCTTTGGCCCTTAAGTCAGTCTGTCTTTGTCACCAGACCTTTAGTTACCACACTTTCCGAGTGCACCCCTTCACGTGACCTTTCTTTCCATGTCCACCACCCACGGTTGTTGCGGTCAAGAGTCCACCATCCAGTTGAGCCTAGTGACTGATCTGAGTCTGACCCTTCGCTACTACATCCGCTACTGTCCATGTCCCTTAGCTTTGTAATGGGAGTAGAACTGCCACTTTCAGATACTCGACATCCTTGTCTCTCTGAACGTCTTTGGCGGGCAGCCATTCCATTATATGGAGGGTCCCTTTTTTCCCTTTTCCTTGGGTTGAAGGTGGCTGCCCCTTTATGTTCTGCAACTGTTTATTAACCTGCAGTTGGTCCAGCTGCTCTATTTCTTTCAGGTGTACCATGCGATATTCGAGGAGCATTCGCATATACGTAAGGCTTTCCATTGAGCCATCAATGATAAATGGTACCATCCCATTTTCACCAGCTACCTGGACTTCACCGTCAGCTGGAATCCGCACTCTTGCCACACTGGATCTTTTCACGAGTTCTTGCTCACCAGATTTCTGGGTATTTGAACGAAGTCCTCCACAAAGCCCAGCTGACTTTGAGCTTTCCTGGCTTGCTCCAAAAGTTGAGCTTCTTAACAGGATCATCTGTTTTGTGCGGAGGCACTGCAGGTGCATATCCTTTAGGATAGCCACCTACTTCACTGTGACTTCCTTAGTTGATAGTATCACCAACTGTTTCTTCTCTAGTGCCCACTTCACACTATATACCTCTACTGCCTTTGTGAAGGCATCATGCACACCCTCACTAGTACATGCATCCCGCACATCCTCGGGTATCTCTATCACGCATTTGAAGAGCAAGATCTCACTTTCTTCAGGGACGAACGGCTCCCATTTTGCTTCAGACATTTCCTTCAAGACATCTGCCATTACCGGATGACTGTCTTGTTCTGCTTTTAGTGCCAACTCTTTCTCTACTTTATCTTCTGCATGAGCCTGCACCAAGATGGGCATTGGCAGCTCCGCCTTATTACCACTCTGGCACTGCCGTGATAAGTCTGTGATCACAACCTCTTTATCTTGTAGAGGACCTCTTAATGCTTGTCTGAGCACTACCACATCTTCCCTTAGGGCCTTGGTCATGGTTTCCCACATTGACAGGTGACCTCTGAGCTCGGACACCTCTTTCTCCAAGGCACCCACTCGGCACTCAGCAGCCTGTCTCCAAAGCTCCTCTGGCTTCATACAGGCTTCTACTGTCTCCTGGATCCTCCTTAAGTCGCTTCTTCCAACCTCTGGATTGGTTGAGCTTCCATCACTCGAGGAGGTATCTGCTTCAGGACCTACTCCTTTGGTGGCTTCCTCCACTCCTGCACCCTCGGTCATCACCTGTGTCTGAGCAATGGCATCTTTGGCCCTCTCATGGGTATCCAGGTACCCCAGCTCCTCCGCATCAGGTTCTTTGGAGCCTTCACCATCTTCTGTCATCTCACCTTGTCCTCTCTCCACAGTCGCGGGCCTATGACAGGACTGTTCTCTGTGACCATTGTGGATTCGTGCTACATCAGTGCTCTCCAGGTTTTCCTTTTGATTAGCACCAACTGACTAGTCATCTGACTCCAACCTAGTGGTTGCTACAGGCAACGACACATCACCTTCCTTCCCGATCTCTTCAGCAACTGAAAGAGAACTCACATGGGAGGTAGAAGTACAGGACCTTCTATTATCAGCCTGAGTCACTTGAACAACTTGTTTGTGGCCCTTGCTCATCCGGTGATGGAAGGACTTGCCCTTCTTGTGGGGCTCTTCTTAATGCCCTCCCTTACTTTCTCAGAGTCACAGTCACCCCCAGAGTGTGTGTCGTACCTCATAGTACGGTGAACCCTCAAGTCACTCTCTAACCGGATGTCAGCACTTGTTTTATCTACCACACCAGCATCAGCCATACTGTCGTACACTTCAGGGGACCTCAGGTCAGTAAGTTGGGCAGATGCATCCTTTTCTCTAGTCATCCGTATGTCTGACCTGTCAGTTTTTGGAGGTATTACTGCCACCGTCATGTCACTAAGTTGGGCCCGTCCACCATTTCCCTTGGTCATGCCTACCTTAGGGCTGTCAACTCTAGGGGGCACACTCTCCACATTACTACTTCCCATACAAATTATTTCTACTGAGATTTTCCCTTTTATACACCAGTCCCATAGGGCTTCAAAGTCCTGCCCTATTACCATCGTGTATAGCAGGTCCGGGAGTACCGTCACTTCATATTACGTGGTCACCTCAGCTGTGATAATGTAGAGGTAGGCTGTCAAAGGTCTTTTAACATCCCCACCTGTGTTATTCACTCTTGTCCCCGTCCCAGGTGACACAGTGCCTTCAGGTGGGGTCCTCAGCAAAGACGCTTTACTCCCTGGATCTATCAGTCCCTTTCACAGATTCTCCATCCAACCAAAATGGGCACTGTCCTGATAAATCATTGGCTGAGCAATTCACAGTATAGCATGGACCTGCATGGCACAATTGCCCCTGGCAACAGCCCGTCTGCACCACCCTTTTAACTTTGGGAGGTTCTGCCTCCTTTTGGGAAACTACCATTCCCCGGGACTCCACCCCCAGGCAATTATCCCTGTTTGGGTTACGCCCCCTTTTGGGATTCCACTCCTTTTTGGGCAACTATTCCTGTTCGGGTTACCGCCCCCTTTTGGAACTCCACCTCTTTTTGGGCAACCATCCCGGTTTGGGTTACCGCCCCTTTTTGGGCTCCACCCCTTTTTGGGCAACCATCCCTATTTGGGTCACCGCCCACTTTTAGGGACACCACCCTTTTAGGGGCACCCCCTTTTTCTGGGGTACACCTCGTGGACGTTTTATTATTATTATTATTATTATTATTTATATATATAGCACCATTGATTCCATGGTGCTGTACATGAGAAGGGCTTACATACAAATTACAGATATTACTTACAGTAAGCAAACTAACAATTACTGACACATAGGGGCGAGGACCCTTCCCTTGCGGGCTTACATTTTACAGGATGGTGGGAAAGGAGATAATAGGTTGAGGGTTGCAGGAGCTCCGGTGTTGGTGATAGAGAAGAATCAAACATGAAGTGACCAGGAGCCCATTATCATCCAGTACTGTTATATTCCAGAACTGCAACCTCCCTAGAGTACCCAGAATTGCAAGGTGTTCAGTGCTTCAAGGCCAAGATAGGGAAGGCTGAGAACTGACCATCACTGAACAAGCCACATAATTGAAACGTGAAGACTGGGCCAAGAAATGGTTAGCCAAGAAGTGGAGTACTGCTATGTATGCAATAGAGCATTGTGCTGCATCAAAATCATGGTTTTCTTCAAAGATACAGCCTTTTTTTTTCCCTAGAAAGTGTCTTCTAAATGCTGGCAATTGCTGGACTATAGGAGTGATAGTCTGTGCTGCTGTGCTAGATTCAAGAAATCTGGAATCCATCATGAGGTATTACATCTTCCAATGTCTTGAACCTAGCACAGCAGCACAGACTATCACTCATGTAGCGCCTGCCAGCGCCTCCACATAGTTCCCACCATGTGGGAACGCTGGCTTACTCACCGCCCCAGATGCAGCAGCACTCCCGTGTGCCTCCCCCTGGCAAGCCTTGATGTCCCATCTTGCAGAAGCCCTTGCATGGATTAACCCCTTGTGGAAGAGAGGGGATCCTGTAACCTTGGATCTACAGACCTTCCTGATGGCCTTCCAAAAGGTTTTTGATGAACCCTGTCATGCTTTATCCATTGCTTCTTCCCTGCTCAGACTGTGTTGTCAGGGAGAATTGTCTGTCAGCGAGTATGCTGTCAGGTACTGCCAGTACTGGTGAGTGGCATCCTGTTCAAGAAGACAGTTCAGGAAGCAGAATCTGGCTTAATCTTCTCTGCAAGGAGTCATCGGGGGCTTGAAGAAGAGGGGGCGTAAAGGGGGGTACTGTAGCATCTGTCAGCACCTCCGCATGGTCCCCCTCCTCCTACCAAGCGGGGACGCCGGCTTACTCCTTGCCCCGGCTGCAGCAGTGCTTCTGTGTGCCTCCTCCCGCTCCTCTTTGCGTGCCGCACTCTGGTTTGGCAGCGTGACTAGTACGATCGTGCTTTTAAAGGGGCAGTGCCCGCTTAGGTGGCATCCTGTTCCTGAAACCTCATCTGTAATATCTACACCCGAACCCTGGTCCCGATGTGGCCAGTCCAGTGTCCATTGTTCCTGGCCCTAGTGTGGCCGGCTCCAGAGGTGTTCCTAATATCTACGGGTCTGAACAAGAATCTATCTTCTATATTCGAGCAGTCCGTCAGTCTCCGGTTCCAGCTAGTCAGTGACCTTGGTCACATCTCCCTGCGTCAATGAACCCGTAGTAGTTCTATTATATAGTAGTTTGATTATACAATTGTTATACTAATGCTTCAGCAATCAGGAACTATTGTGGTATGTGACTAAGTAATCCAATTGCCCCCACTATGTAGACATTAGCACTGACACTAATATTGACACTGATTCAATTGTAATTGTTATACTATCAAATCAAGCGTTAGATAAATCCCACTGTGTGGTGTGGGGCTAACTAATCTAATTGCCCCCACTATCTAGATATCTAGATATCTCCTTGTTAGCCGACTGTTAAATAGCCCTCAGGACCAGGGACAGCGCATTTAGGGCAGGCAGACCAGTCAGATGCCTGGGGACCCCACTCACAAAGGGGGCCCCCTGCATTTGCAGCTCCTTTATGAAGTGCCCAGAGGGTTCACAGCAGTGAATAATGCTGTGCATCTTCTGTAGTCTCGGAGTGTCTCTCCCAAACCCCCCTCCAGCCCCCCTCCCTCTCTCTTTCTCTCTGCAGTCAGGTTAGAAGTTGAGGGGGAAGGGCCCGATTACAGCACAGCAGACAGAGGTCAGAGCTGGGCCAGGAAAATGCCTGCAGCCCTGTGTGTCTGTGAGTCTTCATCATGGCTGCTCCTAGCACTGTCCTGGAAATGGATCTGTACAAGTGAAGCTGCAGAATCTGTTAAGTATACATGTATATGTGTATCTTTGTGTGTACATGTGCAGTATACAGTGTGTGTCTGTATATGTGTATATAGTATGTGTGTGCATATATAGAGTATATAGTATGATTGTATATATCTGTGGTGCATGTGAGTGTGTATATATATATATATATATATATATATATATATATATATAATATATATATACACACATGTACATACAGTATATAGTATGTGTATGTATATTATATATGTATACTGCATGTGTGCAGTATATGTATACTGTATATACTGTATATAAACTGAATGTTTCTGTGTGTATATACTTTTTATAGTGTGTGTTTCTATATTTACAAAATATAATGTGTGTACATGTATAGTGTGTATCTGTGTATATGTGCTACATATATAGTTCTGTAATTGTAGTGTCGCTATAATAGGAATCAGTATTTTACTGTATTTTGCGGATTATAACATGCTCCGGATTATAAATTGCACCCCAAATTTTAAGGAGAAAAATAGGAAAAAAACTTTTTTTTTTAATAAAATGGTGGTGCTTTTTATAATCCATTCGTCTTATTGCTTACCGGGGGATGGTGGCTGCAGTGAAGCGGTGTCCGAGGGTCGCTGCTGGAGCGTTGCTTTAGGCCACAGGCTGTGTTGAGGGGGTGTTCGGATATGTGGCGTGCCACTGCGGGTGTTCGTTGCTGCGGGGCTCTGACGACATTTTGTGAAAGGCCAGAACCCCGCAGTTTATTTATTTCTACTCATTTATATAGCGCTTTTAATTCCACAGCGCTTTATAGACATTAGTGGCACTGTCCCCAATGGGGCTCACAGTCTAAATTCCCTATCTTTGGAATGTAGGAGGAAACCGGAGTACCCGGAGAAAACCCATGCAAACACGGGGAGAACATACAAAATCCTTGCAGATATTGTCCTTTGCGGAATTTGAACCCAGGACCCAGCACTGCAAGGCTGCAGTGCTAACCACTGAGCCACAGTGCTGCCCCAGTTGCATGGCATGGTTTCTTATGTGGTGGACTCCTGGGAAAATGGCTGATGGGGGCAGTGCATGTGCAGATGGAGATCTCAGCACCAAGATCTCAGGAGATGATATCTCAGCGCTGAAATCTCATCTCCCGAGATCTTGGTGCCGAGATCTCCATCTGCTCGTGTGCTGCCCCCGGCAGCCATTTTCCTGGAGTCCACCCCATAGGAAACCATGCAATTGCTGGAGCTCTGGCCTTTCACAAAATATCGGCAGAGCCCCCGCAGCACCGTACATCTGCAGCACCGAACACCTGCAGCAGCGCACCACACATGCAATCACCCCTTCATCTCAGCCTGTGGCCTGCAGAGACCCTGGACCCTGCTCCACTGTGGCCGTGGTAAGGTATATCTGCATTATAAATTGGGGGAAAAAGTGCGTCTTATAATCTGAAAAATATGGTATGTCTAATGCCTGTGTGGCACCCCAAGAGTTCGGGTACCACAGAGATTCTGCTTTCCTCTCGGGGAGGGTAGTGCCATGCCTGGAGACAAGTGGGATCCCTTTGGCAGGTAAATCTTACAAACAACATATTTTAACTCCAGGCCAGAAGGGGGAGCTCAAAACCCTATTTTAGGGGAACTTCCCTGATATCCATCCTGGTCTGGAGGAGAAATTAGTTCAGTCTGGAGCAGACAGTGAAGGGAGAAGAGTGATTAGGGCGGCTGCAATTGGGCCTCCTGCAAGCCAGAGCACAGAAACCGGGCACCAGAAGCCCGAGGTTGTGGATATCTGTAAGGTGCACAGCAGAGCCGGAGAGCATAGGACTGTATGTTAACTGCCCATACCATACCTGAGGCACAGCAGCAGATAGAGCCTGGAGTCACCGTGTCAGAGATCCCCAAGAGTACAGCTCAAGCTGCCTGCCGTGCAGGTACTGTCCCAGGACAGGAGAGAGAAAAGGGCACCTTGCCAGCGAACTACAGGTAGCAAGGTACCAGAAGCCCAGCGCATAGGGGAAGGCTACCAACCTGACCTGCCAAGGGAGATTACTACTTGTTTCCAGGCTGCCTGGACTCCTACTGTACCCGTTGCCGGTACCCTGGACTGAGGCCTATTACAACTCTAGTAAACCAGTTAAAGACTGCAACCCTGTGTCCTCCACTTATTTGCCGGTATACACCATCCTTGCCATACACCTTGGGAGCCTAGGGGACCCCGCTTTACCTGTGGGAAGCGTCACCATCTTGCTGCAACAACATCAGCCCAGAGGACACCTTTAAGCAGCCACCGTGAGATCCCCTTTAAGAGCGACCGGACCCGGTACCGAGTATCCCCACTGCCCTGGTGGGCGACTCACCTGCATCTTACATTAGGGCCTGTTCACACTTCCTTTATTGCTCCTGGTTGGTTCTGCCTGAATTCCCTATAGAACCATAGATTGCAATGACAGGAATGGAGTTCACATGAATTCATGAAGGCTGCACAAATGCAGAATATTTCCTGCCAACACTGTAGATAAATCCGCAGCAAAAATGGTGCCTGTGAGCCGACACTACAGGAGTTTTCTGAGAATGAAAAAATAATTAGCATGAAAAGATAAATCCCCCGCAGCTCCAGCACTGAGGTTCCGGGGGTCTCCGCTAGTGTCAGCACTGGGCTGCAGGGGGCTTGTGGCTTCACCTTATATTATAGCAGCAAAGTGAATAATAACCTTCAGGGACCCCGAACCAATGGCCACGGAGCCAGAGGGGATTTAGCAGAGTAGTTTGGGGGACATGTAGGACTCTTTTTTTAATCGCTTTTTATTCTGCTGTTTGTGAGGTAGGATGTAGAAAAAGACAGCAATTCTGCTGTTTTCTATTATGTAACTGTACAGCCCCCTTCACACGACCTATCATGTTTTTCACAGATGCCACGTGTGCCCTATTTGACCTACAGTGCTGCACTCATGTCCGTGTTTTCCCAGCAGCACAGATGAAAAGGGCCAATGTAAATCTATGAGTCCGTGTAAACATGCCGTCCGTGTGCCGTCCGTGTGCTGTACGTGTGCCATCCGTGTGCTGTCCGTGTGCTGTACATGCGCCGTCCGTGTTTAACATGGAAAGTATATGAGAAGCTTTATAATTTCATTACCATTATCCATACCGGAAAAACATGGATTGCACATGGATGGCACACCATCGACTGCACTAGGCTCATGAGTAAGATTGCCTAGTGCAGTCGAAACGCGTCGACTGGGTCATGTCAATCATGTACATTTTTCTTTTGTATGCACTAGAATTTCTTTTGAAAAAGAAAAGGAAAATCCAGTCCTGTTGAGCCATAGTCCAATTTTTTCTATTTTCCTTGATGTGAGGCCAGGGCGAGGCCGGTGTCTGAGCCCCAGGTGGATGAGCATAGAGATACTGGGTGAGCTGGAATCAAGTTTCTACAATTTCAAGATACCAAAAAGGTGCCTTGTTCATCTGTTCAAACAATTATATTCATGTACAAACAAGATAGGAATGCCCAGCCATCATACCACTCAGGAAGGAGACAGGTTCTGTGTCCCAGAGATGAACATGCTTTGGTCTGACATGTTTATATCAACCCAAGGCCAAAAGCAAAGATCTTGTGAAGATAATGGTGGAAGCTGGTAAGATTGTGTCAATATCCACAGTAAAACGAGTACTGTATCAACATGGGCTGAAAGGTGTTATGACCTGGTGGTTAGGACAATAATGGACCAGATGGTAAAGAGCACACGGAAAGACCTGATAGTTAATAATAATACAGGACAAGCTCTGGGAGGTGGGAACTCTGCTGACCGCAATCCCTAATCCTATCACACACACTAGAAATAGCCGTGGATTGCTCCTAACGCTCCCTATGCAACTCGTCACAGCCTAAGGAACTAGCTAGCCCTAAAGATAGAAAAATAAGCCTACCTTGCCTCAGAGAAATTCCCCAAAGGAAAAGGCAGCCCCCCACATATAATGACTGTGAGTTAAGATGAAAATCACAAACACAGAGATGAAATAGATTTAGCAAAGAGAGGCCCGACTTACTGAACAGACAGAGGATAGGAAAGGTGACTTTGCGGTCAGCACAAAAACTACAAAAAAACCACGCAGAGGGCGCAAAAGACCCTCCGCACCGACTCACGGTGCGGAGGCGCTCCCTCTGCGTCCCAGAGCTTCCAGCAAGCAAGACGAAAATCAAAATAGCAAGCTGGACAGAAAAATAGCAAACAAGAGAAAAACAAGCAGGAACTTAGCTTCTGCTGGAGAAGACAGGTCACAAGAACGATCCAGGAGCGAACAGACCAATACTGGAACATTGACAGGTGGCATGGAGCAATGATCTAAGTGGAGCTAAATAGAGCAGCCAGCTAACGAAGTAACCTCGTCACCTGCGGAAGGAAACTCAGAAGCCGCAGCCCCACTCACAACCACCAGAGGAAGCCCATGGACAGAACCAGCCGAAGTACCATTCATGACCACAGGAGGGAGCTTGACAACAGAATTCACAACAGTACCCCCCCTTGAGGAGGGGTCACCGAACCCTCACCAGAGCCCCCAGGCCGACCAGGACGAGCCAAATGAAAGGCACGAACCAGATTGGCAGCATGAACATCAGAGGCAAAGACCCAGGAATTATCTTCCTGACCATAACCCTTCCACTTGACCAGGTACTGGAGTTTCCGTCTCGAAATACGAGAATCCAAAATCTTCTCCACCACATACTCCAACTCCCCCTCAACCAACACCGGGGCAGGAGGATCAACGGATGGAACCACAGGCGCCACGTATCTCTGCAACAACGACCTATGGAATACATTATGGATGGCAAAAGAAGCTGGAAGGGTCAAACGAAATGACACAGGATTGAGAACCTCAGAAATCTTATACGGACCAATGAAACGAGTCCGAAGACTCAACCTGCCCTGAAGAGAAACGAGGATGGAAACCAGAATTGCAGAAAAACGGCGAAACCAAACTAGCCGAGCTGGCCCGATTATTAAGGGCGAACTCAGCCAAAGGCAAAAAGGACACCCAATCTTCCTGATGAGCAGAAACAAAGCATCTCAGATATGTCTCCAAAGTCTGATTAGTTCGTTCGGTTTGGCCATTTGTCTGAGGATGGAAAGCCGAGGAAAAAGACAAATCAATGCCCATCCTAGCACAAAAGGATCGCCAAAACCTCGAAACAAACTGGGAACCTCTGTCCGAAACGATGTTCTCCGGAATGCCATGTAAACGAACCACATGCTGGAAAAACAACGGCACCAAATCAGAGGAGGAAGGCAATTTAGACCAGGGTACCAAATGGACCATCTTAGAGAAGCGATCACAAACCACCCAAATGACCGACATCTTTTGAGAGACAGGGAGATCCGAAATAAAATCCATAGAAATATGCGTCTAGGGCCTCTTCGGGACCGGCAAGGGCAAAAGCAACCCACTGGCACGAGAACAGCAGGGCTTAGCTCGAGCACAAGTCCCACAGGACTGCACAAAAGAACGCACATCCCGTGACAAAGACGGCCACCAAAAGGATCTAGCCACCAAATCGCTGGTACCAAAGATTCAAGGATGACCAGCCAACACCGAACAATGAACCTCAGAGATAACTCTACAAGTCCATTTATCAGGGAAAAACAGTTTCTCCGCTGGGCAACGGTCAGGTCTATCAGCCTGAAATATTTGCAGCACCCGCCGCAAATCAGGGGAGATGGCAGACAAAATTACCCCTTCTCTAAGAATACCCGCCGGCTCAGGAACACCCAGAGAGTCGGGCACAAAACTCCTTGACAGGGCATGAGCCTTCACATTCTTAGAGCCCGGAAGGTACGAAACCACAAAATCAAAACGGGAGAAAAATAGCGACCAGCGAGCCTGTCTAGGATTCAACCGTTTGGCAGACTCGAGATAAGTCAAATTCTTGTGATCCGTCAAGACCACCACGCGATGCTTGGCTCCTTCAAGCCAATGACGCCACTCCTCGAATGCCCACTTAATGGCCAACAACTCTCGATTGCCAACATCATAATTGCGCTCAGCAGGCGAAAACTTTCTAGAAAAGAAGGCACACGGTTTCATCACCGAGCCATCAGAACTTCTTTGCAACAAAACAGCCCCTGCTCCAATCTCAGAAGCATCAACCTCGACCTGAAACGGGAGCGAAACATCTGGCTGGCACAACACAGGGGCAGAAGAAAAATGACGCTTCAACTCCTGAAAAGCTTCCACAGCCGCAGAAGACCAATTGACCACATCAGCACCCTTCTTGGTCAAATCAGTCAATGGTTTAGGAACACTAGAAAAATTACTGATGAAGCGACGATAAAAATTAGCAAAGCCCAGGAACTTTTGCAGACTCTTCACAGATGTCGGCTGAGTCCAATCATAAATGGCCTGGACTTTAACAGGGTCCATCTCGATAGTAGAAGGGGAAAAAATGAAACCCAAAAATGAAACCTTCTGAACTCCAAAGAGACACTTTGACCCCTTCACAAACAAAGAATTAGCACGAAGGACCTTGAACACCATTCTGACCTGCTTCACGTGAGACTCCCAATCATCCGAGAAGACCAAAATATCATCCAAATATACAATCAGGAATTTATCCAGGTACTCTCGGAAGATGTCATGCATAAAGGACTGAAATACTGATGGAGCATTGGAAAGCCCGAATGGCATAACCAGGTACTCAAAATGGCCCTCGGGCGTATTAAATGCTGTTTTCCATTCATCGCCTTGTTTAATACGCACAAGATTATACGCCCCTCAAAGATCTATCTTGGTGAACCAACTAGCCCCTTTAATACGAGCAAACAAATCAGACAGCAACAGGAAAGGATACTGAAATTTGACTGTAGTTTTATTAAGAAGGCGGTAATCAATACAAGGTCTCAAAGAACCATCCTTCTTGGCCACAAAAAAGAACCCTGCTCCTAACGGTGATGACGACGGGCGAATATGGCCTTTCTCCAAGGATTCCTTTATATAACTCCGCATAGCGGCGTGTTCTGGCACAGATAAATTGAACAATCGGCCCTTAGGAAACTTACTACCAGGAATCAAATTAATTGCACAATCGCAATCCCTATGAGGAGGTAGGGCACTGGCTTTGGGATCATCAAATACATCCCGATAATCCGACAAAAACTCTGGAACTTCAGAAGGAGTGGAAGACGAAATAGACAAAAATGGAACATCACCATGTACCCCCTGGCAACCCCAGCTGGACACAGACATAGATTTCCAGTCCAGTACTGGATTATGAACCTGTAGCCATGGCAACCCCAAAACGACCACATCATGCAGATTATGCAACACCAGAAAGCGGATATCCTCCTGATGTGCAGGAGCCATACACATGGTCAATTGGGTCCAATACTGAGGCTTATTCTTGGCCAAAGGCGTAGCATCAATTCCTCTCAATGGAATAGGATACTGCAAGGACTCCAAGAAAAAACCACAGCGCCTAGCATACTCCAAGTCCATCAAATTCAGGGCAGTGCCTGAATCCACAAATGCCATAACAGAATAGGATGACAAAGAGCAAATCAGAGTAACAGACAATAGAAATTTAGACTGTACCGTACCAATGGTGGCAGACCTAGCGAACCGCTTAGTGCACTTAGGACAATCGGAGATAGCATGAGTGGAATCACCACAGTAAAAACATAGCCCATTCCGACGTCTGTGTTCTTGCCGTTCAGCTCTGGTCAAAGTCCTATCACATTGCATAGGCTCAGGCCCATGCTCAGATAGTACCGCCAAATGGTGCACAGCTTTACGCTCACGCAAGCGTCGATCGATCTGAATGGCCAAGGACATAGACTCATTCAGACCAGCAGGCATGGGAAACCCCACCATGACATCCTTAAGGGCTTCAGAGAGACCCTTTCTGAAGATTGCTGCCAGGGCACATTCATTCCACTGAGTGAGCACAGACCACTTTCTAAACTTCTGACAATATATCTCCGCTTCATCCTGACCCTGACACAGAGCCAGCAAGATTTTCTCTGCCTGATCCACTGAATTAGATTCGTCATAAAGCAATCCAAGCGCCAGGAAAAACGCATCAACATCACACAATGCCGGATCTCCTGGTGCAAGGGAAAATGCCCAGTCTTGAAGGTCACCACGTAACAAAGAAATAATGATCTTTACTTGTTGAACAGGGTCACCTGAGGAGCGAGGTTTCAAGGCAAGAAACAATTTACAATTATTTTTGAAATTCAAGAACTTAGATCTATCACCAAAAAACAAATCAGGAATTGGAATCCTAGGCTCTGACATCGGATTCTGAACCACAAAATCTTGAATGTTTTGTATCCTTGTAGTGAGATTATCCATCCAAGAGGACAGACCTTGAATGTCCATGTTTACACCAGTGTCCTGAACCACCAAGAGGTAAAGGGGAAAATAGAGACAAAACACACTGCAAAGAAAAAAAAATGGTCTCAGAACTTCTCTTATCCCTCTATTGAGATGCATTAGTACTTTTGGCCACCTGTACTGTTATGACCTGGTGTTCAGGACAATAATGGACCTGGTGGTTAAGAGCACATGGAATGACCTGATAGTTACTGATAATAAGGACGAGCTCTGGGACGCGGGAACTCTGCTGACCGCAATCCCTAAACCTATCAAACACACTAGAAATAGCCGTGGATTGCGCCTAACACTCCCTATGCAACTCGGCACAGCCTAAGAAACTAGCTAGCCCTGAAGATAGAAAAATAAAGCCTACCTTGCCTCAGAGAAATTCCTCAAAGGAAAAGGCAGCCCCCCACATATAATGACTGTGAGTAAAGATGAAAATACAAACACAGAGATGAAATAGATTTAGCAAAGTGAGGCCCGACTTACTGAACAGACCGAGGATAGGAAAGGTTACTTTGCGGTCAGCACAAAAACCTACAAAAAGACCACGCAGAGGGCGCAAAAAGACCCTCCACACCGACTCACGGTGCGGAGGCGCTCCCTCTGCGTCCCAGAGCCCCCAGCAAGCAAGACAACAAATTAAATAGCAAGCTGGACAGAAAAATAGCAAACCAAAGAAACACAAGCTGGAACTTAGCTTCTGATGGGAAGACAGGTCACAAGAACGATCCAGGAGTGAACAGACCAATACTGGAACATTGACAGGTGGCATGGAGCAAAGATCTAAGTGGAGTTAAATAGAGCAGCAGCTAATGAATTAACCTCGTCACCTGTGAAACTCAGAAACACCCACCAGAGGAAGTCCATGGACAGAACCAGCCGAAGTACCATTCACGACCACAGGAGGGAGCCCGACAATAGAATTCACAACACTTGACAATACAATTTTGCAAAACGATCTGGATAAGATGTCTGAATGGGCAAACACTTGACAAATGAGATTTAATGTATATAAATGTAGAATAGTGCACCTGGGATGGAGTATACCTATTGCTGAATATACATTAAATGAATACATACTTGGGACTACAGAACAGGAGAAGGATTTGGGTATTCTGGTTACAAGTAAGCTGAGCATTAGTTCTCAATGTCAAGGAGAAGCCGCAAAAGCAAACAAGATTTTAGGGTGTATAAAGAGAGAGATAAAATCCCGCGATCCAAACGTATTGTTACCCTTTTATAAATTGCTTGTGAGGCCACATCTAGAATATGGAATCCAGTTTTGAGCCCCACATTTAAAAAAAGACATTCAGAAGTTAGAGTCAGTTCAACTAGATTAGGGCAACTAGATTATTGCAAGGGATGGAAGACCTCTCATATGATGAGAGGTTGAAAAAGTTGCGCTTGTTTAGCTTAGATAAAAGGAGCCTCAGAGGGGATCTCATTTACATATATAAATATATGTTTGGTCAGTACAAAGGACTGGCGCATGACTTATTCCTTCCAAATACCATACTAAGGACCAGGGGAACTCATTATGGGTGGAAGAAAGGTGATTCCGACAGCTAAATAGGAAAGGGTTCTTTACAGTTAGAGCAGTCAGAATGTGAAATGCCAGACCACAAGAGGTAGTAATAGCTGAGACTATAACAGCTTTTAAAAAAGGGCTGGACAATTTCCTCAATACACATATCTTTGCAGGTTATAGTTAACTTAGTGAGAAAAAAACAATTGGTGGAGAATGGTTGAACTTGATTGACCTAGGTCTTTTTTCAACCTATGTAACTATGTGGCAACTATGTAGCAACATCTCGAGTCAAGACATCAACCAGGAAATTAAAGCTTGGGTGGAAAGGAGTCTTCCAAATGGACAATGATCCGAAGCGTGCTGCCAAAATGGTAACAAAGTGGATTAAGGATAACAAAGTCAATGTTTTAGAGTGGCCATCACAAAGCCCTGATCTCAATCCTACTGAAAATTTATGGTCAAAGGTGAAAAGGCAGGTACGAGAAAGGCAACCTACAAACCTGGATCAGTTACACCTGTTTTGTCAGGGCCCAAATTCCAACCAACTATTGTGAGAAGCTTGTGGAAGGATATTGCAAACGTTTGACCCGAATCATTCAGTTTATGGGCAATGGTACCAAATACTAATGAAATGTATGTAAACTTTTGACTTTGAAGA
Organism: Ranitomeya imitator; assembly: GCF_032444005.1. Taxonomy (NCBI): domain Eukaryota; kingdom Metazoa; phylum Chordata; class Amphibia; order Anura; family Dendrobatidae; genus Ranitomeya; species Ranitomeya imitator. Next base: position 682,152,981 of record NC_091284.1, on the reverse strand, counting down.
AGTAATAAAAATGCCTTAAAACATTCTCTGTCTCTCTCATTATTCTGGGATTTGACAAATATTAATAATTATGGTAATCCTAATTCACCTAAAACTGGAAAGGTTTATTCTGATTTCATGTCAGATATTGAGAAAAACCTGCAGATGTGTCTTTTTATATAGTGTATGTAAACTGGTTTCATCTGTAAGTCAGATATTTCTTGGCCCAGAAATACACCTTCATAAAGGGTGTTGATATCCTTAGGCCATACCATGCATCATTACACAAATACACATCACCTGATCTGCTTCATCCAATAAGCATTCAAGTTTAACCCCTTAATGACTGCCAATACGTCTTTTTACTGACCTGAGATATAAGAGAATAGCCTGCCAATACAGGTGACAATCCAGCTGCTGTCGGCTGTGCACTATAGCTGACAACTTGCTGCATTAGCCACGATCATCGTTGGCACCGTCTATATGTGTTTAACCCATTAGATGCTGCTGTCAATAGTGACTACATCATATAAATGGTTAACAGAGTGAAGGGGCTGCCTATTTAACCCCATCAGCATCCTGAGATCTTGATTACGTGGTCCTGATGTTTGCCATGGCAATTCATTGCCAAATAGCAGCCTTAGAGTCTATGGCTACAGTGATGTGTTCAAAAGTTAGTGACATTTAGGTGGTAAAAATACATTTCTTCATTTCTGTTATGCCACTTTGCATTAATTCCTGAAAATCACCTGAAGGGTTAATAAACTACCTGACTGCAGTTTTCAATATGATGAGGGGTGCAGTCTTAAAAATGGTATCACTTTTGGGGGTATTGCAATATATAGGACCCCCAAAGTCACATAAAATCTGGATAAGTCCCCCCCAAAATTAATATTGTACATTTCCTTGAAAAAATAAAAAAATTCTGCTACTTTATTAAACCCCCTAAAATGCTAACAAAATAAAATAACATTTTACAAATGGTGCTGATGTAAAGCAGACATGAGGGAAATGTTATTTAGAATTGGTTTTCTGTGGTATGACCATCTGGATTAAAGGGATAATAATTCAAAGTTTGAAAATTGCAATTTTTTTACATTTCTGTCAAATTTTTGATATTTTTTGTAAATAAACACAAAACATATCAACCTAAATTTAACATTATCATAAATTATAATATGTAATAAAAAACAATCTCAAAATCACTGGGATTTGTTGAAGTGTTCCAGAGTTATTACCATATAAATTGACACTGGGGTTTTACAGCTTGTAGTTAGAAAACATGCATAAAAATGATCACATGCTCAAAATGCTCACTTGTTAGTAATTCTGCACACACTAAACTTAACCCCTTCATGACCGTGGGATTTTTCATTTTTCCGTGTTCGTTTTTCACTCCCCTCCTTCCCAGAGCCATAACTTTTTTATTTTTCCGTCAATTTGGCCATGTGAGGGCTTATTTTTTGCAGGACGAGTTGTACTTTTGAACGACATCATTGGTTTTAGCATGTCGTGTACTAGAAAACAGGAAAAAAATTCCAAGTGCGGTGAAATTGCAAAAAAAGTGCAATCCCACACTTGTTTTTTGTTTGGCTTTTTTGCTAGATTCACTAAATGCTAAAACTGACCTGACATTATGATTCTCCAGGTCAGTACGAGTTCGTAGACACCAAACATGACTAGGTTATTTTTTATCTAAGTGGTGAAAAAAAATTCCAAACTCTGCTAATAAGATTTTTCGTGATCTGGGGTCGGTTGAGGGCTTATTTTTTGCGTGCCAAGATGACGTTTTTAATGATAGCATTACGGTGCAGATACGTTCTTTTGATCGCCCGTTATTGCATTTTAATGCAATGTCGCGGCGACCAAAAAAATGTAATTCTGGTGTTTCAAATTTTTTTCCCGCTACGCTGTTTAGCGATCAGGTTAATGCTTTTTTTTATTTGATAGATCGGGTGATTCTGAGCGCGGCGATACCAAATATGTGTAGATTTGATATTTTTTTTATTGATTTATTTTGATTGGGGCGAAAAGGGGGGTGATTTAAACTTTTATATTTTTTTTATTTTTTTAACATTTTTTTCAACTTTTTTTTTTAACTTTTGCCATGCTTCAATAGCCTCCATGGGAGGCTAGAAGCAGGCACAGCACGATCGCCTCTGCTACATAGCAGCGATCTGCTGATCGCTGCTATGTAGCAGAAATGGAGGTGTGCTGTGAGCGCCGACCACAGGGTGGTGCTCACAGCCACCGGCGTTCAGTAACCATAGAGGTCTCAAGGACCTCTATGGTTACAATGGAGACGCATCGCCGACCCCCGATCATGTGACAGGGGTCGGCAATGACGTCATTTCCGGCCGCCCGGCCGGAAGCGGTAGTTAAATGCCGCTGTCTGCGTTTGACAGCGGCATTTAACTAGTTAATAGGTGCGGGCAGATCGCGATTCTGCCCGCGCCTATTACGGGCACATGTCAGCTGTTCAAAACAGCTGACATGTCCCGGCTTTGATGCGGGCTCACCGCGGAGCCCTGCATCAAAGCAGGGGATCTGACCTTGGACGTACTATCCCATCCAAGGTCAGAAGGGGGTTAAACTGTTATTCCCAACATTGAAAGTTAATATCTTTCCACAGTACAGGTGATAACTTTCTGATTGGTGAGGGTCCAGTTGCTCCAACCCCTACCAATCCTAAGAATTTGGCTCTGAAATAGTCCTTTAGAATGGAGCAGTGGTGGCATATATGCACCGTGCTGCATTAATTTTCTTGGGACTGCTGTAGATAGCCAAGTACAAAACTCAGCTGTCTTTGTCATTTCCATAGAAAATGAATGCATTGCTACTATTCCAGTTCAATGGAGTATTTTAGAGCCACATTTTAAAGGGAACCTGTCAGCAGATTTTGCAGCTATAAGATGCGGCCATTGCCTTTCAGGGCTTATCTACAGCATTCTAAATTGCTGTAGATAAGCCCCCAGTCCGACCTGCAAGTGAAGAAAAATAAGATATATATTATATTCACCTGGGGGGGGGGCAGTCCTGTGCGGTCTGGTCCGATGGGTGTCGCAGGTGTGGGTTCGGTGCCTCCCATCTTCTTGCGATGCTGCCCTCCTGCTTTTTCATCACTCCCTGGCATCGGCGCTTCTGCGCAGGAGCGCCGAAGCCAGGGAGCGATGAAGAAGCAGGAGTGTGGAATCGCAAGAAGATGGGAGGTGCCGAACCTTGACCTGCGACACCCATCAGACCGCACTGCACAGGACCGCCCCCCTGGGTGAGTATAATATAACTTATTTTTCTTCACTTGCAGGTCAGACCAGGAGCTTATCTACAGCATTCTAGAATGCTGTAGATAAGCCCTGAAAGGCAGTGGCCGCATCTTATAGCGGCAACATTTGCAGACAGGTTCCCTTTAAATGCCCAGTGGAGGCCCCAACAATTGGACTTCAACTAATCAGAAGGTTGTAAACCTTTCCTCCTTAGGAATAACCCTTTAACCCCTTCATGACCCAGCCTATTTTGACCTTAAAGACCTTGCCGTTTTTTGCAATTCTGACCAGTGTCCCTTTATGAGGTAATAACTCAGGAACGCTTCAATGGATCCTAGCGGTTCTGAGAAGGTTTTTTCATGACATATTGGGCTTCATGTTAGTGGTAAATTTAGGTCAATAAATTCTGTGTTTATTTGTGATAAAAACGGAAATTTGGCGAAAATTTTGAAAATTTCGCAATTTTCACATTTTGAATTTTTATTCTGTTAAACTAGAGAGGTATGTGACACAAAATAGTTAATAAATAACATTTCCCACACGTCTACTTTACATCAGCACAATTTTGGAAACAAAATTTTTTTTTGCTAGGAAGTTATAAGGGTTAAAATTTGACCAGCGATTTCTCATTTTTACAACGAAATTTACAAAACCATTTTTTTTAGGGACCACCTCACATTTGAAGTCAGTTTGAGGGGTCTATATGGCTGAAAATACCCAAAAGTGACACCATTCTAAAAACTGCACCCCTCAAGGTACTCAAAACCACATTCAAGAAGTTTATTAACCCTTCAGGTGCTTCACAGCAGCAGAAGCAACATGGAAGGAAAAAATGAACATTTAACTTTTTAGTCACAAAAATGATTTTTCAGCAACAATTTTTGTATTTTCCCAATGGTAAAAGGAGAAACTGAACCATGAAAGTTGTTGTCCAATTTGTCCTGAGTACGCTGATACCTCATATGTGGGGGTAAACCACTGTTTGGGCGCATGGCAGGGCTTGGAAGGGAAGGAGCGCCATTTGACTTTTTGAATGAAAAATTGGCTGCACTCTTTAGCGGACACCATGTCAAGTTTGGAGAGCCCCCGTGTGCCTAAAAATTGGAGCTCCCCCACAAGTGACCCCATTTTGGAAACTAGACGCCCCAAGGAACTTATCTAGGTGCATAGTGAGCCCTTTAAACCCCCAGCTGCTTCACAAATTGATCCGTAAAAATGAAAAAGTACTATTTTTTCACAAAAAAAATTCTTTTAGCCTCAATTTTTTCATTTTCACATGGACAACAGGATAAAATGGATCCTAACATTTGTTTGGCAATTTCTCCTGAGCACACCCATACCTCACATGTGGGGGTAAACCACTGTTTGGGCACATGGTAAGGCTCGGAAGGGAAGGAGCGCCATTTGACTTTTTGAATGAAAAATTATCTCCATCGTTAGCGGACACCATGTCGCGTTTGGAGAGACCCTGTGTGCTTAAACATTGGAGCTCCCCAACAAGTGACCCCATTTTGGAAACTGGACCCCCCAAGGAACTTATCTAGATGCCTAGTGAGCACTTTAAACCCTCAGGTGCTTCACAAATTGATCCGTAAAAATGAAAAAGTACTTTTTTTTCACAAAAAATTTATTTTCGCCTCAATTTTTTCATTTTCACATGGGCAATAGGATAAAATGGATCCTAAAATTTGTTGAGCAATTTCTCCCGAGTACGCCGATACCTCATATGTGGGGGTAAACCAGGGCACACGGCAGGGCTCAGAAGGGAAGGCGCGCCTTTTGACTTTTTGAATGGAAAATTAGCTCCATTTGTTAGCGGACACCATGTCGCATTTGGAGAGCCCCTGTGTGCCTATGCAATGGAGCTCCCCCACAAGTGACCCCATTTTGGAAACTAGACCCCCCAAGGAACATATCTAGATGCATACTGAGCACTTTAAACCCCCAGGTGCTTCACAGAAGTTTATAATGCAGGGCCATGAAAATAAAAAATAATTTTTCTTTTCTCAAAAATGATTTTTAGCCTGGAATTTCCTATTTTGCCAATGGTAATAGGAGAAATTGGACCACAAATGTTGTTGTCCAGTTTGTCCTGAGTACGCAGATATCCCATATGTGGGGGTAAACCACTGTTTGGGCGCACGGCAGGGCTCAGAAGGGAAGGCACGCCATTTGGCTTTTTAAATGGAAAATTAGCTCCAATCATTAGCGGACACCATGTCGCGTTTGGAGAGCCCCTGTGTGCCTAAACATTAGAGATCCCCCACAAATGACCCCATTTTGGAAACTAGACCCCCAAAGGAACTAATCTAGATGCGTGGTGAGCACTTTGAACCCTCAAGTGCTTCACAGAAGTTTATAACGCAGAGCCATGAAAAAAAAAAAAATTATTTTCTCAAAAATGATTTTTTAGCCTGCAATTTTTTATTTTCCCAAGGGTAACAGGAGAAATTTGACCCCAAAAGTTGTTGTCCAGTTTCTCCTGAGTACGCTGATACCCAATATGTGGGGGTAAACCACTGTTTAGGCACATGCTGGGGCTCGGAAGTGAAGTAGTGACGTTTTGAAATGCAGACTTTGATGGAATGCTCTGCGGGCGTCACGTTGCGTTTGCAGAGCCCCGGATGTGGCTAAACAGTAGAAACCCACCACAAGTGACCCCATTTTGGAAACTAGACCCCGAAAGGAACTTATCTAGATGTGAGGTGAGCACTTTGATCCCCCAAATGCTTCACAGAAGTTCATAACACAGAGCAGTGAAAATAATAAATACGTTTTCTTTCCTCAAAAATAATATTTTAGCCCAGAATTTTTTATTTTCCCAAGGGTTACAGGAGAAATTGGACCACAAATGTTGTTGTCCAGTTTCTCCTGAGTACGCTGATACCCCATGTGTTGGGGTAAACCACTGTTTGGGCACACGTGGGGGCTCAGAAGGGAAGTAGTGACTTTTGAAATGCAGACTTTGATGGAATGGTCTGCGGGCATCACGTTGTGTTTGCAGAGCCCCTGGTGTGCCTAAACAGTAGAAACCCCACACGTGACCCCATTTTTGAAACTAGACCCCCAAAGGAACTTATCTAGATATGTGGTGAGCACTTTCAACCCCCAAGTGCTTTACAGAAGTTTATAACACAGAGCCGTGAAAATAATAAATACGTTTTCTTTCCTCAAAAATAATTTTTTAGCCCAGAATTTTTTATTTTACCAAGGGTTACAGGAGAAATTGGACCCCAAAAGTTGTTGTCCAGTTTCTCCTGAGTACGCTGATACCCCATGTGTGGGGGTAAACCACTGTTTGGGCACACGTCGGGGCTCAGAATGGAAGTAGTGACTTTTGAAATGCAGACTTTGATGGAATGGTCTGCGGACGTCATGTTGCGTTTGCAGAGCCCCTGGTGTGCCTAAACAGTAGAAACCCCCCACAAGTGACCCCATTTTGGAAACTAGACCCCCCAAGGAACTTATCTAGATATGTGGTGAGCACTTTGAACCCCCAAGTGCTTCACAGACGTTTACAACGCAGAGCCGTGAAAATAAAAAATCATTTTTCTTTCCTCAAAAATGATGTTTTAGCAAGCAATTTTTTATTTTCTCAAGGGTAACAGGAGAAATTGGACCCCAGTAATTGTTGCGCAGTTTGTCCTGAGTATGCTGGTACCCCATATGTGGGGGTAAACCACTGTTTGGGCACACGTCGGGGCTCGGAAGTGAGGGAGCACCATTTGACTTTTTGAATACAAGATTGGCTGGAATCAATGGTGGCGCCATGTTGCGTTTGGAGACCCCATGATGTGCCTAAACAGTGGAAACCCCTCAATTCTAACTCCAACACTAACCCCAACACACCCCTAACTCTAATCCCAACTGTAGCCATAACCCTAAACACACATTAGTGTGTCCAGCCATGGCCGATGATATTGCAGCATCGGCCATGGCTGGATTGTAATATTTCACCATTTTTTTAGGTGAAATATTACAAATCGCTCTGATTGGCAGTTTCACTTTCAACAGCCAATCAGAGCGATCGTAGCCACGAGGGGGTGAAGCCACCCCCCATGGGCTAAACTACCACTCCCCCTGTCCCTGCAGATCGGGTGAAATGGGAGTTCACGCTTTCACCAGATCTGCAGGGACGCGATCTTTCCATGACGCATATGCTGCGTCATGGGTCGGAATGGCACCGACTTTCATGACGCAGCGTATGCGTCAAAGGTCGGGAAGGGGTTAAAGGATCTCCAAACCTAGAAATAAATGTATCAGTTAAACAAGAAATATAGTTGTTCTTGCTGTTTGTTAGTCTGCAAGTTTTATTCTCTTGCCAATTAGCGCCATCATTGGTAGTTGGCTGGACAAAGCCTTGCCCACTTATCTAAGAAGGGAATGGACTATTAAGTCTATTTCTCTTACTGGGGACATGGTGAAGGGTTATAACCAGTGGCCATACAGGCACACACAGAGCAGTGAGAAGAGAAGACATTTGACACAGAACTTTCCTTTGATCCTGTATCCAATCACTCACTTCCTCATGTTACCTGTATCTTACTGTAAAAACATCTCCAGAATATGACCTTTTCTCACCTTTACAACTGCAAAAACTCTTACTGTTGCTCTTATTCATTCCCATCTTGACTATTGTAACTCTGCTCTATAATTGATCTAAGACTAACATCTTACATAATCCAAAACTCTGAATTCTGTCTCCAAGACTTCTTACCAAGCTGCACCAGTTTTCGGGAATACATTACCCTGAATGATCTGATTAATGCCTAGCCCCACATTTTTAAGTGTGCTTTAAAAACACATCTATTTAGACAGGCCTATCACCTCACTTCACTGATTTAACTCACCTTGTTTCCACTTCCTAAACTTTCCTCGCAAACTTGTCCCTCTTACTCATCTGTCTTAACATCCTCCATGCACCCATTAGCACTTGGTAGCTGTACCTCTCTACGAAGTATTTCAATGCAAAACGCGCATTGGGTGTGGTGGACTCCTATACATACAAACCTTTAGGGCTCATACTCACTTGCGAGAATCTCAGATGAGTCTCGCATGTTAACCCCTTCATGACCCAGCCTATTTTGACCTTAAAGACCTTGCCGTTTTTTGCAATTCTGACCAGTGTCCCTTTATGAGGTAATAACTCAGGAACGCTTCAACGGATCCTAGCGGTTCTGAGATTGTTTTTTCGTGACATATTGGGCTTCATGTTAGTGGTAAATTTAGGTCAATAAATTATGCGTTTATTTGTGATAAAAACGGAAATTTGGCGAAAATTGTGAAAATTTCGCAATTTTCACATTTTGAATTTTTATTCTGTTAAACCAGAGAGTTATGTGACACAAAATAGTTAATAAATAACATTTCCCACATGTTTACTTTACATCAGCACAATTTTGGAAACAAAATTTTTTTTTGCTAGGAAGTTATAAGGGTTAAAATTTGACCAGTGATTTCTCATTTTTACAACGAAATTTACAAAACCATTTTTTTAGGGACCACCTCACATTTGAAGTCAGTTTGAGGGGTCTATATGGCTGAAAATACCCAAAAGTGACACCATTCTAAAAACTGCACCCCTCAAGGTACTCAAAACCACATTCCAGAAGTTTATTAACCCTTCAGGTGCTTCACAGCAGCAGAAGCAACATGGAAGGAAAAAATGAACATTTAACTTTTTAGTCACAAAAATTATCTTTTAGCAACAATTTTTTTATTTTCCCAATGGTAAAAGGAGAAACTGAACCACGAAAGTTGTTGTCCAATTTGTCCTGAGTACGCTGATACCTCATATGTGGGGGTAAACCACTGTTTGGGCGCACGGCAGGGCTTGGAAGGGAAGGAGCGCCATTTGACTTTTTGAATCAAAAATTGGCTCCACTCTTTAGCGGACACCATGTCACGTTTGGAGAGCCCCCGTATGCACATAGCCTAATTCTAAAGGTATGTGCACACCCTGCGGAAAACGCTGCGGATCTGCAGCAGTTTCCCATGAGTTTACAGTTCAATGTAAACATATGGGAAACAAAAATCGCTGTACACATGCTGCGGAAAAACTGCACGGAAACGCAGCGGTTTACATTCCGCAGCATGTCACTTCTTTCTGCGGATTCCGCAGCGGTTTTACAACTGCTCAAATAGAAAATCGCAGTTGTAAAACCGCAGTGAAATGCGCAGAAAAAACGCGGTAAATCCGCCATAAATCCGCAGCGGTTTAGCACTGCGGATTTATCAAATCCGCAGCGGAAAAATCCGCAGAGGACCAGAATACGTGTGCACATACCGAAACCCTACCCCTAACCCTAACCCTACCCCTAACCCTAACCCTACCCCTAGCCCTAACCCTACCCCTAACCCTACCCCTAACCCTAACCCTACCCCTAACCCTAGCCCTAACCCTAGTCCTACCCCTAACCCTACCCCTACCCCTAACCCTAACCCTAGCCCTAACCCTACCCCTAACCCTAACCCTAGCCCTTACCCTAACCCTACCCCTAACCCTACCCCTAACCCTAACCCTACCCCTAACCCTAACCCTATTCTAACATTAGTGGAAAAAAAAAATTCTTTATTTTTTTATTGTCCCTACCTATGGGGGTGACAAAAGGGGGGGGGTCATTTATTATTTTTTTTATTTTGATCACTGAGATAGATTATATCTCAGTGATCAAAATGCACTTTGGAACGAATCTGCCTGCCGGCAGATTCGGCGGGCGCACTGCGCATGCGCCCGCCATTTTGGAAGATGGCGGCGCCCGGGGAGAAGACGGACGGACCCCGGCAGGATCGGTAAGTATGATGGGGTGGGGGGGAGCACGGGGGGGATCGGAGCATGGGGGGGTGGATCGGAGCACGGGAGGGGTGGAACGGAGCACGGAGGGGGTAGAACGGAGCACGGGGGGGTGGAACGGAGCACGGGGGGGTGGAACGGAGCACGGAGGGGGGTGGATCGGAGTGCAGGGGGGGTGATTGGAGCACGGGGGGGTGATTGAAGCACGGGGGAGCGGCCAAGAGCACGGGGGGAGCGGAGCACAGGACAGAGAGGAGCCGGAGCAGTGTAACGGACAGATCGGGGGGCTGGGGGGGCGATCGGTGGGGTGGGATGGGGGCACATTAGTATTTCCAGCCATGGCCGATGATATTGCAGCATCGGCCATGGCTGGATTGTAATATTTCACCAGTTATAATAGGTGAAATATTACAAATCGCTCTGATTGGCAGTTTCACTTTCAACAGCCAATCAGAGCGATCGTAGCCACGAGGGGGTGAAGCCACCCCCCCTGGGCTAAACTACCACTCCCCCTGTCCATGCAGATCGGGTGAAATGGGAGTTAACCCTTTCACCCGATCTGCAGGGACGCGATCTTTCCATGACGCCACATAGGCGTCATGGGTCGGATTGGCACCGACTTTCATGACGCCTACGTGGCGTCATGGGTCGGGAAGGGGTTAATACCCGGCACTCAGGAGCAGAGCGTGCGGCTGCATGTATTCCTATGTGGCCGCATGCTCCGCTCCTGAGTGCCGGCAGCAGCGCCGGGTATTAACATGCGAGACTCATCCGAGTTTCTCGCAAGTGGTTATGAGCCCTAAAGGTAATGATTTACTATAATCCTACATAGGTGGTTTGATGGATGTATATTGATGTATAATTGTCTTGGCATGCTTTCCTTTAATATTTGTTACTATGTTTTACAATTTTCATTTACCAGCTCTCTCACTTTCTTCACCTGGGATGCATATATACTAACTATAACTACCTTTTATATACAATTTTTGCTTGAACGTGCCATTATTTACTATTTAGTCTTATTATATTCTATAGGGACATATTTAGTTGTGTTGTTGCTTATATACTGCTCTTACCTTGACTCCTACTAATATATGATACTAGCTATTGAACCCGTTCTACGCCCGGGTGGCGAGCATTTATATTGGTATATGGTCTCCATCCTGTATGTGCTGCTCCATCCTGCGCCCCCATTCTGTCATGTGCTGCTCCATCCTGCATCCCCATCCTGTCATGTGCTGCTCCCATCCTGCGCCCCCGTTCTGTCATGTGCTGCTCCCATCCTGCGCCCCCGTTCTGTCATGTGCTGCTCCCATCCTGTGCCTCCATTCTGTCATTTGCTGCTCCCATCCTGTCATGTGCTGCTCCCATCCTGCGCCCCCGTTCTGTCATGTGCTGCTCCCATCCTGCGCCTCCATTCTGTCATGTGCTGCTCCCATCCTGCGCCCCCGTTCTGTCATGTGCTGCTCCCATCCTGCGACCCCGTTCTGTCATGTGCTGCTCCCATCCTGCGCCCCCGTTCTGTCATGTGCTGCTCCCATCTTGCATCCCCATCCTGTCATGTGCTGCTCCCATCCTGCGCCCCCGTTCTGTCATGTGCTGCTCCCATCATGCGCCCCCGTTCTGTCATGTGCTGCTCCCATCCTGCGCCCCCGTTTTGTCATGTGCTGCTCCCATCCTGCTCCCCTGTTCTGTCATGTGCTGCTCCCATCCTGCACCCATTCTGTCATGTGCTGCTGCCATCCTGCGCCCGTTCTGTCATATGCTGCTGCCATCCTGCGCCCGTTCTGTCATGTGCTGCTCCCATCCTGCGCCTCCATTCTGTCATTTGCTGCTCCCATCCTGTCATGTGCTGCACCCATCCTGCGCCCCCGTTCTGTCATGTGCTGCTCCCATCCTGCGCCCCCGTTCTGTCATGTGCTGCTCCCATCCTGCGCCCCCGTTCTGTCATGTGCTGCTCCCATCCTGCTCCCCTGTTCTGTCATGTGCTGCTCCCATCCTGCGCCCGTTCTGTCATGTGCTGCTGCCATCCTGCGCCCGTTCTGTCATGTGCTGCTCCCATCCTGCGCCCGTTCTGTCATGTGCTGCTGCCATCCTGCGCCCGTTCTGTCATGTGCTGCTGCGATCCTGCGCCCGTTCTGTCATGTGCTGCTCCCATCCTGCTCCCCTGTTCTGTCATGTGCTGCTCCCATCCTGCGCCCGTTCTGTTATGTGCTGCTGACATCCTGCGCCCGTTCTGTCATGTGCTGCTGCCATCCTGCGCCCGTTCTGTCATGTACTGCTGCCATCCTGCGCCCGTTCTGTCATGTGCTGCTGCCATCCTGCCCCCGTTCTGTCATGTGCTGCTCCCATCCTGTCATGTGCTGCTGCCATTCTGTGCCCGTTCTGTCATGTGCTGCTGCCATCCTGCGCCCGTTGTCATGTGCTGCTGCCATCCTGCGCCCGTTCTGTCATGTGCTGCTGCCATCCTGCGCCCGTTCTGTCATGTACTGCTGCCATCCTGCGCCCGTTCTGTCATGTGCTGCTGCCATCCTGCCCCGTTCTGTCATGTGCTGCTCCCATCCTGCGCCACCATTGTATTACATGCCCCCCATAAGACGCTCCAGTGTGTATGCCCCCGTATGCTGCTGCCATATAAAAAAAAATATATACCATACTCACCTATCGTCCGGCTCCACTGCAGGTGTGTCTTCAAGAAAATGGCGCCGGAAAGCGCGGACTGCGCAGGCGCCGATTCCGGCTGCCGGAACCGGCGCCTGCGCAGTCCGCGCTTTCCGGCGCCATTTTCTTGAAGACACACCTGCAGTGGAGCTGGAGTGTGTCTTCAAGAAAATGGCGCCGCCAGAATCGGCGCCTGCGCAGTCCGCGCTTTCCGGCGCCATTTTCTTGAAGACACACCTGCAGTGGAGCCGGAGTGTGTCTTCAAGAAAATGGCGCCGGAAAGCGCGGACTGCGCAGGCGCCGATTCCGGCAGCAGGAATCGGCGCCTGCGCAGTCCGCGCTCTCCGGCGCCATTTTCTTGAAGACACACTCCGGCTCCTCTGCCTGTGACTGGTAAGTCAGAGGGCGGCGCCGGCGCGCATTAAGCGCGTCATCGCGCCCTCTGAACTGTCACAGCAGAGAAGCCGGGAGACGGAGCCGCACGCAGCGCTGGAACGGGGAAAGGTGAATATACTTACCCTCCTGGCGGTCCCTGACTCTCCGGTGGAGATCGCGGTATGCGTTCAGTGCTTACGCATACCGCGATCTCCTGGGAGCATCACTCTGTGGGGGCCAGACTGTGCCGGCGCTTGTGCCTGCGCAGTCTATAAAGGCTTCGGACAGAGTGACGCTCCCAGCGTTATATTATAGATGTATGCAGCGCCCCAGAGACCTGGTCGTTGCAGTAACGTTGGTCTGCCACTAAGGGGAGTGATGGTACGTCTGATGGCACTAAAGGAGTTCTTCTGACCAGGTATCACCAGCACACATTACACTTCACACTCTGGCCACTTGGGGGAGCAAAAGGTTTTATTTATTAGGCCACTCCTCACACTGGTAAAACTTGGGGTTGGATAGGAAGTTAGTCAGAAGCTGACTGGGTTGGATTCAGGCAACATCCCGTGGCAGGGGGTGTTGCAGGGAGAAGATTCAGGGGGGTCCCTGTCAGGCGTGGGAACCTGGCAGGTACCTAGCGACAAGAACAGAACGTTACGGAACCGCACCTGCACTACCCGCGGCGGTATCCTAAGAAAGAGACACGAAGCAAAGGATATTGTGGACAGTGAGAAACGAGATCAAGCACAAAGGAGAGCCAGTAGGAGTCGTGCCCGGAGAACGGCAACATCCTACTGAGGCGCGTAGCCGGTGGCCGGAACACCGAGAAAGTGACTGACTTTATGACTTACTTCAAATACCGCAGGACAGTTAATTATAGGTTGGTTGTCTACCTTACATCACCTAAGCAGACATAGGGGGCAACGTGTGGAGAGGGGCGTCTCTAGGGTCCCGGAAGAGCTCCGAGCCTACCTGTCAAACGGGTGCGTCCTAGCCATAACATACTGGGGGACGGAGAACTAGAAAGAACTGGAACGAATTAGAATGAACGAGAATAGAAGTTGTGAGGACTATCCCGAATGCTCAGCAGGGAAGCACTACAACACACAGGCGCTAGTGGTAGGCAACGATTTCCACCTGCAAAGGGAACTCTGGATGTGCCTTCGGACCGGCCGGTCTCAGACAGCCCTGTTAACTGTGCTCTGGATTGTGGATCCTAAAGTCACCAGTAAAGAGGTAAAGACACTGCAACCCTGTGTCCTCATTATTGTCTGCACCTCACACCATCACCATCCACCTTACTGGGAAGCCCTGGGGACATACTTCACCTGTGGGAAGGTATACCATCTAGCTGCCATCACATCACCCCAGTGGGCCCCAAGTAGCGTCGGTCACCCTGACCGAATACCACAGGTGGCGTCACAAACCCTTGACAGACTCGTATCACGTTTCATTGGGCACCCCTTAGCAGGGTCACGGACCGGGTCCAGCCACCATGACATGCCCAGAACTGAGCCAGCAGAGGACCGGTACCGAGTAACTCGCAGCCCTGCGTCTGGGGGCGCTCCATGTATGTAGACTTCTTTGTACATATGACATGTCCAGGTTTGTCTAGTCCACCATTGTTTCTTATCTGTGGTCTTTCCCTGTTTTATGCATGTTTGTTATTTTATTGCTTGATTTTATTAATTCCTTAATAAAATTGTATTTTTATAGCATGCTTGGTTTATCTATAAAGTGTTTTTTGTTTTTGTGTTTCTATATGATTTTTACTACATGGCCTCATTTATACACATGGTCAAAATTGTTGGTACCTCTTGTTTAATGACAGAAAACCCCACAATGGTCACAGAAATAACTTGAATCTGACAAAAGAAATAATAAATAAAAGATCTATGTAAATGACCAAATGAAAGTCAGACATTGCTTTTCAACCATGCTTCCACAGAATTTAAAAAAAATAAAACTCATGAAATAGGCCTGGACAGAAATGATGGTGCTCTTAACTTAATATTTTGTTGCACACAACCTTTTGAGGCAATCACTGCAATAAAACAATTCCTGTAACTGTCAATGAGACTTCTGCACCTCTCGACAGGTATTTTAGCCCACTCCTCAAGAGCAAATTGCTCCAGTTGTCTCGTGTTTGAAGGTTGCCTTTTCCAGATGGCATGTTTCAGCTCTTTCCAAAGATGCTCAATAGGATTTTAGCTGTTTGTTTTGGGTCATTATCCTGTTGCAAGACCCATGACCTTCGTTACCATTCATATTATCCGTCTCTGATTTGTCCTCAATTTTTCTTCTGCGGCCACATCGAGGGAGGTTGGATACATGCCCGTGGCCGTGGACAATAAATTTCTTCATAATTTGGGCAACTGTAGTCACAGGAACATCAAGCTGCTTGGAGATGGTCTTATAACTTTTACCTTTAACATGTTTGTCTATAATTTTCTTTCTAATCTCCTGAGACAACTCTTTCCTTCGCTTCCTCTGGTCCATGTTGAATGTGATACACACCATGTCACCAAACAGCACAGTGTGTATCTGTAGCCCTATATACAGGCCCACTCACTGATTCCAAGATTGTAGACACCTGTGATGCTATTTAGTGGACACACCTTGATTTAACATGCCCCTTTTGTCACATTATTTTCAGGGGTAACATAATTTATGTCCAGGCCTATTTCATGAGTTTTATTTTTGTTTAACCCCTCTGTGACCTTAGACGTACTATCCCGTCGAGGTGCCCTGGGCTTATCTGACCCTGGACGGGATAGTACGTCATAGCCGATCGGCCGCGCTCACGGGGGGAGCGCGGCCGATCGCGGCCGGGTGTCAGCTGCTTATCGCAGCTGACATCCGGCACTATGTGCCAGGAGCAGTCACGGACCGCCCCCGGCACATTAACCCCTGGCACACCGCGATCAAAGATGATCGCGATGTGCCGGCGGTGCAGGGAAGCACCGCGCAGGGAGGGGGCTCCCTGCGGGCTTCCCTGAGCCCCCCGCAGCAACGCGATGTGATCGCGTTGCTGCGAGGGTCTCCTCACCTCCCTCCCTGCTCGAGCCCCGGATCCAAGATGGCCGCGGATCTGGGTCCTGCAGGGAGGGAGGTGGCTTCACAGAGCCTGCTCAGAGCAGGCACTGTGAAGCCTGCAGCGCTGCATGTCAGATCAGTGATCTGACAGAGTGCTGTGCAAACTGTCAGATCACTGATCTGTGATGTCCCCCCCTGGGACAAAGTAAAAAAGTTAAAAAAAAATTTTCCAAATGTGTAAAAAAAATAAAAAAAAATATTCCAAAATAATGAAAAAAAAAAAAAAATATTATTCCCATAAATACATTTCTTCATCTAAATAAAAAAAAAAACCAATAAAAGTACACATATTTAGTATCGCCGCGTCCGTAACGACCCGACCTATAAAACTGTCCCACTAGTTAACCCCTTCAGTAAACACCGTAAGAAAAAAAAAAAAAAAACGAGGCAAAAAACAAGGCTTTATTATCATACCGCCGAACAAAAAGTGGAATAACACGCGATCAAAAGGACAGATATAAATAACCATGGTACCGCTGAAAGCGTCATATTGTCCCGCAAAAAAAGAGCCGCCATACAGCATCATCAGCAAAAAAATAAAAAAGTTATAGTCCTGAGAATAAAGCGATGCAAAAATAATTATTTTTTCTGTAAAATAGTTTTTATCGTATAAAAGCACCAAACCATAAAAAAATGATATAAATGAGGTATCGCTGTAATCGTACTGACCCGAAGAATAAAACTGATTTATCAATTTTACCAAACGCGGAACGGTATAAACGCCTCCCCCAATAGAAATTCATGAATAGCTGGCTTTTGGTCATTCTTCCTCACAAAAATCGGAATAAAAAGCGATAAAAAAATGTCACGTGCCCAAAAATGTTTTCAATAAAAACGTCAACTCGTCCCGCAAAAAACAAGACCTCACATGACTCTGTGGACCAAAATATGGAAAAATTATAGCTCTCAAAATGTGGTATTGCAAAAAATATTTTTTGCAATAAAAAGGGTCTTTCAGTGTGTGACGGCTGCCAATCATAAAAATCCGCTAAAAAATTCGCTATAAAAGTAAATCAAACCCCCCTTCATCACCCCCTTAGTTAGGGAAAAATAAAAAAAAATGTATTTATTTCCATTTTCCCATTAGGGCTAGGGTTAGGGCTAGGGTTAGGGCTAGGGCTAGGGTTAGGGCTAGGGTTAGGGCTAGGGTTAGGGCTAGGGCTAGGGTTAGGGCTAGGGTTAGGGCTAGGGCTAGGGTTAGGGCTAGGGCTAGGGTTAGGGCTAGGGCTAGGGTTAGGGCTAGGGTTAGGGCTAGGGCTAGGGTTAGGGCTAGGGTTAGGGCTAGGGTTAGGGCTAGGGTTAGGGTTAGGGCTAGGGTTAGGGCTAGGGTTAGGGTTAGGGCTAGGGTTAGGGCTAGGGTTAGGGCTAGGGTTAGGGTTAGGGTTGGGGCTACAGTTAGGGTTGGGGCTAAAGTTAGGGTTAGGGTTTAGATTACATTTACAGTTGGGAATAGGGTTGGGATTAGGGTTAGGGGTGTGTCAGGGTTAGAGGTGTGGTTAGGGTTACCGTTGGAATTAGGGTTAGGGGTGTGTTTAGATTAGGGTTTCAGTTATAATTGGGGGGTTTCCACTGTTTCGGCACATCAGGGGCTCTCCAAACACGACATGGCGTCCGATCTCAATTCCAGCCAATTCTGCGTTGAAAAAGTAAAACAGTGCTCCTTCCCTTCCGAGCTCTCCTGTGTGCCCAAACAGGGGTTTACCCCAACATATGGGGTATCAGCGTACTCAGGACAAATTGGACAACAACTTTTGTGGACCAATTTCTCCTGTTACCCTTGGGAAAATACAAAACTGGGGGCTAAAAAATAATTTTTGTGGGAAAACAAAAAGATTTTTTATTTTCACGGCTCTGCGTTATAAACTGTAGTGAAACACTTGGGGGTTCAAAGTTCTCACAACACATCTAGATAAGTTCATTGAGGGGTCTAGTTTCCAATATGGGGTCACTTGTGGGGGGTTTCTACTGTTTAGGTACATTAGGGGCTCTGCAAACGCAATGTGACGCCTGCAGACCAATCCATCTAAGTCTGCATTCCAAATGATGCTCCTTCCCTTCCGAGCCCTCCCATGCGCCCAAACGGTGGTTCCCCCCCACATATCGGGTATCAGCGTACTCAGGACAAATTGGACAACAACATTTAGGGTCCAATTTCTCCTGCTAACCTTGGAAAAATACAAAACTGGGGGCTAAAATATAATTTTTGTGGAAAAAAAAATATTTTTTATTTGCATGGCTCTGCGTTATAAACTGTAGTGAAATACTTGGGGGTTCAAAGCTCTCACAACACATCAAGATGAGTTCCTTAGGGGGTCTACTTTCCAAAATGGTGTCACTTGTAGGGGGTTTCTACTGTTTAGGTACATTAGGGGCTCTGCAAACGCAATGTGACGCCTGCAGACCATTCCATCTAAGTCTGCATTCCAAATGGCGCTCCTTCCCTTCCGAACCCTCCCATGCGCCCAAACGGTGGTTCCCCCCCACATATGGGGTATCAGCGTACTCAGGACAAATTGGACAACAACTTTTGGGGTCCAATTTCTCCTGTTACCCTAGGGAAAATACAAAACTGGGGGCTAAAAAATAATTTTTGTGGGAAAAAAATTTTGTTTTATTTTTATGGCTCTGCATTATAAACTTCTGTGAAGCCCTTGGTGGGTCAAAGTGCTCACCACACATCCAGATAAGTTCCTTAGGGGGTCTACTTTCCAAAATGGTGTCACTTGTGGGGGGTTTCAATGTTTAGGCACATCAGTGGCTCTCCAAACGCAACATGGCGTCCCATCTCAATTCCTGTCAATTTTGCATTGAAAAGTCAAACGGCGCTCCTTCCCTTCCGAGCTCTCCCATGCGCCCAAACAGTGGTTTACTGCCACATATGGGGTATCAGCGTACTCGGGACAAATTGGACAACAACTTTTGAGGTCCAATTTCTTCTCTTACCCTTGGAAAAATAAAAAATTGGGGGCAAAAATATAATTTTTGTGAAAAAATATGATTTTTTATTTTTACGGTTCTGCATTATAAACTTCTGTGAAGCACTTGGTGGGTCAAAGTGCTCACCACACCTCTAGATAAGTTCCTTAGGGGGTCTACTTTCCAAAATGGTGTCACTTGTGGGGGGTTTCAATGTTTAGGCACATCAGTGGCTCTCCAAACGCAACATGGCGTCCCATCTCAATTTCTGTCAATTTTGCATTGAAAAGTCAAACTGCGCTCCTTCCCTTCCGAGCTCTCCCATGCGCCCAAACAGTGGTTTACTGCCACATATGGGGTATCAGCATACTCAGGACAAATTGGACAACAACTTTTGAGGTCCAATTTCTTCTCTTACCCTTGGAAAAATAAAAAATTGGGGGCAAAAATATAATTTTTGTGAAAAAATATGATTTTTTATTTTTACGGTTCTGCATTATAAACTTCTGTGAAGCACTTGGTGGGTCAAAGTGCTCACCACACATCCAGATAAGTTCCTTAGGGGGTCTACTTTCCAAAATGGTGTCACTTGTGGGGGGTTTCAATGTTTAGGCACATCAGTGGCTCTCCAAACGCAACATGGCGTCCCATCTCAATTCCTGTCAATTTTGCATTGAAAAGTCAAATAGCGCTCCTTCCCTTCCGAGCTCTCCCATGCGCCCAAACAGTGGTTTACTGCCACATATGGGGTATCAGCGTACTCAGGACAAATTGGACAACAACTTTTTGGGTCCAATTTCTCCTGTTACCCTTGGTAAAATAAAACAAATTGGAGCTGAAGTAAATTTTTTGTGTAAAAAAGTTAAATGTTCATTTTTATTTAAACATTCCAAAAATTCCTATTAAACACCTGAAGGGTTAATAAACTTCTTGAATGTGGTTTTGAGCACCTTGAGGGGTGCAGTTTTTAGAATGGTGTCACACTTGGGCATTTTCTATCATATAGACCCCTCAAAATGACTTCAAATGAGACGTGGTCCCTAAAAAAAAATGGTGTTGTAAAAATGAGAAATTGCTGGTCAACTTTTAACCCTTATAACTCCCTAACAAAAAAAAAAATTGGTTCCAAAATTATGCTGATGTAAAGGAGACATGTGGGAAATGTTACTTATTAAGTATTTTGTGTGACATATCTCTGTGATTTAATTGCATAAAAATTCAAAGTTTGAAAATTGCGAAATTTTCAAAATTTTCGCCAAATTTCCGTTTTTTTCACAAATAAACGCAGGTACTATCAAAGAAATTTTACCACTATCATGAAGTACAATATGTCACGAGAAAACAATGTCAGAATCACCAGGATCCGTTGAAGCGTTTCGGAGTTATAACCTCATAAAGGGACAGTGGTCAGAATTGTAAAAATTGGCCTGGTCATTAACGTGCAAACCACCCTTGGGGGTAAAGGGGTTAAAGTCTGTGGAAGCATGGTTGAAAAGCAATGTCTAACTTTCATTTGTTCATTTACATAGATCTTTTATTTGTTAATACTTTTGCCAGATTTAAGTTATCTATTTGACTATTGTGGGTTTTTCTGTCATTAAATGAGGGGTACCAACAATTTTGGCCACGTGTGTAGCACCAAATTATAGGCGTCTCTAGGCAACTGTATTTAGACTGATATTGGCAGATGACCAGTTCATGCACTTTGTTTGAAAACCCCAATTTATTATAATGATAACTAGATTATATATGACAAGCATGTTCTACAGTGGCATGTAAAAGTTTGGGGACCCCTGGTCAAAGTTACTGTTATTGTGAACAGTTAAGCAAGTTGAAGATTAAATGATCTCTAAAAACCTTAAAGTTAAAGATGGCATGTTTCCTTTGGGCTTTAGACAAAAAATATATTGTCATCTTTTAGATTTTAAACGTTGCAAAAAGGAAAATGGGCAAATGCAAAAGTTTGGGCACTCTGCATTGTTAGTACCTAATAGCACCTCCTTTTGAAAGTATGACCCCTTGTAAACGCTTTTTGCAGCCAGCCAAGAGTCTTTCAATTGTTGTTTGAAAGAGTTTCATACATTCTTCCTTGAAAAATTCTTCCAGTTTTGTGAGATTCCTGGGTGGTCTTGCATGCACTGGTGTTTTATATTTCTATGCACAGATTTTCAATGATGTTTATAGCAGATGACTATGAGGGCCATTGTAAGACCTTCAGCTTGTGCCTTTTGAGGTAGTCTATTGTGGATTTTGACTTGTGTTTAGGATAATTATCCATTTGTAGAAGCTATCCTCTTTTCAACTTAAACTTTTTTTTACAGATGACGTTATGTTTTCATTAAGAATTTGTTGAAATTTAATTGAATCCATTCTTCCGGCTACTCGTGAAATTTTCCCCGTGCCATTGGCTGCCCCACAACCCCAAAGCATGATTGATCAACCCTTATGTTTAATAGTTGGCGAAACATTCTTTTCCTGAAATTCTGTGCCCTTTTTTCTCCACACATACCTTTGATCATTCTGGAAAAATAGTTATTTTTTAACCCCATCGGATCACAGGACTTGTTTCCAAAATGCATCAGACTTGTTTAGATGTTCTTTTGCATTCTTTTGAATATTATGGTGAGGACACAGAAGAGGATTTCTTCTGATGACTCTTCCATGAAGGCCATATTTGTGCAGGTGTCTCTGAACAATAAAACAATCCACCACAACTCCAGAGCCTGCTAAATCTTTTGTGAAGTCTTTTGCAGTCAAGGAGGTTCTGATTTTCTTTCAATCCTATGAGTCGATTTCACTGAAATTTTGCTTGGTCTTCCAGACCTTATCTTGACCTCCACTGTTCCTGTTAACTTGTCAGAGTTTGACAGCAGCATTTAACTAGTTAACCCCTTCATGACCTTGGGATTTTTCATTTTTCCGTGTTCGTTTTTCACTCCTCTCCTTCCCAGAGCCATAACTTTTTTATTTTTCCGTCAATTTGGCCATGTGAGGGCTTATTTTTTGCGGGACGAGTTGTACTTTTGAGCGACATCATTGGTTTTAGCATGTCGTGTACTAGAAAACGGAAAAAAAATTCCAAGTGCGGTGAAATTGCAAAAAAAGTGCAATCCCACACTTGTTTTTTGTTTGGCTTTTTTGCTAGGTTCACTAAATGCTAAAACTGACCTGCCGTTATGATTCTCCAGGTCAGTACGAGTTCATAGACACCTAACATAACTAGGTTATTTTTTACCTAAGTGGTGAAAAAAAAATCCAAACTTTGCTAAAAAAAAAAAAAAATTGTGCCATTTTCCGATACCCGTAGCGTCTCCATTTTTCATGATCTGGGGTCGGTTGAGGGCTTATTTTTTGCGTGCCGAGATGATGTTTTTAGGGATAGCATTTTGGTGCTGATACGTTCTTTTGATCGCCCGTTATTGCATTTTAATGCAATGTCTCCGGCGACCAAAAAAAACGTAATTCTGGCGTTTCGCATTTTTTTCTCGCTACGCCGTTTAGTGATCAGGTTAATGCTTTTTTTCAATTGATAGATCGGGCTATTCTGAGCACGGCGATACCAAATATGTGTAGATTTGATTTTTTTTTTATTCATTTATTTTGATTGGGGCGAAAGGGGGGTGATTTAAACTTTTATATTTTTTTTATTTTTTTCACATTTTTTTTAACTTTTTTTTTAACTTTTGCCATGCTTCAATAGCCTCCATGGGAGGTTAGAAGCAGGCATAGCACGGTCGGCTCTGCTACATAGCAGTGATCATCAGATCGCTGCTATGTAGCAGAATTACAGGTGTGCTGTGAGCGCCGACCACAAGGTGGCGCTCACAGCTGCCGAGGATCAGTAACGATAGAGGTCTCAAGGACCTCTATGGTTACTATTCTGAAGCATCGCCGACCCCCGATCATGTGACGGGGGTCGGCGATGACGTCATTTCCGGCCGCCCAGCCGGAAATGGTAGTTAAATGCCGCTGTCTGAGATTGGCAGCGGCATTTAACTAGTTAATTGGTGCGGGCAGATCGCGATTCTGCCCGCGCCTATTATGGGCACATGTCAGCTGTTCAAAACAGCTGACATGTCCCGGCTTTGATGCGGGCTCACCGCGGAGCCCTGCATCAAAGCAGGGGATCTGACCTCGGACGTACTATCCCGTCCGAGGTCAGAAAGGGGTTAATAGCCATGGGTGGACCATGATTCCACCTGCGGCTATTGTGGGCAAACAGCTGACATGTCCCGGGAAAGATGTGGGCTCACCGCCGGCGCCCACATCAAAGGGAGGGATACCGACATCGGCGTACTATTCCGCCTGATGTCTGTAAGGGGTTAACATTAGGCCTTTTAGAGATAATTTAATCTTCAAGTTGCTTAAATGTTTGCAATAACAGTCATTTTGACAAGGGTTGCCCAAACTTTTACATGCCACTGTACCTTTTGTGCCCCCCTATTTCCTTGTAGATTGTGAGCTTACAAGCAGTGCCCTCAGGCCTCCTCCTGTAAAGTAAGTTTTTCCTGTCTGTACATGTCCCCCCTTAAAGTGAACCTGTCACCCCCAAAATCGAAGGTGAGCTAAGCCCACCGGCATCAGGGGCTTATCTACAGCATTCTGTAATGGTGTGGATAAGCCCCGATGTTAGCTGAAAGATGAGAAAAAGAGGTTAGGTTATACTCACCTGGGCGGGCGGTCCGATCTGATGGGCGTTGTGGTTCGGTCCGGGGCCTCCTATCTTCTTACGATGGCGTCCTCTTCTTGTCTTCACGCTGCGGCTTCGGCGCAGGCATACTTTGTTTGCCCTGTTGAGGGCAGAGCAAAGTACTGCAGTGCGCAGGTGTCGGGCCTCTCTGACCTTTCCCGGTGCCTGCGCACTGCAGTACTTTGCGCTACCCTCAACAGGGCAAACAAAGTATGCCTGCGCCGGAGCCGCAGCGTGAAGACAAGAAGAGGACGTCATCATAAGAAGATGGGAGGCGCTAGACCAGACCGGACCGCAGCAGGAACGCCCCTGGGTGAGTATAATCTAACCTCTTTTTCTCATCTTTCAGGATACATATCGAGGGCTTATCTACAGCATTCTAGAATGCTGTAGATAAGCCCCTGATGCCGGTGGGCTTAGCTCACCTTCGATTTTGGGGGTGACAGGTTTCCTTTAATTGAAAAGTGCTGCGGATTATGTTGGAGCCTTATACATGCAATTATTATTATAAGACTAAAGTGATCATCTGAGACTGATCAGATCAGCAGTCTGACTCATGTGCCGAAAAGGTGCAGGCTCATCACTGGAGCTCGCACCAAACAGGGGGAGGCATCCAATGCCGGATACACCCGTAATTGGACGTTAAGTGATTAAACATTTCCAGTTAAGATTGTTAGGAAAAGCCATTAACTGTAGTTTCATAAGTGCTGTAGTGCAAAAGTAGCACAACTGATTCATTCGTATTTATCCAAACTAAAAACATCATAATAAAGAAACAGCATGAGCTACATTAAGTAATGAACAGACAAATAGATGTTTGAACACACAACATCCCACTGCTTTGAAACATTCTACAGTTATTGAATAAAAAAACTGAGGTGAAAGAAAATAAACTAAAAAAGAAAAAGGGGAATAGAAATTATTCTAACAGGGATGTTAAAATGTATAAAAAGTAGATATACTGATTGAAATTTTAATTAGATATGGATAACTTTTAAAGAGACATTTTAAGGCAATCAAACTATCAGCACTTATGTACATTCAGAATCACATCATATATATATACAGTTGTGTGAAAAAGTGTTTGCCCCCTTCCTGATTTCCTATTATTTTGCTTGTTTATTGCACTTAAATGTTTGAGATTTCCAAACAAATTTAAATATTAGACAAAGATAACACAAGTAAACACAAAGTGCAGTCTTTAAGTGAAGGGTATTCATTATTAATGGAAAAAGAAACCCAAACCTACAGGGCTCGCTGTGAAAAAGTGATTGCCCCCCTTAAAACATACATTAACTGTGGTTTATCACATCTTTTGGAAGCTGGGTTCAAATTCCATTACTCACACGCAGGCTTGATTACTGCAACACCTGTTCTCAGTCAAGAAATCACTTAAATAGCACCTGCCTGACAAAGTCATGTAGACCAAAAGATCCTCAAAAGCTAGACATCATGCTGCGATCAAAAGAAATTCTGGAACATATGAGAAACAAAGTATTTGAGATCTATCAGTCTTGAACAGGTTATAAAGACATTTATCAAGCTATTGGACTCCAGCAAGTTACAGTGAGTGTCATTACCCACAAATGGTGAAAACATGGAATAATGGTGAACCTTCCCAGAAGTGGCCGGATGACCAAAATTACCCCAAAAGTGATGCGAGGACTCACCCAAGAGGTCACAAAAGACCCCACAAGAACATCCAGAGAAGTGCAGGCCTTACTTGCCTCAGTTAAGGTCAGTGTTCATGACTCCACAATAAGAAAGAGATTGGGCAAAAATGGCCTGCATGTCAGGGTTCCAAGATGAAAACCACTGCTAAGCAATAAGAGCATATAGGCTTGTCTCAGTTTTGCCAGAAAACATCTTGATAATTCCCAAGACTTTTGGAACAATACTCTGTGGACTGACAAGACACAAGTTGAACTTTTTGGAAGGTGTATGTCCCATTACATCTGGTATAGAGGTAACACAGCTTTTCACAACATTAACATCATATCAACAGTAAAATATGGTGTTGGTAATGTGATGGTCTGGGACTGTTTTCCTGCTTCAGGACCTGTAAAACCATGAATTCTGCTGTCTACCAAAAAATCCTGACGGAGAATGTCTGGCCATCTGTTCGTGACCTCAAGCTGAAGCGCACTTGGGTTATGCAGCAGGACAATGATCCAAAACACACCAGAAAGTCCACCACTGAATGGCTTAAGAAACAACAAAATTGTGACCTTAATCCAACTGAGATGCTTTGGCATGACCTTAGAAAGGTGGTTCTTGCGGTTCTTGCTCAGAAACGCTCCAATGTGGCTGAATTGCAACAATTCTGCACAGATGTCTGGGCCAAAATTTTCCTCCTGAGTGTTATAAAAGACTCATTGCCAGTTATTGCAAACACTTGATTGCAGTTGTTTCTGCTAAGGGTGGCCCAACCAGTTATTAGGTTTAGGGGGCAATCACTTTTTTACACTGTGCCATACAGATTTGGATTTCTTGTTCCCTTAATTATAAAGACCTTCATTTAAAAACTGTATTTTGTGTTTACTTGTGTTATCTTTGTCTAATATTTAAATTAGTTCAATTATCTGAAACATTTAAATGTGACAAACATGCAAAAGAATAGGAAATCAGGAAGGGGCAAACACTTTTTCACACAACTGCATATATGACAGTTGGAAGAATACAAAATTAAGTCCATCCATCCATTCAAAAGCCAAGAGGTGGACCTCCAGGCAAAATATCGTAGTCAACGAGTAAGCTTATCACCAGGTGTATAATTTCTGGCATGACATATACAGCAATAAGGGTGAATCGTATGTTTCGCATTAGTGAGATCACAGACGTCCATTCAAGCACCATGTGATGCATGTTACGGAAGTCTGGAATGGTGGCCCGTAAAAATATGAAGAAGTCTCAACTTCAATATGGTCATAAGAAGCGTCAGCTTGAGTTTGCAAAAAAGCACTAAAACAAAACAATAGAAGATTAGAAACAGGAATTTGGAGTGAATAGACGAAAGTCAAAAAACAAGGCTCTGATGGGTGCAAATGGGTCTGAAACAAACGGGAAAAAGGGGCCAATGGATCGAGAAAATGAAGGAACTTTCAAAATCGGTGGAGGATGCCTGATGATATGGGGTTGTTTCACAGCCAACGGCATTGGATACTTGATGAGGATCAATGGTGGTCTCAATGTTGAGCTATATGTGAGTATTCTACAAGATGAGTTACTTCATACACTCAAGTACAGGGTGGGCCATTTATATGGATACACCTAAATAAAATGGGAATGGTTGGTAATATCAACTTACTGTTTGTGGCACATTAGTATATAGGAGGGGGAAAACTTTTCAAGATGGGTGGTGACCATGGCGGCCATTTTGAAGTTGGCCATTTTGGATCCAACTTTATTTTTTCTAATGGGAAGAGGGTCATGTGACACATCAAACTTATTAAGAATTTCACAAGAAAAACAATGGTGTGTTTGGTTGTAACATAACTTTATTCTTTCCTGAGTTATTTACAAGTTTATGACCACTTATAAAATGTGTTCAAAGTGCTGCCCATTGTGTTGGATTGTCAATGGAGTCCTCTTCTCCCACTCTTGACACTGTTAGCAACACCACAGAAGAAATGCTTGCACAGGCTTCCAGCATCCCTTGTTTCAGATGCTGCACATCTCGTATCTTCACAGCATAGACAATTGCCTTCAAATGACCCCAAAGATAAAAGTCTAAGGGGGTCAGATTGGGACACCTTGGTGGCCATTCAACTGGCCCACCATGACCAAACCACTTTCCAGGGAACTGTTCATGTAGGAATGCTCGGACCTGACACCCATAATGTGGTGGTACACCATCTTGCTGGAAAAACTCAGGGAAAGTGCCATCTTCAGTGCATAAAGAGAGCAACACATCAATGGGGGACTGTTGGGGGCCACCCATACATTGTGAGTTGACTACTTGATCCATCCATACAGTGTGGGAGGACTACTGGGGACCATCCATACAGCATTTGGGGAATAATGGGTGCCATCATACAGTGTGGGGGAACTACTAATTGGAGCCATGCATACGGTGAGGGAGGATACTGGGGACATAATTCAGTGTTGGGGGAATACTAAGGGCCAACCATACCGTGTCGGGGGATATTGGGGGCCATCTATACAGTATGGAGGGACTGCTGGGGGCCATCCATACAGTGTTAGGAGACTACTGGGAGCCATCTTCCAGTGTTTCGGGTAATATCGAGGCCATCTTACAGTGTGGGAGAATATTGGGGCCCATTGTACAATGTGGATGGTCTACTGGGGGCCATGATAACTTGTAGGGGGCTACTATGGGGCATCATACAGTGGGTGTGTACTGGAGGCCATCATACAGTGGGGGCTACTGAGGGCTGTCACATTGGGGGTAAGTAGGGGCTGAAATAGAGTGACCCTGTCATGGGTATCGTGGGGCCTATCATGCTGTGTATAGGGAGCTGTGGGTTCAACATGCTGTGTTTGTGGGAGCTGTGGGGGGGCATCATGCTGTGTAGAGGGGAATTACATATGGGAGGACTTGGGACATTATTAAATGTTAAGTGGAGCACTTAAGAAGAATACTTGTTATAGAAGCAATCAGGGTATTGTGACTGTCAAATGTGTACACTGGAGGAATTATTACTTTCTAGGGGCAAATTGTGGGCACTGTTTTCTAACACATTTGCACAGGTCATTAATATTTTCTATTGCATAATTTTACAAGAGAGCAAAGGTAGGCATTTTACTTTGTAAGAGGCACAGTGGTGGACATTATTATGTGGGGCACTAAGGGTATCAGTAATAGGGACACATATGGCAGCAGTGCTGCGGTGACAGCATGATAAGGCATTTGTGCATGTTGGGAATAGATGGGGACGGTGCTGGAAATGTGAGCTGTGAAATGTATCTATACTGTAAACTCTGGAGACTAGTCATGGCTGCAAAAATTTGTTATGTTGGTCTTGGCCAGAGAGAAAAGACGGGAAAAATGAACGACTCCATCAGTGGTGACTTGTAAGTCACCATCAATAACCCCATTGTAATATTTATGTGTTGTGCACCACTGATATTTATTAGGCTGTGCCTTAGTAGTTGTACACACGGTTAACTGGTTTGGGGCTCATTCAGATGTTTCACACCTGTTCCCTTAGCAGAACCCCTAGCTACACCTCTTAATTTTTCATTTGTTAAAGTGGGAACGCAAAATGTACAAAAGTAAGTTTCATAAAGAATTTCAATACAAAATATCAGTGACCAATATAGACCCCCTTTTTTCCATAACAGTCGTATGTCTTCCATCCACGGAGTCTGTCAGTTTCTTAATATTAAAACACAAAAGCGCACAGAGAGGTAAAAAAATACTCTGCTGTAAAAAAGTCACAGGAAATAAGCAAGTGCTAGTCAAAAAATGAAAAAATACAGGGTATTTAGTTAATACGTTTTTTTACAAAAAAAAGTATGTTAAACTGCTCCACCAATCGCCAAGGTATACCCATAATAGAGCAGTCCTGTCTAATGTATATAATCCCTCTCTGATGTATTTAAAAACCTGATCATCGGTATAGTACCTGTATGCACAGGGCTCAGAGAGAAAATATCCACGTTGAACATGCGAGATGGAACAGCTGTTCGCTATGCAGGTGGCCCATGTGTTTTTGTTTTCAGTTTCTTAATATGTTGGCAATCAACTTTTTGGGCAACACCAGCCACAGTCTCCCAGACACCATGTATGTTCAGAGAGGTGTGCTCTTTTCCTTCAGCATAAATGTCCCAATTACGAAGGGCCAACAAGTTCTCAATAGAGTTTTCTCTCAGGTGAGGAAGGGGCCTTAACTTTACTCTTTCATCTTTAAGGCCTTTACTGGCTAGCCAATCAGAGACGACTGCAATGCATTTGGTTGAGCATTCTCCTGCATAAAAATCATGGTTTTCTTCTTGAAAGATGCAGACTTTTTCCTGTATCACTGCTAGAAGAAAGTGTTTCCTAAAAATTGGCAATAGACTTGGGAGTTGATTTTTGAGTCAATCTTCAACCTGAAGGGTCTAACTGGCTTACCTTTAATAACACCAGATATCAGTACCCTCCACCTTGCTGATGTCTGAGTCAAAGTGGAGGTTTGTGCTCATTACTGATCCAGCTACGGGCCCATCCATCTGATCCATCAAGAATCATATATCATGAGTCCGTAAAACCTTTGAGAAATCTTCTTCAGATATTTCTTGGCCAAGTCTTGATGTTTCATCTTCTGTGCCTTGTTCAGTGCTGGTCAGGTTTCAGCCTTCCTTACCTTGTCATGTCTCTGAGAACTTATCATTTTGTTCATCTGGGCCTCCAGGGAGGTTGCTGTTCTAGAATATGACAACAATGGAGGATAATGTCTTCCTGGTCGTTTCACGTTTCATTCATCTCAAATCTTAATATGTATCTTTTTTTCTCAGCATGTTATTGTGACGCTGTTGATTATTTGCAGTAAAACTTTTGATGATTTATTATTACAAAATGTACAAACATTCTGCTGTTTGCAATAAGCAAATCAAACAAGCACAGTTTACATACCTCAACACTACTAATATAAAAAGTGGTTACTCAAAATTCAACACATAATGCAACTTTAATGACTAGGGCAGTGTCAGAATTATTCAACGCCTTTATGACATTAGTACTAAGTAGAGTAGTATTCTTTGGCTGTTACATACTGCTTGAAATGTGATGAAGCAAAGCCAGGCTTCAACTTCTGGCAGGGTTCCTGAAGAATCTTAGCCCATCACTCATGGACAATGGCCTCCATGTCACTAATATTCTTGGGTTTGTGTGATGCAGCAGCCTTCTTAAAATCCCACATAAGATACTCTATTGTTTTCAAGCTCTGAAACTGTGATGGTCACTTGATTTACTTTGAGGAATGCTTTGGATGATTGTTTTGTTGGAATGTCCAATGATACCCAACATCAGTTTCTTCACAGAAGACACAATGAGTTTTCCTAGGATTTACTGATATCTCCAGTGTTTACTACTTGCCTTGCCTATCTCAAATCTCAGATGCCAAATCTTGCTGTAAGTTTTTTTTAGTTAAGGTACCTTCACATTAAGCGACGCTGCAGCGATACCGACAACGATCCGGATCGCTGCAGCGTCGCTGTTTGGTCGCTGGAGAGCTGTCACACAGACCGCTCTCCAGCGACCAACGATGTCGGTAACCAGGGTAAACATCGGGTAACTAAGCGCAGGGCCGCGCTTAGTAACCCGATGTTTACCCTGGTTACCATCCTAAAAGTAAAAAAAAAAAAACAGTACATACTTACCTACAGCCGTCTGTCCTCCAGCGCTGTGCTCTGCTCTCCTCCTGTACTGGCTGTGAGCACAGCGGCCGGAAAGCAGAGCGGTGACGTCACCGCTCTGCTTTCCGGCTGACCGACGCTCACAGCCAGTACAGGAGGAGAGCAGAGCACAGCGCCGGGGACAGACAGCGGTAGGTAAGTATGTTTGTTTTTTTTTACTTTTAGGATGGTAACCAGGGTAAACATCGGGTTACTAAGCGCGGCCCTGCGCTTAGTTACCCGATGTTTACCCTGGTTACCAGTGAAGACATCGCTGGATCGGTGTCACACACGCCGATCCAGCGATGTCAGCAGGAGTCCAGCGACGAAATAAAGTTCTGTACTTTATTCAGCGACCAACGATCTCCCAGCAGGGGCCTGATCGTTGGTCGCTGTCACACATAACGATTTCATTAACGATATCGTTGCTACGTCACAAAAAGCAACGATATCGTTAACAATATCGTTATGTGTGAAGGTACCTTTACTTGAAGGTTTCTGTCTTCTCAGGAATCTGAAAGCATCCATTGATAGCTCCCTCTTTCTGACATGTACAGGTAGTGCAGACAGTATTCTACTAACTTTAAACTTGTGAACTATACTTCCATCTGTATCTCTAAGAACTTCAGTACATTTAGTACTTTTTGGTATCCTTTTCCTTGTTTGAGCAAGACAATGGTCTATTCTCTTTAACTTTATGGACTACTCTTTTGACAATCTAAAAACATTAGTGAACTAAAGGACATTGTCCAATGGAAATGGACTAAGATTCCTCAGTAACGTTGCCAGAAGCTAGTATCTGGCTATACAACCCGTTTGGTGCACGTTATGACAGTTAAAGGTTGAATAGTTCTGCAGTGGTCATTGAAAGTGCCACTCTGTGGTGAATTTGGAGAAACCACTTATTATATTAGTTGTGTACTGAATATAAATTGTTTTTTCTTAATTACTTTATTAAAAACAGCAAAAATTTTGTATATTTTGCTAATTAATCTAATTTACATTTATAGCATTATTAAAGGGGCACTTCAGCAATTAGCATGGCCTATTTTTACTGCTGGGAGGAGACGACCCAGAGGTCAGACTCCAAAGGCTTTTACAGTGTGTGATGTACCAACTAGTGGTATAACGAGAGACGGCTTTGTATCGCACAGACAGAGGTCTGCTGCGATCTGAATCTAGGTCAGGTGGCTGGGTCTTGTAGATTGTAAAGGGCTGGATTTAAGGGTTGACCAGAAAGTGATGGGTGGGACTGGTTAACCACATACAGTTAAGTCCATATATATTTGGACAGAGACATTTTTCTTATTTTGATTATAGATATTACCACAATGAATTTTAAACAAAACAATTCAGATGCAGTTGAAGTTCAGACTTTCAGCTTTCATTTGAGGGTATCCAGATTAAAATTGGATGAAAGGTTTAGGAGTTTCAGCTCCTTAACATGTGCCACCTTGTTTTTAAAGGGACCAAAAGTAATTGGACAATTGAATCCAAGGGTATTTCATGGACAGGTGTGGGCAATCCCTTCGTTATGTCATTCTCAATTAAGCAGATAAAAGGCCTGGAGTTAATTTGAGGTGTGGTGCTTGCATTTGGAAGGTTTTGCTGTGATGTAAACATGTGGTCAAAGGAGCTCTCCATGCAGGTGAAACAAGCCATCCTTAAGCTGCGAAAACAGAAAAAACCCATCTGAGAAATTGCTACAATATTAGAAGTGGCAAAATCTACAGTTTGGTACATCCTGAGAAAGGAAAAAAGCACTGGTGACCTAGGCGCCCATGGAAGACAACAGTGGTGGATGATCGCTGAATAATCTCCATGGTGAAGAGAAACCCCTTCACAACAGCCAAACAAGTGAACAACACTCTCCAGGAGGTAGGCGTATCAATATCCAAATCTACCATAAAGAGAAGACTGCATGAAAGTAAATACAGAGAATTCACTGCACGGTGCAAGCCACTCATAAGCATCAAGAATAAAAAGGCTAGACTGGACTTTGCAAAAAAAAAATCTAAAAAGCCAGCACAGTTCTGGAAGAACATTCTTTGGACAGATGAAATCAAGATCAACCTCTACCAGAATGATGGAAAGAGAAAAGTATGGCGAAGGCGTGGTACAGCTCATGATCCAAAGCATACCACATCATCTGTAAAACACGGCAGAGACAGTGTGATGGTTTGGGCATGCATGGCTGCCAGTGGCACTGGGTCACTAGTGTTTATTGATGATGTGACACAGGACCGAAGCAGCCGAATGAATTCTGAGGTATTCAGAGCCATACTGTGTGCTCAGATCCAGCCAAATGCAGCCAAACTGATTGGTCGTCGTTTCATACTACAGATGGACAATGACCCAAAACATAGAGCCAAAACAACCCAGGAGTTTATTAAAGCAAAGAAGTGGAATATTTTTGAATGGCCAAGTCAGTCACCTGATCTCAACCCAATTGAGCATGCATTTCACTTGTTAAAGACCAAACTTCAGACAGAAAGGCCCACAAACAAACAGCAACTAAAATCCACCGCATTGAAGGCCTGGCAGAGCATCAAAAAGGAGGAAACACATCGTCTGGTGATGTCCATGAGTTCAAGACTTCAGGCAGTCATTGCCAACAAAGGGTTTTCAACCAAGTACTAGAAATGAACCTGAAACTCCTAAACCTTTCATCCAATTTTAATGTGGATACCCTCAAATGAAAGCTGAAAGGCTGAACTTCAACTGCATCTGAATTGTTTTGTTTAAAATTCATTGTGGTAATATCTATAACCAAAATAAGAAAAATGTTGTCTCTGTTCAAATATATATGTACTTAACTGTAGCTCCCAGGGGGTGTGCTCCTGTGACGTCAGGAAGGTCCTATATGTTTCCTGGTTGCACCACATGGAGAGAGATGGCCATGTGTGAGACTGGAGCTGGATGGAGATCTGGAAAGTCCAGGAAGCACTGAGGACCTGGACTACTGACAGGAGCCATATGAATCCAGGCTGGGAAACCTGAGATTCCGTTAAGCAGGTAACCCAGAGTCTGGGGAATTGTGACCTGACGGGCATCAGGTATTGAGTTGTGCAAACACAACCGCACCTAAAATGGACAGTATGTGAGGTATATCTGCCCTGTAGTGGTTTATGATTGTATAATAAACCAGAACTGGACAAATGTTAAATAAAGAAATGGCTGTTGTGCATTGGAATATAGCTGCCAATTGAGTGTTCCCCAACCCGCTCAGTGACTGCTACATCACAAATGGTAACCTAACATGTAGATTATCAAGTCCCAGATAACTCCCTTTAATACAGCAGGATGAACCAATTTTAAGAATGCAAAAACTGTTTTGCTTGTACATGTTTATTTAAACTTTATGCAAAACAGTCTTTTTAAAGCAGATAGGTCATCAGATTTCACTAAAGTGCATATATAATTAAATAGATCCCTAAAACTTGATGTGGCTGGTGTACATACTTTGAAAATTCATGTCAGAATGTCTTTTTTGAAAATTTTAAACTCTATCTTTGCCCACCTAGCCTGAATCTCAGTGTTTCTCCTGTTGCTGAGATCTCACACGGTCTTCCACAGAGATGGAATACACCTGAACTAATGAACACTGGCACTCTTTCACTCTTTAGCTAGATTCATAAAATGCTCATTTTAATATCAAGATTGCAGAGCTATTTTGATGTGGATTGTCAATGTAAATACACAATCTTCATCAGGTCTAAGAGATACATTTAATAATGTATGCAGGTTGTAATCATGCATTCATTATGGCTTGTTTGCAACATAGACAGTCACACCCCCAGAGTGAAAAGAGACATTTTTTTTCTATAGAGTTATGATTAACTCCTTAACGACCGCCGATACGCCTTTTAACGGTGGTAGTAAAGGGTACTTAAACCATTAACGGCGCTGTGGAAAAAGTGTATAGCGCCCGAGAGTCAGACTTTCTCCGGTGTCTCGGCTGCTGGGGGTAGCCAAGACCCCAGAGAACATTATTCGGGTTGGTTTTTACTGACCCACCTTGGTTGCGATGTTATTATTAACCATATAACGGCGACCACAAAAAAAGCGCGATTTGCCATTTAATTTCTCTGTCCTCCGATGTCATCGCACATCGGAGGACAGAGAAATAGGGTCCCCGATCCCCCAGTACTTACCAGTGTCTCCCGAGGTCCCTGGGTCCTCCTGCTTCCCCCCACGGATGCTGGTGTCTACTTCCAGTAAGAAAATGGCGGGCGCACTGCGCCCACCGAGATCTGCCGGCCGCCACCCAGCAACAATAAGATTTTTCCTATTGGTTCATTTTGGTCACTGTGATAGACCCTATTACAGTGATGAAAATAAAGAAAATAGTAAATGAACCCCTCCTTGATCACCCCCTTAGATAGGGAAAAGTAATAAAATAAAGAAAATATATTTATTTCCATTTTCCCATTAGGGTTACAGTTGGGCTAAAGTGAGTTGGGATAAAGTTAGGGTTAGGGTTAGGGTTGGGGCTAAAGTTAGTGTTAAAGTTGGGATTACGGTTAGGGTTAGTATTAGGGTTAGGGTTGGGATTAGGGTTGAGATTAGGATTGGCATTAGGGTTTGGGTTGGGATTAGGGTTGGGATTAGAGTTAGGGTTGGGGTTAGGGTTAGGTTTGTGGTTAGGGTTATGGTTAGGGTTGGGATTAGGGTTAGGGGTGTGTTGGGATTAGGGTTAAGATTAGGATCAGGGTTGGGATTAGGGTTTGGATTAGGGTTGGGATTAGGTTTAGGGTTGGGATTAGGATTAGGTTTGTTGTTAGGGTCATGGTTAGGGTTAGGATTAGGGTTAGGGTTGGGATTAGGGTTAGGGTTGGGATTAGGGTTAGTGGTGTGTTGGGGTTAGGGTTGGAGTTAGAATTGGGGGATTTTCCCAGTTTAGGTACATCAGGGGGTCTCCAAACGCGACAAGGCGCCACCATTGATTCCAGCCAATTTTGCATTCAAAAAGTCAAATGGTGCTTCCTCCCTTCTGAGCTCTGCCGTTCGCCCAAACAGTGGTTTACCCCACATATGGGGCATGAGCGTACTCAGGACAAATTGGACAACAACATTTTGCATTCAATTTCTCCTGTTACCCTTGGGAAAATAAAAACTTGGGGGCTAAAAAATATTTTTTGTGGAAAAAAAATGATTTTTTATTTTCACGGCTCTGCGTTATAACATAGTAACATAGTAACATAGTTAGTAAGGCCGAAAAAAGACATTTGTCCATCCAGTTCAGCCTATATTCCATCATAATAAATCCCCAGATCTACGTCCTTCTACAGAACCTAATTGTATGATACAATATTGTTCTGCTCCAGGAAGACATCCAGGCCTCTCTTGAACCCTTCGACTGAGTTCGCCATCACCACCTCCTCAGGCAAGCAATTCCAGATTCTCGCTGCCCTAACAGTAAAGAATCCTCTTCTATGTTGGTGGAAAAACCTTCTCTCCTCCAGACGCAAAGAATGCCCCCTTGTGCCCGTCACCTTCCTTGGTATAAACAGATCCTCAGCGAGATATTTGTATTGTCCCCTTATATACTTATACATGGTTATTAGATCGCCCCTCAGTCGTCTTTTTTCTAGACTAAATAATCCTAATTTCGCTAATCTATCTGGGTATTGTAGTTCTCCCATCCCCTTTATTAATTTTGTTGCCCTCCTTTGTACTCTCTCTAGTTCCATTATATCCTTCCTGAGCACCGGTGCCCAAAACTGGACACAGTACTCCATGTGCGGTCTAACTAGGGATTTGTACAGAGGCAGTATAATGCTCTCATCATGTGTATCCAGACCTCTTTTAATGCACCCCATGATCCTGTTTGCCTTGGCAGCTGCTGCCTGGCACTGGCTGCTCCAGGTAAGTTTATCATTAACTAGGATCCCCAAGTCCTTCTCCCTGTCAGATTTACCCAGTGGTTTCCCATTCAGTGTGTAATGGTGACATTGATTCCTTCTTCCCATGTGTATAACCTTACATTTATCATTGTTAAACCTCATCTGCCACCTTTCAGCCCAAGTTTGCAACTTATCCAGATCCATCTGTAGCAGAATACTATCTTCTCTTGTATTAACTGCTTTACATAGTTTTGTATCATCTGCAAATATCGATATTTTACTGTGTAAACCTTCTACCAGATCATTAATGAATATGTTGAAGAGAACAGGTCCCAATACTGACCCCTGCGGTACCCCACTGGTCACAGCGACCCAGTTAGAGACTATACCATTTATAACCACCCTCTGCTTTCTATCACTAAGCCAGTTACTAACCCATTTACTCACAATTTCCCCCAGACCAAGCATTCTCATTTTGTGTACCAACCTCTTGTGCGGCACGGTATCAAACGCTTTGGAAAAATCGAGATATACCACGTCCAATGACTCACCGTGGTCCAGCCTATAGCTTACCTCTTCATAAAAACTGATTAGATTGGTTTGACAGGAGCGATTTCTCATAAACCCATGCTGATATGGAGTTAAACAGTTATTCTCATTGAGATAATCCAGAATAACATCCCTCAGAAACCCTTCAAATATTTTACCAACAATAGAGGTTAGACTTACTGGCCTATAATTTCCAGGTTCACTTTTAGAGCCCTTTTTGAATATTGGCACCACATTTGCTATGCGCCAATCCTGCGGAACAGACCCTGTCGCTATAGAGTCCCTAAAAATAAGAAATAATGGTTTATCTATTACATTACTTAGTTCTCTTAGTACTCGTGGGTGTATGCCATCCGGACCCGGAGATTTATCTATTTTAATCTTATTTAGCCGGTTTCGCACCTCTTCTTGGGTTAGATTGGTGACCCTTAATATAGGGTTTTCATTGTTTCTTGGGATTTCACCTAGCATTTCA
The DNA here is from genome assembly GCF_032444005.1 of Ranitomeya imitator. Lineage (NCBI taxonomy): Eukaryota > Metazoa > Chordata > Amphibia > Anura > Dendrobatidae > Ranitomeya > Ranitomeya imitator. The sequence goes on along the minus strand of NC_091284.1, from coordinate 682,115,000 downwards.
TTTTCCACCGTGAATACCGTGGAGAAGAAGGTGTTTAATATGTTAGCTTTTTCCTCGTCATCTACAACCATTCTTTCCTCACTATTTTTTAAGGGGCCTACATTTTCAGTTTTTATTCTTTTACTATTGATATAGTTGAAGAACAGTTTGGGATTAGTTTTACTCTCCTTAGCAATGTGCTTCTCTGTTTCCTTTTTGGCAGCTTTAATTAGTTTTTTAGATAAAGTATTTTTCTCCCTATAGTTTTTTAGAGCTTCAATGGTGCCATCCTGCTTTAGTAGTGCAAATGCTTTCTTTTTACTCTTAATTGCCTGTCTTACTTCTTTGTTTAGCCACATTGGGTTTTTCCTATTTCTAGTCCTTTTATTCCCACAAGGTATAAACCGCTTACACTGCCTATTTAGGATGTTCTTAAACATTTCCCATTTATTATCTGTATTCTTATTTCTGAGGATATTGTCCCAGTCTACCAGATTAAGGGCATCTCTAAGCTGGTCAAACTTTGCCTTCCTAAAGTTCAGTGTTTTTGTGACTCCCTGACAAGTCCCCCTAGTGAAAGACAGGTGAAACTGTACAATATTGTGGTCGCTATTTCCTAGATGCCCGACCACCTGCAGATTTGTTATTCTGTCAGGTCTATTAGATAGTATTAGGTCTAAAAGTGCTGCTCCTCTGGTTGGATTCTGCACCAATTGTGAAAGATAATTTTTCTTGGTTATTAGCAGAAACCTGTTGCCTTTATGGGTTTCACAGGTTTCTGTTTCCCAGTTAATATAAACTTTAGTGAAACACCTGGGGGTTCAAAGTTCACACAACACATTTAGATATGTTTCTTGGGGGTCTAGTTTCCAAAATGGGGTCACTTGTGGGGAGTTGCTACTGTTTAGACACATCAGGGGCTCTGCAACGCAACATGATGCCCGCAGACCATTCTATCAAAGTCTGCATTCCAAAACGACGCTCCTTCCCTTCCGAGCTCTGCCATGCGCCCAAACAGTGGTCCCCCCCCACATATAGGGTATCATAGTACTCAGGACAAATTGCACAACAACTTTACTGGTCCAAATTTCTCCTGTTACCCTTGTGAAAGTAAAAATTTTGGGGTGAAAACATCACTTTTGTGGAAAAAATATGATTTTTTATTTTCACGGCTCTGCGTTATAAATGTCTGTGAAGCACATGAGGGTTCATAGTGCTAACCACCATCTGGATATGCTCCTTGGGGGGTCCCATTTCCAAAACAGGGTCACTTTTTGGGGTTTTCTACTGTTTAGGCAGATCAGGGGCTCTGCAAACGCAACATGACGCCCCGCAGTCCATTCTATAAAAGTTTGCATTCCAAAACGGCGCTCCTTCCCTTCCTAGCTCTACTATGTGCCCAAACAGTGGTCACCCCACACATATGGGGTATCAGAGTACTCAGAACAAATTGCACAACAATCGCAACAATCTTTATAGTCCAATTTCTCCTGTTACCCTTGTGAAAGTAAAAATTTGGGGGTGAAAAGATCATTTTTGTGGAAAAAATATGAATTTTTTATTTTCACGGCTCTGCGTTATAAACGTCTGTGAAGCACATGAGGGTTCATAGTGCTAACTACCATCTGGATATGCTCCTTGGGGGGGTCTAGTTTCCAAAATGGGGTCACTTGTGCGGGTTTCTACTGTTTAGGTACATCAGGGGCTCTGCAAATGCAACATGACACCCGCAAACCATTCCATCAAAGTCTGCATTTTAAAACGTCACTACTTCCCTTCCAAGCCCCGATGTGTGCCCAAACAGTGATCCCCACACATATGGCATATCGGCGTACTCAGGACAAACTGGACAACAACTTTTGGGGTCCAATTACTCCTGTTACCCTTGTGAAAATAAAAAATTGCAAGCTAAAAAATTATTTTTGAGGAAAAGAAAAAATTTTTTATTTTCACAGCTCTGCGTTATAAACTTCTGTGAAGCACTTGGGGGTTCAAAGTGCTCTAAACCACAGAAAAAAACAAAACCCTAAAAGCATTTTTTATTCATAAATATTTAACAAGACCAAATGATCAACACTAGACAAATACATAAATTACCATAACCAAACTGATATTGGGTATTGGTACAAGGGTACTAATCTGGAAGGTGCCAGATTAAACATAATGGTACACAAACCTAATGTGGCCCTAATAAAGTCCTACACACGCTGTACCTTCCTGACAGTGGAGGTTAGCACCCTAAGTTCGACACGGCGCCCCCACTCCACGACGGCTGTCCCTTCTATCCCTGAAGGCCCTGTCAGCTACCCAACCCAAGTCCCACCATCATGCACACAAATAGTTCCTTTGGCTATAAAAATATAGAATAGCCTCTCCAAAGATAGACAAAAAAAACCCTCTAGTATTCACGAGGGTTTATTGGGAGTTGCCAAACAGTGTCCATTCAAAGGACTACAAATTGCCCTCATATTAAAGGCTCATGCTGTAACTGTCATTGGCATGATTAAGAAAAAGAGCAAATCCAAGATGACTATGTATATATTGTCCTCTAATTTCAAATTAACATCCAAATCTACTCTTTAGTAAATTATGAGACAAAGGAATAAAAATAGTTTCATAGCAAGCTCTGGTACAGTCCAATAGATATATGCATTTACGAAGTTCTCCTGGTACCGCTGTGCCACATGTAGTATTAAATCTATTCCCATAAATGTTTGTGGCCCGCAAGCTATAGAAACTAAAACAAGTTACTTATCTGAGTCATGTAAATTGTTTCATAGGTCACGTCAAATGGCGCTTCTTACCTTCTGAGCTCTGCCATGAGCCAAAACAGTGGTTTACCCCAACATATGAGGTATCAGCGTACTCAGGACAAGTTGCACAACAACGTTTGGTGTCCAATTTCTCCTGTTACCCTTGAGAAAATAAAAAATTGGGGGAAATATTCATTTTTGTGAAAAAAATAAGATTTTTTATTTTTACAGGTCTACATTATAAACTTCTGTGATGCACTTGGAGGTTCAAAGTGCTCACCACACACCTAGATAAGTTCCTTAAGGGGTCTAGTTTCCAAAATAGTGTCATTTGTGGGAGGTTTCCACTGTTTAGGCACATCAGGGGCTCTGCAAACGCGACATGGCGTCCGATCTCAATTCCAGCCAATTCTGCATTGAAAAGGTCAAACAGCGCTCCTTCTCTTCTGAGCTCTGCTGTGCGCCCAAACAGTGGTTTACCCCCACATATAGGGTATCAGCGTACTCAGGACAAATTGCACAACAACTTTTGGGTCTAATTTCTCCTGTTACCATTGTGAAAATAGAAATTTTGGGAAGAAAATATCATTTTTGTAGGAAAAATACAATTTTTTATTTTTATGACTCTACGTTATAAACTTCTGTGAAGCACTTTGGGGTTCAAAGTGCTCACCACACATCTAGATAAGCTCCTTAAGGGGTCTAGTTTCCAAAATGGTGTAACTTATGGGGGGTTTCCACTGTTTAGGCACATCAGGGGCTCTCCAAACGTGACATGGCGTCCGATCTCAATTCCAGCCAATTCTGCATTGAAAAAGTCAAATGGCACTCCTTCTCTTCCAAGCTCTGTCATGCACTCAAACAGTGGTTAACCCCCACATATAGAGTATCTGTGTATTCAGGAGAAATAGCACAATAAATTTTGTGGTTCATTTTCTCTTTTTACACTTCTGAAAATAAAAAAAAATTGGTTCTGAAGTAAAATGTTTGTAAAAAAAAGTTAAATGTTAACTTTTTCCTTCCACATTGCTTCAGTTCCTGTGAAGCACATAAAGGGTTAATACACTTCTTGAATATGGTTTTGAGCACCTTGAGGGGTGCAGTTTTTGGAATGGTGTCACACTTGGGTATTTTCTGTCATGTGAACCCCTTAAGGTGACTTTAAATGTGAGATGGTGTCTAAAAAAATGGTTTTGTAAATTTTGCTGTAAAAATAAGAAATCGCAGGTCAATTTTAACCCTTTTAACTTCCGAACACAAAAAAAATGTTATTTCCAAAATTATGCTGATGTAAAATAGACATGTGGGAAATGTTATTTATTAATTATTTTGTGTGACATATCTCTCTGATTTAAGGGCATAAAAATTGAAAATTGCAAAATGTCATATTTCCATTTTTTTTAATAAATAAACGCAAGTAATATCGAAGAAATTTTACCACTAACATGAAGTACAATATGTCACGAAAAAACAGTCTCAGAATCAGTGGGATCCGTTAAAGCGTTCCAGAGTTATAACCTCATAAAGTGACAGTGGCCAGAATTGTAAAAATTGGCCTGGTCATTAAGCTGCAAATTGGCTCCGTCACTAAGGGGTTAAAACTAGCTCTGATAGCTCATGTTCAAGCCCTTAGACACTACTTTCAATTATTAACAACATCATTTAGCTGACGGCATCACAAGGTAATACCGTTTCAATGAGCGCAACAAGATTGTGGGAAGCCTATGGGATGCAATGGAAGGTGAGGCCCTCCTGATGGCCCCCATTGCTTCTATCTTTGTACTTTCTTCAAATTGGCTTTGGCTTCATAGGAGATTGTTATTACTTCTGAATACTACAATAGCAAAAATTAAAATGGTTTCTAAGAATAATTTTAAAAATATAAAGTTTGAATAACTTCCATAAATAAGGAAATTAAAAAAATAAAGATATTTGGTATCCAGGTTTGGAATGGCTCACTGGTTAACCATGAATTCCAGGGTGGGTTCCTGATCAGGGTCGTTATAATTGTGGGGGCAACTGGGAAACTGGTGCTAGCACTATTTTCTTCTGGAGGTGCGTCTTCCAACACATATGCAGTTGAAAAATTTTGCAGAGTAGAATGCCAATAGCTCCCTTCACCCCAATGCCAATATAACCCACCTGTTGATCAGAAGCCCGCAGCTGACATCGGTGTCCCGTCACATGGAGCCACCTGCACCAGGTTAAGGAAGAGCTGCTTATTACGGGAGCAGGGACAGGTGAGAGGAATAAAGTTTATTTCTTAATTGCTATGTGAAGAGCGCAAAGATAGGTGAAATTATTATATTCGGGCCAAATGTAATTATTATAAAATTTTTGTCAGAATGAGGAGCATAATTACTATTTTGGTGTCAGAATACAGGACATTATTACTGTATTTGGGCTAGAGTATGAGACATTATTGCTATACTGGAGTCAAAACAAGGGACATAATTACTATATTGGGGCCAGAATGGGGGACATGATTACTATATTGGGGCCAGAATCTAGGCAATATTACCGTATTGGGGCCAGAAATGGGGACATTATTTCTGTATTGAGGACCAGAATGGGGACATTATTACTGTATGGGGCATCAAGTAGGGATATTTACAATGCACACTATTGTGGTCCCATATATTAACAACAATATCTCCTGCTGTGGCCTCAAACATTATTGTTAATTTGTAGGGATTTTACAATTGTAGAAAGACCTAAAAGATAGATGGGGAAGAAATGGTGTATACCTTACAATTTTATCGGTGACAATAGTGAGGGGGGCATAACTGCTGTATTTGACATTTCTTAGTGAGAGGGTCAAAATAGTGGACATCTCTGCAATGTATTTTATTTTCGGGGAAACCCTTATTGTGGGGTGAACAAAATAGAGGTACTGACACTGTGTGGGGCACAGGAATGTATAAGGGGGAGGAAAAGTGGGGGAATGTTTCTGTTTAATTAATTCTGCCAAGACAAGTCGTGGCTGGATGAAGAAGAAAAGTAAAAATGAATGACTTAATTTGTAGACATCACCTCTGGGTCACGGGATTTACCTGTACACTTGTACTATATATAGTACTGTCTACAGAGCTTCTATGTATAACTGTCACTGGTTATAATATTAGTGTAAGTACTGTGGTTTTTGTTAATGATCAGTTTGGTAATATTATTCAGTCACTATGTGGTGGTAATACGTGGTCTTGTCATAGTGTGGTGGTATTTGTCCCTTCTAAGTAGTACTACAGATCTTGGTATAGTTGGCTTTTGTTCAGTAACAGGATGCATGGTGCCTACAGTGAAACATGATGGTGGCAGTGTCCTTATGTGGAGCTGCATGAGTACTCTTCATGTCGGGGTGTACATTTACTATCACTTTGTGCCACTGGTAGACGTGCACTTTTAAAACAAGACATTTATCCAAACCTACATCTAAGGCCACTGTTGCAATTCCAAAGGGTGAAAGTGATTCAGTGGCCAAATATGTCTCCTGATCTGAACAAAATAGAACATCTATAGCCCAACACATAGACTCTCCCTGCATGTGCTGTGATAGTGACACAGCCACGACACATGCAGCTGCGGCACCGATCAGCTGATCAGTCATGAACACAACTAATGATGGGTAAATACAAATGAATAGAAAAATAAAGTTTTTTATTCATGCAACGCCTTTCAGAGTTGATGACTCCTTCATCATGCATATAACGATCAGAATGACTATCATAACGTTTTATAGCGGTCAGTCCTTAATGGAATAACATGATTTGTAAATGGGAAATTCACATGATTATAGTGAACAAGAAGAGATCCATAATTACAAAACTTGTATATAAAAAAACACACAAAAAAGCAAATAAATTACTTTACAATCATAAAATGTATGCATAAAACATAAAAAATACCTATAAAAAATTTGAAAAAGGAAACATTCAGACAAACGCCAAATTAACCTGGAAAAGGTAGAGAGCTGAAAGTAAAAAAATGGGGGGATGGAAGAAAAGGAGAAGGAGGGGGATACAAGAATGCAGAATAATTAAAAGAAAATAAGTAGTAATAAAAATAAATAATGGAAAATTTAGTAACCTTTTTGGATATTAATTCATCATTGATACATGATGTTGGAGTGTCTTCAAACAGAGGGAAGACAAGGGTGAAAAAAATTACAGGGCATAGGACAGAGATTACTTGGTGTTTTCAATACATTCATTCATTTAACCCTTTAGCGGTTAAAGTGGCCAGTTTAAAAATCCAGCATGATTTTCTATTAGGTACATTTTCAGGAATTTACTCAATTAAAATTATTTGATGATGTGGGGGATCTTTATGATGTTCAAAGAAAAAATGTCTGTAAAGGATGTGGTTTGTTACACTATTCTTAATTTTGTAAACGCTTGTTGTCTTACAACAAAGACTTGTAAAATATGATATTTTATTCCAGTGTGAAAAGAAATAAAATTTGTGCAAGGTGTTCCAATCAAATTACAATAAAGGCACTTCCTACTGCCACAACTGTAGGAACCCACTGATAAGTTTGAGGATATATCCCCACCTAAAACAGGCGTAGAAATACGTTTTAATCTACTCGGTGCCAAATTATTTTTAGGGTCATATTCCGACGATAAATGATGCTCGCTTTATCAGGTGGACTATTAGATGGAGTAGGGTCATTTTTATTATTCTGACAATATTTAGTAATCAGAGATCTAATACTTTTATGGGATTAACTATAGGTTGTGATGAACTTATACTTTATCCTATTCATCAGCCCAATCATTTTGCGTGAGTGAGCTTTTAAAATCTGTTTGGGGTAATTTTTCTATTGGAATCTACGTTTCAGTGTTTTTGCTTCTTTCTCAAAATCAATACCATAGGTACAATTCTTTCTTATTTTTGTATACTGTCGATACGGAATATTCTGTATCCATTTATGGTGGGGACTGCTAGAAAACTCCAAGTAGCTAACGTCTACAATTTTTAGATGTGACTAGGCTGCACTGTGCGGTTTTGGTGCATTTTATCCTCTACAGGTCTCTATATTTTTTTTTCACGTGACTTTGCTTATTATTTGATTTAATTAATAAAGTTTGTTATATTTTGAGATATATAGACTACTCTATTGCTTCCTTTATACTTACAGTCATGGCCAAAAGTATTGACACCCTTGCAATTCTGTCAGATAATACTCATTTTCTTCCTGAAAATGATTGCAAACACAAATTCTTTGTTATTATTATCTTTATTTAATTTGTCTTAAATGAAAAAACACAAAATTGTCCTAAAACCAAATTGGATATAATTCCACACCAAACATAAAAAAGGGGTGGACAAAATTATTGGCACTGTTCGAAAAATCGTGTGATGCTTCTCTAATTTGTGTAATTAACAGCACCTGTAACTTACCTGTGGCACCTAACAGGTGTTGGCAATAACTAAATCACACTTGCAGCCAGTTGACATGGATTAAAGTTGACTCAACCTCTGTCCTGTGTGCTTGTGTGTACCACATTGAGCATGGAGAAAAGAAAGAAGACCAAAGAACTGTCTGAGGACTTGAGAAACAAAATTGTGAGGAAGCATGAGCAATCTCAAGGCTACAAGTCCATCTCCAAAGACCTGAATGTTCCTGTGCCTACCGTGCGCAGTGTCATCAAGAAATTTAAAGCTCATGGCACTATGGCTAACCTCCCTTGATGTGGACGGAAAAGAAAAATTGACAAGAGATTTCAATGCAAGATTGTGCGGATGTTGGATAAAGAACGTCGACTAACATCCAAACAAGTTCAAGCTGCCCTGCAGTCCAAGGGTACAACAGTGTCAACCCGTACTATCCGTCGGCGTCTGAATGAAAAGGGACTGTATGGTAGGAGACCCAGGAAGACCCCACTTCTTACCCCGAGACATAAAAAAGCCAGGCTGGAGTTTGCCAAAACTTACCTGAAAAAGCCTAAAACGTTTTGGAAGAATGTTCTCTGGTCAGATGAGACAAAAGTAGAGCTTTTTGGGCAAAGGCATCAACATAGAGTTTACAGGAGAAAAAAGAGGCATTCAAAGAAAAGAACACGGTCCCTACAGTCAAACATGGCGGAGGTTCCCTGATGTTTTGGGGTTGCTTTGCTGCCTCTGGCACTGGACTGCTTGACCGTGTGCATGGCATTATGAAGTCTGAAGACTACCAACAAATTTTGCAGCATAATGTAGGGCCCAGTGTGAGAAAGCTGGGTCTCCCTCAGAGGTCATGGGTCTTCCAGCAGGACAATGACCCACAACACACTTCAAAAAGCACTAGAAAATGGTTTGAGAGAAAGCACTGGAGACCTCTAAGGTGGCCAGCAATGAGTCCCGACCTGAATCCCATAGAACACCTGTGGAGAGATCTAAAAATGGCAGTTTGGAGAAGGCACCCTTCAAATATCAGGGACCTGGAGCAGTTTGCCAAAGAAAAATGGTCTAAAATTCCAGCACAGCATTGTAAGAAACTCATTGATGGTTACCGGAAGCAGTTGGTCGCAGATATTTTGGCTAAAGGTTGTGCAACCAAGTATTTGGCTGAGGGTGCTGGCCAAACTGGCCCATTTTTGGAGTTTTGTGTGAAATGATAAATGTTTTGCTTTTTGCTTCATTCTCTTTTGTGTTTTTTTCATTTAAGACAAATTAAATGAAGATAATAATACCAAAGAATTTGTGATTGCAATCATTTTCAGGAAGAAACTGAGTATTATCTAACAGAATTGCAGGGGTGTCAATACTTTTGGCCACAACTGTAGTAGGCAAATGATTGTAATTCTTGCCTCTACTGAGTCGTTTTTGGCAAAGTTGGCAGAAAGCGCGACTTGGGTCATCCCTTATGGTCTCAAAAATTGCCCAGGCTAGGCAACCTGTTGACTTGCGACCAGTGCTGACCACAGCCACAGTTGTGGCTGAGTATGCAGTACTTGTCGTAGTGGCATCACTCTGTGTCTGTGCGGTACTCCGCAATGTAACCTCCTCATCTTCCTCCTCCTCCACCTCCTCTGCTGAGCTACTCAGCTGCATGCCTCTAGGTTAACACCAAGTGGGATCTACAACCCTCTATGTTTTCCCACTCCTCACCCTGAGAGTCACCCTTCTCCTCTTACTGCCATGACACCACAGCACCATCCACATGCACCTCTGGTATCTGAGTCACATCAGAACCACATCCACCCCCGGTGGTTAACATCAGGTGACAAGGGTCTGGATTCTGTTTGAACGCTACTTCGCCCGGCCCTGGATACAAAATGAAAAAATTTTGGGCATCGGTGCAGATGTTTTCTTCCTCTGGATTCTGTGAATCTTTGAAGCAGACCTCTGATGCCCATGGAATAGAATGTGTGAACATCTCTGCTGAATAGCCCATCTGTGGCTCTCCAGTCAATTGGGCATTTGGAAATTAGTGAAGCTGGGGAAAACAAGGGTGATTGGGGTGCCATCTCTGAGGATTATACAGTGTGTGATGTTAAGGTGGAGGAGGAGAGGCCACTTGATGCAGCGCTTGCCATCCACTGGAGTACATGCTCTTTCTGGCCCTCATCTACAAGGCGTACCACTGTGCATCTGCCAAGAAAAGGGAGTCGAGAAGCCCATACAGTAATAGATGTTGTCAGTGGTCATTGGATAGGACAAGACGGTGTTTGTTCAGTTGAGCTTTCATTAACATTAACACCTACCCCACGTACACGTCGAACACCAAGCCTATTCCCCTTCCACCATGACATCGTTTTTCCCACTCATGTTGTATGTACCCTTTCCCTCTTTTAACCTGCTGTTTCACAACCTTAGGCCCAGACCTGTCAGTCACATGTCACTAAATGAACAATCACTATTTATTTTCTTAGATAGTGTGCCTGAAGAACACTTAGGGTACCATCACACAGTGGCATTTTGATCGTTACGACGGCACGATCCGTGACGCTCCAGCATCGTAACAATATCGTTCCAGCGTCGTAGACTGCTGTCACACTTTGCAATCTACGATGCTGGAGCGATAATTTCATGACGTATGTGCGATGTAGAAGCCGTTGGTTACTATGCGCACATCGTATACAATATCGTGCACACCTTTGTTACACCATGCGATCATGCCGCCACAGCGGGACACTAGACGACGAAAGAAAGTTTCAAATGATCTGCTATGACGTACGATTCTCAGCGGGGTCCCTGATCGCAGGAGCGTGTCAGACACAGCGAGATCGCTGGAACGTCACGGATATATCGCTGGAACGTCACAAATCGTGCCGTCGTAGCGATCAAAATGCCACTGTGTGACGGTACCCTTAGACCTAAAGATTTTGATAAGCAAATGGGGCCTCCTGATTCCTCACTGCAACACAATTTTAACACAAACAGTTTGGATTAGCAAATAGGGCCTCATGGCTGAACCCCAATATTAGGCCTAACGATTTTGATGAGTAAATGGGGCCTCCTATTTCGTCACAGTTTTAGCACAATCTAGTTAGATGCTGGAAGATCACTTTCACAGAGGGCAGGATCCTATATGACTAAGTTCACATGCAGCAGGACTGGCCTCTATGTGTGGTTACACTGAGAAAATGGCACTAGCAAAACAAAATGTCTGCTTTTTATATGGACAGTGACATGAGACTTTGGAAGGAAATCACAGAAGACCTTGCGTCATGATGTTGTGGATGGTTTCTATGCCCTTACTGGCTGGAAAAATGTACACATATTAAAATATTACAGAAAAAAAATACAATCCACAGCTCCTCTCACCTATTCACACACCCTCCCCTCAAAAAACTCGTCCCCATACTAAACATATAGCACCAATATCCTAGACAAAAGCATTAGTGGAAACGCAATCATTACGGATCTGTGACAGCATTCTGCCGACTTTGAGGAAAAATGGTCTGGAAACCAAACACAAATCAGAATTTGCTACGTTCGTGCCGAATTTAAGGTTGGCGAACATTTTCCGAACAAGTTCGTTAATCTCTTCTAATAATGACGTTTTCAATATGAAGTCCTAATGTTATAAAATTCTGTTTTGTACCTGCGGATTCAAAATGCTCACAGTACCCCTGAATAAATTCCTTGAGGGTGTGGTTTCCAAAATATCGTCACATGTGGGGGGGTGTCAACTGTTTAGGCATATCAGGGGCTCTCCAAACAAGACATGACGTCCGCTAATAATTCCAGTAAATTTTACATTCAGATAGTAAAATGTCGCTCCTTCCCTTCCAAGCCCTGCTGTGCGCCCAAACAGTAGATTTCTTCCACAAACGGGGTAACGGCATGCTCAGAAGAAATTTCACAACAAATTCTGTCCTCCATTTTCTCTTGCTACCCTTGTGAAAATAGAAAAGTTTGTGTCTAAAGTAAATTTTTTGTGAAAAAAATTAAATGTTAATTTTTGCTTACACATTGCTTCATTTCCTGTGAAGCAGCTGAAGGGTTAATAAACTTTTTGAATGTGGTTTTGAGAATCTCGAGGGGTACAGTTTTCAGAATGGTGAATGTCATATATTGGATTTTGGATGCTTTCTGTCATATAGACCCTTCATAGTATTTTCAAATGTGATGTCGTACGGTCCCTAAAAAAATTACTTTGTAAATTTTGTTGGAAAAATTAGAAATCCCTGGTCAACTTTTAACCCTAACTTACAAACAAAAAGAAATAATATTTCAAAAATTGTGCTGATGTAAAGTAGACATGTGGGAAATTGCATGTTCTTTCCCCTTTCTTGGACCAGCACTCCTCCGATTTGGCACAGGTGATTTTAAATTAGCAGGAGCCAGCAAAGAAAGGGGTCCAGCCTATTCTCATTTGAGAGTTTGAGGAAGGTGAGTTTCAATGCTGCTTTCATTTGGGGTTGATGCTCTGTGGCGGCCATTGTTGCTGTGGTTTTGTGCAGGTGGGGCAGTGCGGTCAAGAGCCATGGGTATTTAGTCTTGCAGCATGGGCGCTGTGAGGTACCAGGCCATCCGCCCTGCTGGTGCACTGTCACTGCAATGGTGGTTAGCGCACGATGCCGCTCCTTTAACCCCTTCGCCCCAAAGCCTGTTTTCACCTAAGTGACAGGGCCAATTTTTACAATTCTGACCACTGTCACAACAGGAGAAATTGGACCCAAAAAGTTGTTGTCCAATTTGTCCTGAGTACGCCGATACCCCATATGTGGGGGTAAACCACTGTTTGGGCACATGGCAGAGCTCGGAAGGGAAGGAGCGCCATTTGACGTTTCAATGCAAGATTTGCTGGAATTGAGATAGGAGCCCATGTCACGATTGGAGAGCCCCTGATGTGCCTAAACAGTGGAAACCCCCACAAGTGACACCATTTTGGAAAGTTGACCCTCTAAGGAACTAATCTAGATGTGTGGTGAGCACTTTGAACCTCCAAGTGCTTCACAGAAGTTTATAATGTAGAGCCGTAAAAAAAAATTTATATTAATTTTCACAAAAAATGATCTTTTTGCCCCAAATTTTTTATTTTCCCAAGGGTAACAGGATAAATTGGACCCCAAAAATTGTTGTGCATTTTGTCCTGAGTACGCCGATACTTCATATATGGGGATAAACCACTGTTTGAGCGCATGGCAGAGCTCGGAAGGGAAGGAGTGCCATTTGACTTTTCAATGCAAAATTGGCAGGAATTGAGATCGGACGCCATGTCGCATTTGGAGAGCCCCTGACGTGCCTTAACAGTGGAAACCCCCCACAAGTGACCCCATTTTGGAAAGAAGACCCCCTAAGGAACGTATCTAGATGTGTGGTGAGCACTTTTAACCCCCAATTGTTTCACTAAAGTTTAGAATGTAGCATTGTGAAAATTAAAAAATAATTTTTTCTTTCCACAAAATGATGTTTTAGCCCGCAATTTTTTTTCACAAGGGTAACAGGAGAAATTGGACCACAAATGTTATTGTCCAATTTGTCCTGAGTACGCTGATACCCCACATGTGGGGGGGGAACCACCGTTTGAGTGCATGGCAGAGCTCGGAAGGGAAGGAGCACCGTTTGAAATGCAGACTTAGATGGAATGGACTGCAGGTGTCATGTTGCATTTGCAGAGCCCCTGATGTACCTAAACAGTAGAAACCCCCCACAAGTGACCCCATTTTGGAAAGAAGACCCCCTAAGGAACTTATCTAGATGTGTGGTGAGCACTTTTATCCCCCAATTGTTTCACTAAAGTTTAGAATGTAGCATTGTGAAAATTAAAAAATAATTTTTTCTTTCCACAAAATGATGTTTTAGCCCGCAATTTTTTTTTCCCAAGGGTAACAGGAGAAATTGGACCACAAATGTTATTGTCCAATTTGTCCTGAGTACGCTGATACCCCACATGTGGGGGGGAACCACCGTTTGAGTGCATGGCAGAGCTCGGAAGGGAAGGAGCACCGTTTGAAATGCAGACTTAGATGGAATGGACTGCAGGTGTCATGTTGCATTTGCAGAGCCCCTGATGTACCTAAACAGTAGAAACCCCCCACAAGTGACCCCATATTGGAAACTAGACCCCCCAAGGAACTTATCTAGATGTGTTGTGAGAGCTTTGAACCAACAAGTGTTTCACTACAGTTTATAACGCAGAGCCGTGAAAATAAAAAATATTTTTTTTTCCAGGAAAATTATATTTTATCCCCTATGTTTTTATTTTCCCAAGGGTAACAGGACAAATTGGACCCCAAAAGTTGTTGTGCAACTTGTCCTGAGAACGCTGATACCCCATATGTTGGGGGGAACCACTGTTTGGGTGCACGGCAGAGCTCGGAAGGGAAGGAGCGCCATTTGAAATGCAGAATTAGATGGATTGGTCTGCAGGCGTCATGTTGCATTTGCAGAGCCCCTGATGTACCTAAACGGTAGAAACCCCCCACAAGTGACCCCATATTGGAAACTAGACCCCCCAAGGAACTTATCTAGATGTGTTGAGAGAGCTTTGAACCAACAAGTGTTTCACTACAGTTTATAACGCAGAGCCGTGAAAATAAAAAATATTTTTTTTCCACGAAAATGATATTTTAGCCCCCACGTTTTTATTTTCCCAAGGGTAACAGGACAAATTAGACCCCAAAAGTTGTTGTCCAACTTGTCCTGAGAACGCTGATACCCCATATGTTGGGGGGAACCACTGTTTGGGCACACAGGAGAACTCAGAAGGGAAGTAGCACTGTTTTACTTTTTCAAAGCAGAATTGGCTGGAATTGAGATCGGACGCCATGTCACGTTTGGAGAGCCCCTGATGTGCCTAAATAGTGGAAACCCCCAATTATAACTGAAACCCTAATCCAAACACACCCCTAACCCTAACCCCAACCCTAACCCTAGCCCTAACCCTAGCCCTAACCCTAGCCCTAACCCTAACCCTAGCCCTAACCCTAGCCCTAACCCTAGCCCTAATGGGAAAATGGAAATAAATACATTTTTTTACATTTTATTATTTTTCCCTAACTAAGGGGGTGATGAATTGGGGTTTGATTTACTTTTATAGCGTTTTTTGGCGGATTTTTATGATTGGCAGCTGTCACACACTAAAAGACGCTTTTTATTGCAAAAAATAGTTTTTGCATCACCACATTTTGAGAGCTATAATTTATCCATATTTTGGCCCACAGAGTCATGTGAGATCTTGTTTTTTGCAGGACGAGTTGACGTTTTTATTGGTAACATTTTCGGGCAGATGACATTTTTTGATCGCTTTTTATTCAGATTTTTGGGAGGCGGAATGAACAAAAACCAGCAATTCCTGAATTTCTTTTAGGGGGGGCGTTTATACCGTTCCACGTGTGGTAAAATGATAAAGCAGTTTTATTCTTCAGGTCAGTACGATTACAGCGATACCTCATTTATGTAATTTTTTTTATGTTTTGGCGCTTTTACACAATAAAAACTATTTTATATAAAAAAATAATTGTTTTTGCATCGCATTATTCTGAGAGCTATAACTTTTTTATTTTTCTGCTGATGATGCTGTATGGTGGCTTTTTTTTTGCGGGACAAGATGACGTTTTCAGCGGTACCATGGTTATTTATATCCGTCGTTTTGATCGCGTGTTATTCCACTTTTTGCTCACCTGTATGATAATAAAGCAATGTTTTTTTTTTTTTTTTTTTTGCGGTGTTCACTGAAGGGGTTAACTAGTGGGATAGTTTTATAGAGCGGGTCGTTACGGACGCGGCGATACCGAATTGAAGTGACCAGGCCTGTTGGAGCTCTGCTGCAGTGGAAGAGGGGCTTGCTTTGGATTTTCTAACCAACAAACGTTCCTCCTGAGCAGTTGTCTGGCGGGGTCTGAGCACAGGTGAGGATGTAAACTAGGATTGGGTGCATTATATGACCAGGCAACAAAACTTTTGTCTTGCCAAAATCTGACCATTCTGTGTCCATTAACTGATCAATATTTCTGCATTGATGCCAATTTATTTTCTTAACCTAAACCACATTTTGGAGGTTTTCAGCTTTCAAAAGAATAATTTATACAACCAATGAATGAATTTGACGTCAGGTTATAAACTTTTATTTACATAACATGGATAAGCGACATAACTTCTGTCAGGGAGTGTACATTATAAGCCCATGAACCCCCATATAGCATCCTACATTCAGTATGAGCCCCCACATAGTCTACTTCATACAGCATGAGCCCTTGCATAGCCTCCTACATTCAGTTTGAGCTCCAACATGGCCTCCTACATACAGTATAAGCCTCTGCACAGCCTCCAATATACAGTATGAGGCCCACATAACCCCTATATACAGTATTGAGCCCTACAAGGCCTAATACATTCAGTTTGAGCCCCCACATAACCTTTTATATACAGTATAAGGACCCTCCTTGCTTCCTATATACAGTATAAACCCCGCATAGCCTCCTATAAATAGTATAAGCCACCACACAGACTCCTATATACAGCATGAACCCTCACATAGACTCCTATATACAGCAATGGCTTCCACATAGACTCCTATATGCAGCGCGAGCCTCACATAGCCTCCATATATATATATATAGTGTAAGCCCCACATTGCTTTCTATATGCAGTGTGAGCTCTACACACATATACACAGTGTAAGATCCACATAGCCTCCATATATACAGTGTGAGCCCCACATAGCCTCCATATATACACATATGGGCAGCACGGTGACTCAGTGGTTAGCACTGCAGCCTTGCAGCGCTGGAGTCCTGGGTTCAAATCTCACCAAGGATAACATCTGCAAGGAGTTACTATGTTCTCATCGTGCTTGTGTGGGTTTCCTCCAGGTACTCCGGTTTCCCACATTCAAAAGACATACTGATAGGGAATTTAGAGTGTGAGCCCCATCAGGGACAGCGATGATTATGTGTGCAGAAAAGACCTGTAAAGCTGTGCAGAATATGTTGGCACTATATAAATAAATATATTATTATTATTATTATTAAAGATATTACCGTATTTTTTGGACCATAAGACACACTTTTTTTCCCAAAAACTTTGGGGGAAAATGGGGGTGCGTGTTATGGTCGGAATATACGTACAATCCTGTGGCGGCAGTCCCGGTGGTGGCGGTCCTGATGCAGCCTCCCTTCCCAGGCTGGTGCGGCGGCGGAGGTGCTCTTTGGTGCAGCGTCAGTGGGGCTCTGTGCTGCATGGGGGCTCCACCGACATTTTGTCAAAGCCCGGAGGCCTCCGCAGCTCCGTTGCTGCAATGCGGTGGCCTCCAGGAACATGGCCACCGGGGGCGGCGCATGCTCAGATTCAGATCTTGGCTACGAGATCAATTTTCCCGAAGGCCACCGCATTGCAGCAATGGAGCTGCGCGGGCCTCCGGGCTTTGACTAAATGCTGGTGGAGCCCCCCATGCAGCCAAGAGCCCTGCTGCCACCCCAGCACAGAGCGCTGTTGCCCCAGCACAGAGCGCTGCTGCCCCACAGAGCACAACCACCCCACAGAGCACAGCCACCCCACAGAGCACAGCCCCCCACAGAGCACAGCCACCCCACAGAGCACCGCCACCGCAAATAACACTGTCGCAGCACAGAGCACCGCCACCGCACCAGCCTGGGATGGGATTTCCCAGAGGCCACTGTACCAGCCTGGACCACTGAACGACCCCTGTGACCACTCCTCCACCTGTGCCGATCCCTTCCCCGGTAAGCTGAATTCGGACTTTAAGATGGACCCCCATTTGACACATTATTTTTTCCCTATTTTCCTTCTGAAAATTTGGGGTGCGTCTTAAGGTCTGATGCTTCTTAGAGTCCAAAAAATACGGTGTTACAGAATGAGCCTAACCTAGCCTCCTATATACATACATATTTCCCCGAAGCTCTGCTCCTTTTTCCTGTGCACTGAGTCTTAGCAGCAGTGCAATGAAATGATGTCATTGCGTATGCTGTGGATACAGATAGTGGAGGCTGGTGGGTGGAGTGGGGATATGATGCATCGGGTGGGCCACTATTTCAGATCCTTAGGTGTTTATGTCCACGGGCTTGACTGGAACAGCCAGAGGGTTGGATGTGACCCAAGTTTAGTGTGGGTTGTTGCTGCATTTTTAGACCATGTTCTTAGATCCTGACATTTGTTGTCCCATGTTTGTTCCTTTTTGGGCAGTGGAAATTAATCTACATTACCAAGAATTTGCAGACAAAATGTTATAGAAAATTGACACATTTAACTGTGCAATTCTGCTTTGGCACACCTGCTTTAAATTGTCATGTTGGACACACATAAATACCACATCAATATCTTAGGCAGGCTAGTATTGCATTAGCCTTTATGGCCGTCACGTAAACCCTGCCCTGTATTTGTGGTTGATTTCATATTTTTCCAGGGTTGGCTAAGTGTGATAAAACATTTTTGTAAATGATTTAAAATATGCTTGTGTTCAAAATGTATGTTAAACCAAATATTGGTACTGGCAATGGCCTGGCCTAAACAGTACAAGTCTTGGGCTTCTTTGTATCTCAAAAGAGTATCAGTGGGGATGAAGAGGAAGGTCTAATGGAATATCTGTCATGCTACTCATCTCAATCACAGCAGGATGATGTAGCCTCTGACAACAATATCCTCAGCTTTAGTCATGGTTCTGCTCAGCCCACCTGCTCCAACGCCATAACACTTACCGTATTTTTCGGACTATAAGATGCACTTTTTTCCTGCCAAATTTGCAGATGTACTTACCAGGAGTGTGGCAGCAGGCCTCAGGCAATTCTGCAAGCCAAGGGCAATGAGCCAGCCATGGGCTGGGAAAAGGGGGTGTTCCGTGGACTGACGTTGCAGGGTGATGATATGACTCCCATCCCAGACTGGTGCAGCACATTTGGCAGTATTCAGTGGTGCAGGGGCTCCGCCTACATTTTGTGAAATCCTGGATGTCCACTGTTGCAATGCTGTGGCCTATGGGAAAATGGCTGCCAAAGGTGGCGCATACGCAGATTGAGATCTTGGCTCCTGTCCGGGATGGAGTCATATGAAGACGGACCACTAAACATCCCCTGTGACCCTTCTCCACCTAGCACCACCGAACACTGCTGCACCTGTCTGGGATGGAATTTCATCATCGCCAGACCACCAAACACCCCTGTGACTCCCCTCCACCACCGCTTCCGATGCCCCCTGATAAGCTGAATTTGGACTATAAGATGGACCCCCATTTGATGCATTAATTTTTTCCCTAAGAATATTATGGGTGCGTCTTATGGTCCGGTGCGTCTTATAGTCTGAAAAATACGGTAATGTTGTATATAGCAGAAATTACACTTTGACAATGACACCTGTCTCTTTTCAGGTGGAATGATAGTTGGGAAAGAAACCCATGCCATTTCCCACACAGATCCAACTGTCAACCAAATTAGGGATGACGTTGATTCTGTGATGGACAATACCTGTGAACCAAACAGGAGTGTCACGAAGATGATGTCATCAGTGGAGGTAAATTCCCTGGGACAAAATCTACTTGTTTTGTATTCTGCTCTGGACTTGGTGATGCCACAAGTGCTGATAGTGAAAGAAGCTGAACAGCACGTGAGAGATCTGGATTTGGTGGTGGCGAGTAGTTCTCTGGGCATCTTGTGTGAGGGAGTTTTTTGCAGCCAGACAATTCTTTGACTATCTGAAGGCTCTACAAAAGGAAAATAAGCCTTGGACATCCCAACTTGAATGGACAAGGAATTACAGCTCTTCATCAGCACATGAAAATACATCACCTTCTCATTTTGGGAAAATGAAAGATGAGGATTTGTGTAAAGAATCCCTCATTCTGAATAAAAGATTCAGGGGAAAAGGTTATTGAATGGAATTCTTAAAGATGCCTATAAAAAAACAAGAAAACTCCAACAAACTGATTACTTGAATAAAATAAGGGATAGAGTGAAGGAAATTAAATCATCCAGAAAATCTGCTGAGGATAGCACATGTAGATATAGCTTTGTGACAACATTTAGGATATCTCAAAAAATTGTCAGGAACTTTTTTGAAAAGGTATTGTTTCATTTTAGGGAATGACCTCGTCCTGCTGGTGGATATACCTAAAAGCTCTAGCATCGTGTTTGGAAAAAATAAGAGTTTTAAAAATTTTATTGTCCTTACTAGGGTTAGTGTCAGGGATAAATCCCTTAATAACAATAATAATAATAGTGCATCCTGGGGGGAATGTTTAAGTGTGGAAACAGTAAGTGCCTATGCTGCACAATGTTGAAGCATGGATGTACTAACTTCCCAGGGTGACAGGAGAAACCTTTGAGGATTACCAACATCTAATCTGCTGCACATAATTCACTGTTTACCTGTTGTAGTGTGAGTGCGGTCTCCAAAATGTGGGATGCACCACACAGCAGGTCTGGGCATTTTATTATATACCACCAAAAGAGGCATGACAATTTACGTTTGATTGTCCACAGAGGCTAAATAGCAGAAAATCCTTCTGGATATTGTAGGGTTTCTACTCATTTAGCTGCGGTTGAGGTAGACACAGGAAGTGGTTTCAGTAAAATGTCCAGGCTGGTTTATTAAAACGTCACTCAGCAAAACCAACCAAAAAGACAACCTTTTACAGCACAGAGTGAGAACAGAAAGTAAATAGTCCATACAACAATGCGGGTTCGCCCGCTCAGGTTAGTGTCCAGCTCTTGAGTCCTTTAGCACACAAGCAACGCTGGAGGTTGCCACACCTCCAGACACCTCCTGTTGTGGATTCTGTTTTTGGGCTCCCTCTGGTGGTTACAGATGGTACTGGGTGACTTGTGTTCTCTGCTGTCTCTGGTGTCCACCTGTTCTATCAGGATATGGGAGTTTCCTATTTAACCTGGCTTTCTTGTCATTTCCTCGCCGGCTATCAATGTAATCAGTGTGTCTTGTTACCTCTGCTTCCCGCTTCTGTATTCTTCAGGACAAGCTAAGTTTTTGATTTTCCTGTTCCACGTTTTGCTTAATTTTTGTCTTAGTCCAGCTTGCAGATATGCGATTCCTTTTTGCTGGTTGCTCTAGTGGGCTGATATTACTCCTCATGTTC
The DNA here is from genome assembly GCF_032444005.1 of Ranitomeya imitator. Lineage (NCBI taxonomy): Eukaryota > Metazoa > Chordata > Amphibia > Anura > Dendrobatidae > Ranitomeya > Ranitomeya imitator. The sequence goes on along the minus strand of NC_091284.1, from coordinate 682,093,793 downwards.
CATGAGTTGGAACATGAGTTCAAGTAATTTCAGGATGGTTTTTTGTAGGGTTTTTCGCTGACCGCGCAGTTCACTTTTGTATCCTCTGCTATCTAGTTTTAGCGGGCCTCATTTTGCTGAATCTGTTTTCATAACTACGTATGTGCTTTCCTCTCATTTCACCGTCATTACATGTGGGGGGCTGCTATTTCTGTGGGGTGTTTCTCTGGAGGCAAGAGAGGTCTGTGTTTCTTCTAATAGGGAAAGTTAGTTCTTCGGCTGGCGCGAGACGTCTAGGAATCATCGTAGGCACGTTCCCCGGCTACAGCTAGTTGTGTGTTGAGGTTCAGGATCGCGGTCAGCTCAGTTTCCATCACCCTAGAGCTTGTTTTGTTTTTTGTGCTTGTCCATTTGTGATCCCCTGCCATTGGGGTCATGACAACCTCCCCTAAATGAGACAACTGGTCTTCTTTTTATCTGCCATACCATGCACTCAGGGTTGGGATATGTGAGCAGCCAGTCCCATCCATCTCTTTGACTGCTCGGAAATCCAGCCCTGAGAGTCCCTATTAATACTCTCAGCACTAAACGTGCTGGAGCCTGCTCTCCCGGACTTACCTTGATGATATACAGTACAGACAAAAAGTTAGGACACACCTTCTCATTTAAAGATTTTTCTGTATTTTCATGACTATGAAAATTGTACATTCACACTGAAGGCATAAAAACTATGAATAATAATAAAAATAATCTTTATTTTTATATAGTGCTAACATATTCCGCAGCGCTTTACAGTTTTGCACACATTATCATCACTGTCCCAGATGGGGTCACAATCTAGAATCCCTATCAGTATGTCTTTGGAATGTGGGAGGAAACCGGAGTGCCCGGAGGAAACCCACGCAAACACGGAGAGAACATACAAACTCTTTGCAGATGTTGTCCTGGGTGGGATTAGAACCCAGGACCCCAGCGCTGCAAGGCTGCAGTGCTAACCACTGCGCCACCGTGAAATAACACATGTGGAATTATATGCTTAACAAAAAAGTGTGAAACAACTGAAATTATGTCTTATATTCTAGGTTCTTCAAAGTAGCCACCTTTTGCTTTGATGACTGCTTTGCACACTCTTGGCATTCTCTTGATGAGTTCAAGAGGTAGTCACCGGGAATGGTCTTCCAACAATCTTGAAGGAGTTCCCAGAGATGCTTAGCTGTTGTGAATTCTGTGGCAGAGCTCCCTCCTGTGGTCACAAGTGGTACTTCAGCTGATTCTCTGTGTGAGCTTCCGTTGGTGGAGGAGAGTGGTACTGCGGCTTCTGAGTTTCCTTCCTCAGGTGATGTGGTGAAGTTGTTAGGTGCTGCTCTATTTAACTCCACCTAGTGCTTTGATCCTGGCCTCCAGTCAATGTTCTAGTATTGGACCTGTTTCCTCCTGGATCGTTCCTGTGGCCTGCTGCTCTGCATAGCTAAGTTCCGCTTTGCTATTTTGTTTGCTGTTTTTTCTCTCCAGCTTGTCTATTTGTTTTGTCTTGCTTGCTGGAAGCTCTGGGACGCAGAGGGTGTACCTCCGTGCCGTTAGTTCGGTACGGAGGGTCTTTTTGCCCCCTTTGCGTGGTTTTTTGTAGGGTTTTGTGTTGACCGCAAAGTTACCTTTCCTATCCTCGCTCTGTTCAGAAAGTCGGGCCTCACTTTGCTAAATCTATTTCATCTCTACGTTTGTCTTTTCATCTTAACTCACAGTCATTATATGTGGGGGCTGCCTTTTCCTTTGGGGTATTTCTCTGAGGCAAGGTAGGCTTATTTTCTATCTTCAGGCTAGCTAGTTTCTCAGGCTGTGCCGAGTTGCATAGGGAGCGTTAGGCGCAATCCACGGCTGCCTCTAGTGTGGTTGGAGAGGATTAGGGATTGCGGTCAGCAGAGTTCCCACGTCTCAGAGCTCGTTCTTTGTTTTTGGGTTATTGTCAGGTCACTGTATGTGCTCTGACCTCTATGTCCATTGTGGTACTGAATTACCTTATCATAACACTTAGCCCTTTTTTTACCCTTTCTGCCTTCACTCTGCAGTCCAGCTCACCCCAAACCATTTCGATTGGGTTTAGGTCTGGTGACTGTGAAGGCCAGGTCATCTGGCGTAGCACCCCATCACTCTCCTTCTTGGTCAAATAGCCCTTACACAGCCTGGAGGTGTGTTTGGGGTCATTGTCCTGTTGAAAAATAAATGATGGTTCAACTAAACGCAAACCAGATGGAATAGCATGCCGCTGCAAGATGCTGTGGTAGCCATGCTGGTTCAGTATGCCTTCAATTTTGAAGAAATCCCCACAGTGTCACCAGCAAAGCACCCCCACACCATCACACCTCCTCCTCCATGCTTCACGGTGGGATCCAGGCATGTAGAGTCCATCCGTTCACCTTTTCTGCGTCGCACAAAGACATGGTGGTTGGAACCAAAGATCTCAAATTTGGACTCATTAGACCAAAGCACAGATTTCCATTGGTCTAATGTCCATTCCTTGTGTTCTTTAGCCCAAACAAGTCTCTTCTGCTTGTTGCCTGTCCTTAGCAGTGGTTTCCTAGCAGCTATTTTACCATGAAGGCCTGCTGCACAAAGTCTCCTCTTAATAGTTGTTGTAGAGATATGTCTGCTGCTAGAACTCTTTGTGGCATTGCAGTTTCTTTGTAGCGCTTGATGGTTTTTGCCACTGCACGTGGGGACACTTTCAAAGTTTTCCCAATTTTTCGGACTGATTGACCTTCATTTCTTAAAGTAATGATGGCCACTCGTTTTTCTTTACTTAGCTGCTTTTTTCTTGCCATAATACAAATTCTAACAGTCTATTCAGTAGGACTATCAGCTGTGTATCCACCAGACTTCTGCACAACCCAACTGATGGTCCAACACCATATATAAGGCAAGAAATCTCACGTATTAAACCTGACAGGGCACACCTGTGAAGTGAAAACCATTCCCGGTGACTACCTATTGAAGCTCATCAAGAGCATGCCAAGAGTGTGCAAAGCAGTCATCAAAGCAAATGATGGCTACTTTGACGAACCTAGAGTATAACACATAATTTCAGTTGTTTTACACTTTTTTGTTAAGTATATATTTCCACAGGTGTTAATTCATAGTGTTGATGCCTTCAGTGTGAATGTACAATTTTCATAGTCATGAAAATACAGAAAAATCTTTAAATGAGGTGTGTCCAAACTTTTGGTCTGTACTGTACATCTCTCCTCAAAGACCTGTCTGGTGGTAATCTTACAATATAAAAATTGGCCACTCTGCATCCAGAGGGTTTGAATATCAGTATTGAGCACACCCATTGATTTAACATCACAGAACCTCACTTTGAGTAGATGAGGTTTTGACTAAAAATGGTAATAAATATATGGATTCTGTTTATAAATACAAATACGATCTGCTAAATAACTTTTGATTCAGATTGAATGATAGAATGCAGTCGCCCATGGGGATGGAATCCTAGATGTAAGTGAATTGCACTTATTTTCTCGACCCTTCTTAATATTTAATATTTATTTATTGATTGTATTTTTGGTTTTAATTATTCATTGTCTGTAATTATGCAAATTTTAGGTATAGTCATGCATTTATAAAGTCTTTATGTAAGTAAATATAACCGAATAAAAAACAATCATGCAAGTTCTGGTCTGTTTTACATCAGCGGGTTTTACATTTTGTAATCACCTGCTTAAGGGGACGGATTGTCCCTGGAACGTGTTGTGTGTATTGAAACAATCAATTTCTCTTACCTGACCTGGGTGATTGATGACTCAGAGTGTGGTGTCCTGTGGATCTTCACCTCCCACCATTCACCCTCCTTCCATTGGATCATTGAGCAGCTCTTGAGTGGGACTCCATGACCGCCGTCATTCATTGCTCAATATCAGCATTGTGCCTAGTATGCACAACCACCAGAGGTGAAAACAATATCTCTCCCTCCCCTGCTTCTGTCTATTTGACAATCTTCACATGGAGTACCCTCTCTTTTGTTTTATGTTCAAATGTGTAATGGGCTAGTGAAATGCTAACCCATTGAAGATTGGCTTCCCTGTTGGAGAGGAGCAGCATAACTGTGTGGAATTGATCTGTCTGGTGCTGTTTATCATTAGACACTACACCAAACACCACCATTAAACTGAACAGTTCAGACCACTACCCTCATCGCAAGTGGAGTATCACCTAGCATCAGTATGGTATTGTGGTTTCAGTTTCTGTGAACTGTTCATAGTTTCATCGATCTGATTAATTGTTTTAACAAGAGTTCTTTTATTTTCATTTGACTTATTTTAGATTTGACTGAATTTCAAGGTATTGAAGGTGACGGTACTAATTACCTCCCCCAATTTTGTAAGTTAATCTCTCTTGTTATTTGAACAGCATAGTTGTTTTAGTACAGGAGAATCCTTTGAGGTTTAGCAACATCTAATCTGTGGCACGAAATTCGCTGTTTACCCGTTGTCGTGTGAGTGCGGTCTCCAATATGTGGGACCTCTGTATGTAATTAACTATTAACTAATCATGCATGTGCCAATCTATTTAAAGGACTGAGCTGGTTTTATATTTTATAATCACCTGATGAGGGGGACAGATCGTCCCTAAAAATGTGTTGTGTGTTGAGTAAATCAATTTCTGTTTCTTGATCTGGGTGCTTGCTGACTCAGAGCATGACGCCCTGTGAATCTCCACCTCCCACCATTCATCCTTCCATTGTATAATTTTGTGAAAAGCAATCTGCAAGTTGTTCTCCATCGCACTGACACATATCAATCACCGATTTTATGTTGAGGAAACAAGCGTACACTCCAAGTCTACAGCTGGTTTGCCAACTAAACTCTCATCTGGTAAAGCTGCTGGTGGTGCAGTTGATATCATATCAATTTATGGTGTCAGCTGTCTATAGAGAAATGATGGTGTGTGCTCAGCGTTGCTGGAAGATACCCAGCTGACATTATTTCTCGTAAAAAAGGCAAGACCTTATAGGCCAATCTCTCGACTTTTCTCTGAGCTGCAAAGTGAATTGGATCATTGACACCTGGAGCAGCACCTATTGGTAAGGACAATACATGAGTTTCAAGGCCCAGTAGGTGAATGTTTGGAGTGGAAGAGATGCACCACTTCACCAAGGACAGGGTGTGAATCCTCCACGATTGGGAGCTACGCCTTTTTCCATTGACAGGAGGTGGTTATCTGCCTCCACCTCCACCTCGTCTAGATACCTTTCAAAAGGCCTTACCCCATCCCCAACAGCCACACTGTACAACATTGATTCCACACACTATCCTTATTCTTTTTGCTCATGCAAGAAAAAGCCCTGCCAAGCAGTTTTACAATTTGAAAGCATTGGTGACAATAGTCATACAGCAGATGAGTTGTTGCTGTGCATCAAGCATCAATTCTCACCCTGGCTGGCTCCCTGCGTAATTCAGGAGGCAATTGTAATGAGCAACAATGCCCAGAACATTCTGACTGCTTTATGGTCTGGCAAAGTAACTCTGATTCCATGCATAGCACAAATCCTGAATTTAATTGAGCAACATTTCTTTCAGTAAGTTGGAACAGCCAGAAAAGCGTCAGCTTATTTTAACTGCTCTTATACCACCATGTGTCTGTTGGGTTCTCTCAAAATCCATGTGACATGCTGCATGATTTGAAAGAGGAGGAGGAGGTGCCGGGTGTAGAGGATGACATAGAGCTGGGGACGAGACCAAGAGAGTGAAAATGATGATGCTGATGATTCTATCCAACTGTGGCAGCAGAATTTGAAAATGAACCAATATGGTTCTGGCGACCATGGCAAGCTGTATGCTGAAATGATTGTGGAATAATAGTTGTATCCAACAGGGACTACTGTTAGATAGCCATGCTTTTAGATCTTCGCTAGAAATGTAAAATGGAAAAAAAAAATTTTTTCCAGCTTCCAAACTTATTACCAGGATTACATGCTCTGAGAATCTTTCCCAAGCAGAAGCCTACTGACTGCGTTTCTGACCAGGAGACCCCTTTGCTATCCCTGCTGACCCCATGCTCCCCTATTTGCTTCAGCATTTAGGCTACAACAAGAAGCTGAGGCAACAGCAGCAACAGCTACAGTATATTTGATAAGATGGACCAGATTTTTTATCTGCTATTGCACCAAACTGACACACTTCAGCAAACTTAGACCCACCAGCTGAACAGTGAGGTTGAGTCATAGCTATACTTACTGTCTCCTTTCTCAGGCAGATACCCTGACCCCAAGCCCATGGACTGCTGGGTAGGCAGATTGGACCAGTGGCAAAAATTGACCCAGTTTATTTTCAGCGTACCGTTATGCCCAGCCTCCAGTGGAATGTCAGAGAATATTCAGTGAAACCATTGGCAATGTCATAAGCAAGCCAACCAGGTTATCCACATCAAGCATTGAAAACCTTACATTTGTAAAAATGAATCAGGTTTGATCGGTGTCAACTTTCATTCACCTATGGTTGATGATAACTATTAAATCAGACATACCATCTGACTATCTGCTGTTTGTTTTTCTACAACGGCATGCTGATGTAAGCACGTGCTGAGATTGCAGTATGCAGGGATTGCAGAGCAGTACATTATAACAATACTACTTATTCTTTTAAAAGGAAAAGTTAAAGTAATCTCCTCGCAGGAAGTTAATAGGCAGTAGCAATGAGTTATTGGAACAACAAGGGTTAAATGAATTAAGCATAACGGGTGCGACAGTCTAAGTTTAAAACAACATTTATCATAGCTCCTGGTGGGATCCTTAGTCCACAGTCCGATGGGGATAGTAGTACTGGCAACGGCCGGTGTAGAGTCCTCAGATGGGGTCCAAAGTTAACAATCCGTCTTCTGGCGGTAGCGGATGGTCTCTGGTTTTACCTGCTGACCCCTAGTCCATTTAACTGTGCAGCAAAAGAGTAAAGCTCTCTGCAAGGTTCCTTGTGGTACGTGTCTTTCTGAGCAGCTGCCATCACCTGAGTGGCTGCTCTGCACAGCTCCGCCCGGCGTGCTCTCCTCTATGTGCTAGCCAAAGTGAGGATCTCTGTCGTAGTCTCTGTCCTACATGGGTGCCGCTGTGCGTCTGTCAGCAATGGGGGACGCACCTCAGGGTTCTGCATCGAGCCCTCGCTCCCCGCGGGAGCGCTGCACTCTGCTTAGCCAAGTGCTCGGCGCTCTCACTGGCTCAGTGGTCAGTACGTGAAAGCTCTGCCACAGTTCTGTCCCATGCTGTCTCTCATACTGCTGAGCGTGCCGCACGCCTGCCTCTGCCCTCGCTGCCAGCAGGAAGCTCACTGTTTCTTTGCACGCTTTATCCTCACTGCCTGGCTTAGTCACGCCCCCTCTTCCCGAGCCATGGGGCCTGTCCTGTCCCTTATTCTTTCCCCACCGGCAACATGGGACGCAGCTTCAGCAGTTCCGGGCCCAGCATGATGCAGACACCTTTAGCCCAGTCTTCCTCCTTATACTGGTGCCAGAAATTATGCACCACATTCAGCCAGGCAATGTAGAGGGCTGTAAGAGCGAGACAACTAGTAAAGATTAGTTTAGTAAAGTCTATGTGGACCAAAAAGTGGATATTGGTAAACAAATAAAACTACTTATGCAATACTACCTGGAAGATACATAGAAGAGGGCCTCAGAAAACTTTTTTTCTCTTTTTTAATGAGTGGGACTCCTAGACTGGTAAAGTTTATGAACTAAGTGGAAGTACTGAAAAAACTTTCCCGTTTTAGGTCAATTAGGATTACCATAATTATTAATATTTGCCAAATGGCAGAATAATGAGCGAGAATGTTTTCAGGCATTTTTATTACTTACTGCAAAGTCAAAGGTTTACATACGTTTCATTCGTATTTGGTACCTTTGCCCTTAAATTGAATGACTTAGGTAAAACGTTTGGGATATCCTTCCACAAGCTTCTCACAATAGTTGGACAGAATTTATGCCCATTCCTCCTAACGAAACTGGTGTAACTGATCCAGATTTGTAGGTCGAATTGCTCGCACCTGCCTTTTCAGCTTTGCCCATAAATTTTCAATGGGATTGAGATCAGGGCTTTATGATGGCCATTCCAAAACATTGACTTTGTTATCCTTAAGCCACTTTGCTACCATTTTGGCAGTATGCTTCATTTCATTGTCCATTTGGAAGACCCATTTCCCCCAAGCTTTAACCCCTTTCCGATATCGGGAGTACATTTAAGCCAATGTCAGACTCCCTCCCTTTGTTGTGGGCTCCGACGATGAGTCCACATCTTTTCTGGGACATGTCAGCTGTTTTGAACAGCTGACATGTGCCCGCAATAGCCACGGGTGGAATCGCGATCCACCCGCGGCTATTAACCAGTTCAATGCCGCTGTCAAACTCCGCTAGCTGCATTTAACAAGCGCTTCCAGCAATCATGCCAGAAATGCGCACACTGGTGACCCCGTCACATGATTGCGGGTCACCTTGGCATGATGTCTGCTAGAGACTGCTATGGTTGTCAGTGCCAGCTTGCTGTGCGGGCCACCCAGTGGCTCATAGCAAGTAACATAGTAACATAACATAGTTAGTAAGGCCGAAAAAAGACATTTGTCCATCCAGTTCAGCCTATATTCCATCATAATAAATCCCCAGATCTACGTCCTTCTACAGAACCTAATTGTATGATACAATATTGTTCTGCTCCAGGAAGACATCCAGGCCTCTCTTGAACCCCTCAACTGAGTTCGCCATCACCACCTCCTCAGGCAAGCAATTCCAGATTCTCACTGCCCTAACAGTAAAGAATCCTCTTCTATGTTGGTGGAAAAACCTTCTCTCCTCCAGACGCAAAGAATGCCCCCTTGTGCCCGTCACCTTCCTTGGTATAAACAGATCCTCAGCGAGATATTTGTATTGTCCCCTTATATACTTATACATGGTTATTAGATCGCCCCTCAGTCGTCTTTTTTCTAGACTAAATAATCCTAATTTCGCTAATCTATCTGGGTATTGTAGTTCTCCCATCCCCTTTATTAATTTTGTTGCCCTCCTTTGTACTCTCTCTAGTTCCATTATATCCTTCCTGAGCACCGGTGCCCAAAACTGGACACAGTACTCCATGTGCGGTCTAACTAGGGATTTGTACAGAGGCAGTATAATGCTCTCATCATGTGTATCCAGACCTCTTTTAATGCACCCCATGATCCTGTTTGCCTTGGCAGCTGCTGCCTGGCACTGGCTGCTCCAGGTAAGTTTATCATTAACTAGGATCCCCAAGTCCTTCTCCCTGTCAGATTTACCCAGTGGTTTCCCATTCAGTGTGTAATGGTGACATTGATTCCTTCTTCCCATGTGTATAACCTTACATTTATCATTGTTAAACCTCATCTGCCACCTTTCAGCCCAAGTTTCCAACTTATCCAGATCCATCTGTAGCAGAATACTATCTTCTCTTGTATTAACTGCTTTACATAGTTTTGTATCATCTGCAAATATCGATATTTTACTGTGTAAACCTTCTACCAGATCATTAATGAATATGTTGAAGAGAACAGGTCCCAATACTGACCCCTGCGGTACCCCACTGGTCACAGCGACCCAGTTAGAGACTATACCATTTATAACCACCCTCTGCTTTCTATCACTAAGCCAGTTACTAACCCATTTACACACAATTTCCCCCACACCAAGCATTCTCATTTTGTGTACCAACCTCTTGTGCGGCACGGTATCAAACGCTTTGGAAAAATCGAGATATACCACGTCCAATGACTCACCATGGTCCAGCCTATAGCTTACCTCTTCATAAAAACTGATTAGATTGGTTTGACAGGAGCGATTTCTCATAAACCCATGTAATTCTGCTATATAGAGGCAATCTGATCATCGCCTCTATGTAGCAGAGCTGATTGGGTTGTGGCAGTTTCTAGCCTCCCATGGAGGCTAATGAAGCATGCTAAAAGTAAAAAAAAGTTTTTCAAAATATTAAAAAAAATAAAAAATATATAAAAGTTCAAATTACCCCCCTTTCGCACCATTCAAAATAAAACAATAAAAAAAACCTTACACACATTTGGCATTGCCGCATTCAGAATCACCCGATATATCAATAAAGAAAATGATTAAATTGATTGCTAAACATCGTAGTGAAAAAAAAGTCAAAATGCCAGAATTACGTTTTTCTGGGAGCCGCGACATTGCATTAAAATGCAATAACGGGCGATCAAAGCATCATATCTGCACCAAAATAGTATCATTAAAAATGTCAGCCTGGTGCACAAAAAATAAGCACTTATCCAACCCGAAATCATGAAAAGTGGAGATGCTATGGGTAACGGAAAATGGCGCAATTTTTTTTTTAATAAAGTTTGGATTTTTTTTCACCATTTAGATATAAAAGAACCTAGACATGTTTGGTGTCTATGAACTCATAATGACCTGGAGAATCATAATGGTAGGTCAGTGAATTTAGTAAAAAAGCCAAACAAAAAACAAGTGTGGTTTTGCACTTTTTTTGCAATTTCACCGCACTTGGAATTTTTTTCCCGTTTTCTAGTACATGACATGGTAAAACCAATGGTGTTGTTCAAAAATACAGCTCGTCCTGCAAAACAAGCCCTCACATGGCCATATTGACGGAAAAATAAAAAAGTTATGTCTCTGGGAATAAGGGGAGCAACCAACGAAAACACAAAACTGAAAAAAGGTTCTGGGGGTTAAAGGGTTAATTAAACACAGATGGACTCCAATAAAGGAGTAGAACCATCTCAAGGAGGATCACAATTTTTTAATAAATTTGCAAAAATTTCTACATTTCTGGGCTTTTTTCAGTCAGGATGGGGTGCAGATTGTACATTAATGTGAAAAAAGATGAACTTTTTGAATTTACCAAATGGCTGCAATGAAACAAAGAGTGAAACATTTGAAAGAGTCTGAATACTTTCCGTACTCACTGTATATATATATATATACAGCATAGACCAAAAGTTTGGACACACCTTCTCATTTAAAGATTTTTCTGTATTTTCATGACTATGAAAATTGTACATTCACACTGAAGGCATCAAAACTATGAATTAACACATGTGGAATTATATACTTAACAAAAAAGTGTGAAAAAACTGAAATTATGTCTTATATTCTAGGTTCTTCAAAGTAGCCACCTTTTGCTTTGATGACTGCTTTGCACACTCTTGGCATTCTCTTGATGAGCTTCAAGAGGTGGTCACTGGAAATGGTCTTCCAACAATCTTGAAGGAGTTCCTAGAGATGCTTAGCACATGTTGGCCCTTTTACCTTCACTCTGCGGTCCAGCTCACCCCAAACCATCTTTATTGGGTTCAGGTCTGGTGACTGTGGAGAAAAAAAAACAAAAAAGATGGCCTAGGTCTAGTATAAGAGGAAAAACCAAACATGTAACAAGAAAAAGACCTAAAAAATATTCTTTAATAGCAATAATTAAAACTAGGAACACAACAATAAAACTAAAAAAATATGGTAGGAAGCCTAAAAATTAGGATCCGGTAGTCATTAGATACAAATAAATATTCATAAGGAAAGGACTAGGGAGAATAGAGGTGCCTTACCCTAATGAATTCCCTTCCTTACAGCGGAGGTTGGCACCCTGGGATACGATATGGCACCCCCGCTCAACCTTGACTGACCCTGAAGACCCTAAAAGTTATCCCTACCAAAAGCCACCACCCAAAAACACACCACAAAAAAAAACAAAGAAAAAAGTGAATAATAAAATACACTAATGTGCTGCTGCTGCTACTGGCTGTCGGTGCAACAATGGCACCAGTAAGCTTTACTCAGTGCCCTCTGAGGAAATATATAGACTCTAAGTGGTATTAATTCTAGGAGAATAACGGTTTACAGAGATGTGAGAAAATTAACAATGCTCTCCTTCTTTTTAATATCGTTCAATAGGTATAGCAATGAACAACCATGGAAAGACATGAGTATCTCCTATCAATAGCTGATTATCAAAGAAATCCACATCTCTTGTAGTGCTGTAGAATTTCACTATAGGAGTCTATAGATAAAGAGTATGATCACCTGTTCAAAGAACATGTCTTACATTGGTAACAGTGATAGTATACACTCATATGGTCAAAAACCTCATATACTTATTCACAAAGAAAATGTCGGCATCACCGCCAGAATAATATGGGCATCATCGCCAGAATAGAGCCATTTTTTTTACCATATTCAATAACTGTATACAGGTGATGGCATCACCGCCAGAAAATTATGGGCATCGTCGCCAGAGATATAATGATCTATCAATATCAACAGATGATGGCATCACCGCCAGAAACACATAATTCATTCAGATATAAATAAGAAGGCATCATCGCCAGAGATGTAATAACCTGTCAGTATCAATAGATGATGGCATCACCGCCAGAAAATTCACTCAGATATATATAAAGGCATCATCACCAGACAGTAGTATATAGATCAGAAGGGATAATACGGCAATATTCATGGCTAACATAGTGCAGCATAGGCATAATGACAAACAGCCAGCTCAGCAGCACACGTGTATAATTACGATACACTTATCTTAGGGGAGACAATGTCCCATCCCGACGCGTTTCACCGCAGTGGAGATCCAAAGGGGTTCATCAGGGAAATGCCAGTAATATGCATGGGCAGCGGGAAATAGAGATGCTGCACGTGGTCCGCAAGTCATGGATCTGTGAGCATACTATCGCAATAAATACATATGTCTGTATTACTTCTGGTACAGACTGGAGCACCGTTTGCACCCTGGTGAGCCTAGTGCGCATGTCCCGGCCTCAAATGGTGACGGTGGAACGCTGTATGCGTTCCACCCTGATCGATGTTGGGGCCGGCACTAATAAGTGCCTCACATCCGGTTAGCTAGGATGTGAATGCAGCGGCCTGGTGCGCATGTCCCAGCGTCTAAGTGCGCAGAAGTGTCCTGCGCAATTAACAATGGCGGCGATGATAGTTATGATAATGGTACCGACCCCAGTAAGTGCCTCACATACGGCCCACAAAAGTGTGGAAACAGCGGCCACAACGGAAAGGACAACCCACGCAAGGCAGTGTGTATGAACATGCGCCCCCAGACAGCATATAGCAAACAGTGCCTAGCAGCTGGACAGCTGCAAACAAAGTAGCACACCCAAAAATACAAGTTACTCTCATATGACGTTAATTAGAGTATGATACTAATACATCAAAAAAGAGACAATTCTTAACATATTAGGAAAATATATTCTAAGCAATATTTATGCAATATCCATGTCCCAAGAACCGCGATAGCCAATAAAGCAGACATATATGGTTCCAAAATAATGTTAAGATAGGAACAGTCACCCTACCATCGGTGACAAGTAAATAGATTGTGTCATGGTCTGTACGGACCAATGTAACATAAGCAAGACATATTTCTAGACGGTGTTTACCAGATTTAACCCCTTAGTGACCGAGCCAAATTTTTGAAATCTGACCAGTGTCACTTTATGTGGTAATAACTCTGCAACGCTTCAACAAATCCCAGTGATTTTGAGATTGTTTTTTCGTGACACATTATACTTTATGATAATGGTAAATTTTGTTCAACATTTTTGGTGTTTATTTATAAAAAATATCAAAAATTTGAGAAAAATGTTAAAAAATTAGCAATTTTCTAAATTTGAATGATTATCCCTTTAATCCAGATAGTCATACAACAGCAAACCATTAATAAATAACATTTCCCACATGTCTGCTTTACATCAGCACCATTTGTAAAATGTTATTTTATTTTGTTAGCATTTTAGGAGGTTTAAAAATGTAGCAGCAATTTTTCATTTTTTCAAAGAAATTTACAAAATTTATTTTTTTAGGGACTTATCCATGTTTTAAGTGACTTTAGGGGTCCCATATATTGGGAAACCCACAAACGTGATACCATTTTAAAAACAGCACCCCTAAACATATTGAAAACTGCTGTCAGGTAGTTTATTAACCCTTCAGGTGCTTTACAGGAATTAATGCAAAGTGGTATGACAGAAATGAAAATGTGCATTTTTACCACCTAAATGTTGCTAACTTCTAAACAGATTACTACAGCCGGCAGACTCTAAGGCCACTATTTGGTCATGAATTGCCATGGCAAACATCAGGACAACAAAATCATGATCTGAGGGCACCAATTGGGATAAAGAAGAAGCCCCCACACTCTGTTAACCATTTATAATGATGTAGTCACTATTGACAGCAGCATCTAAGGGGTTAAACAGATTTAGATGGTGCAAATACTGATCGTGGCTGGTACAGCAAGTTGTCAGCTATAGTGTACAACCGACAGATGCTGGATTGTCATCTGTATGGGGAGGCTATTCTCTTATATCTCAGGTCAGTTAAAAGACGTATTGGCGGTCATTAAGGGGTTAAATGAAACACCCAAAGTTGAGTTGCTCATTTAGACCCCCAGGACTGACAGATTCCATCAGATAAATCCATCTGGTCTCCCTCTGGTTAATCCTACTGTCCCAATTCCCCTGTCTCTCAGATTGAGGTAAAGTCTCAATTGCCATAAATGAAATTGATTTAAGATCCCCCAAATGTGTTTCATTTACATGGCGTGCCAAGGGGGTGTCACGTTTATGAGTAATGTTCCCAATATGCTCTCCAATCCTCACTTTTAGTTGTCGTATAGTTTTACCTACATAGTTAAGTGGGCAGTACACTACCCCTATTGTTTTGCATTTGGCGAAAGATCTGTTCTGAAAAGTTCTGCCCGTGATGGCGCTAGTGAAAGTTTTACTAGGTGTAATAAACTTGCAAAAACTACATGAACCACACTTAAATGTTCCCTGTTCTCTACGATCAAGCCAAGTGCCTACTGGTTTTGGTGGGTTTAAATGGCTATGTGATACAAAATCACGGACAGATTTCCCTTTTCTAAATGTGACAGAAGGTTGAGGTGAAATAATTCTGCCAATATCGGGGTCTGCTTTAAGCACCCCCAACATCTCTTGAGAATACCCATGACGAATACCCATGACCTTTTTATTTTGGTCATCGAAGGTTCCAATCAACTGTGTCATTTGATTCCCATCATCTCAAACTCTTGGTATTAGGAGTTCAGATCAATTGCATCCAGCCGCTTGTCTAAATCCCTCATTGATGATCTGTGGGGGATATCCTCGATCCTTAAATCTTTTCTTGAGATTGTTGGCCTTAGACTCAAAGTCCCTCAAGGACGAGCAGTTTCTTCTGAGTCATAAAAATTGCCCCTTAGGGATCCCTTTCCTGAAACTAAAGGGATGGTAGCTCTCCCATCGTAGCAAGCTATTTGATGCTGTAGGTTTACGAAGGATTGATGTACCAAGATGCCCATCAGGGCATCTTGATATGAATATATCCAAAAAAGGGATGCTGTCTCCCACTACCTCACAAGTGAATCTGAGGCCCAGGTCATTATTATTGAGATATGAAACAAAACTCTCAAAGGAAGGGCCGTCCTCTGACCACAGGACGAGGATGTCATCAATGTAGCGCCCCCAGAATAAAATTCTTGGGCACCATGTGACCTCCTCGTCCTGAAAAACAATGGTATCTTCCCACCAGCCCAGGAGCAGATTAGCATAAGTGGGGGCACAGGGGCTCCCCATAGCTGTGCCCCTGAGCTGTTGGTAGAATTTGCCGTTAAAAAGGAAATAGTTATGTTCAAGAATGAACCGCAGTAATTTGACCACCAAATTGTTATGTGCAAGGAGATGCGTTCCCCTGGTCTTCAAAAAATATTCTACTGCTTGAATTCCTTTATCATGTGGGATACTACTATACAGAGATTCGACATCAATTGATGCAATAATAGTGCCCGAATCAATTCGTATATCCTCAAGTTTGTTCAATAGATCCTTATGTACGACGGCAAAGCCGTTACAAATGGACGTAGTATGTGGTCCCGGTAAACACTGACATTCTGGCAATGTGCACAATACCAGACACAATAGGGCGGTCCTTTAGAGGAGTAAGTCCCTTGTGAATTTTTGGAAGTGAGTTGAATGTAGCAATAGTGGGAAATTTTGGAAACATAAAGTCAAATTCATCTTTTGATATCAAAATACAATCTAGGGCCTCGGTCAAAATGTCCAAAAGTATGTTGGAGTATGATGCAGTAGGATCATTTCTAAGGACCTCATAGGTAGTAGAATCGGATAGAATAGATTTACAGAGTGTCACATATTGATTGGTATCTAGGATAACAACATTCCCGCCCTTGTCGGACTGTTTAATAATGATGTTAACATTTTTTGCAAGGGAGTTGAGGGCTTCCATTTCAATAGGGTCAAAATTTGGATCTCTTCTTTGGATTAATCTTTTTCATCTCATCCATGACCAATTTGGAAAAAATATCAATATTGCTATAGTCACCTACCGGAGGCATCCGGGGGCTTTTGTTTTTTAGCCCAGAAAAAGGACCCTCTCCAATTCCCCTAGCGCCTTCCTCATAGAGTTCTGCTAGAAGGTTCACATCTGACAAGGAATCAGAAGAAATGCCCAACTGTGCACATCTGTTCGCATCATTATTAATGAAGAATGCCGTCGTACATAAGGCATACTATGGATCTATTGATCCTGACAAATCCTGACAAAACTGATTCATAAGAGTAGGATCTTTTCACTGAGTGTCAATGGCCCATCTATGGAACTGTGAGCAGAAATTCTCTGCCAGCCGGTCTCCCTGCTGGAGCTTATGTAGCTTACACTCAGCAAGGGAGACACAGTCCGGATCATGATACATGAGAACTAGAGCCTCAAAAATCCCATCATCCAACCAGAGAGACAGTGAGTCTGCCGGAAGTGAAAAGGTCCAAGATTGAAGATCTCCTTGAAAGAGAGAAATAACAATCCAAACCCGTTGCTTCTCATTCCCAGAAGAATGAGGACGAAGCCTAAAATACAGCTTCCAGGCTTCACAGAACACCATAAATTTATCTCGTCCCCCAGAAAACATATCCAGAAGGGACAACTTAGGTTCCAGTTCAGCTTGTCTGCCGCCCACCCCCCCCCCAGGACCCCAGTGCTGCAGGGCTGCAGTGCTAACCACTGCGCCACCATGCTGCCCCATGTTCTTCAGTAAGAAAGAGGGGCCTCAAACTGTCCCTGGAGCTGGGACCCTAGCTATCTCTGTGTCGGGGGTACTCTTAAAGGTAGAGAGGCCCAGTCTTTGACCTTACTATGCTCCTGTAAAAATCCTAATCTGTCCCCTCCCCCACCCCATGAGGCATGGGGCAGAAATGAAAGGTAAACCAGACACAAAGACAAAACAGGGATAACAGAAAACCCCTATCATACAAAAGCACTAACCAACAATAGGCAGGATAGGGACTGGAAAGAATAAACTAATTGGGAAAAGGGGACCAGGAGATAAACACACACGTACAACAGCAAACTAGAGAACACCACATCAACAACTCCAAATTTCAACTTCTTAGCTTTAGCACACAGCATAGCATCTCCTAAGAGCAAGGAAGCAGAGCTTTGATCGGCAGGACAGAGAGGGTCTGGCCAAGTTTTATAGTAGGAGTTAAGGACCAGATCAGAAGCAGCTGAAATGGAGCTGCATGTTTCTGACCAGCATAGAAAGGGTCATTAACCTCTTCAGCACCAAAGGAAACCAAATTCATTTAATATGGGTTCCAAATACACAGGCTAAATGGATGATCTGCAAATCACAATAAGAAGTTATCTTCTACCTCCAGATCTCCAAGGTTGGCGTAACACAGCTGGAGCAGTTTACACATTAGACGAACTGCCCAAGTGACAGAGCATAGCTCAACTCAATAATGCATAGCTCAACTCAATAATTTCCAGCTCGTCAGACATTCATGGACCTTTTTCCTGGGTTACCTTGGAAGTAAGGAATTACCAAGACTGAAAATATGATACAATAATATTTTTTTAATTTTTTGATCTATATAATGTAATTATTAGCCTCTATAAACATATTTTCTTACAATATACTGTAATTTGTTTGTAAGAGCAGCTTTCATCAGGTTATTCCAACTATGTATTAACTGTTTTCATTTCCATGGATGCATACTCTTCTCTTTAATATAGCACTACTCTTGTTCTATAGAGTAGTAATATGATATATATATATATATATATATATATACATATATATACATACTAGCTGAAGAGCCCGGCGTTGCCTGGGCATAGTAAATATCTGTGGTTGGTTATAGCACCTCACTTCTCTTATTTTCCCATCACGCCTCTCATTTTCCCCCTCGCATCTCTCATTTTCCCCCTCACTCCTCTCATTCCCCCCTAACACTTGTCATTTTGACCTCACATCTGTCATTTTCCTATCACTCCACTATTTTCCCTCACTCCTCTCATTTTGCACTCACACCTTTTCATTTTCACCTCACACCCCTCATTTTCACCTCACACCTCTCATTTTCCCCTCAGTATATACAGTACATGTTTGTCATCTCCCTTATATATAGTATACACCTGTATGTCATCTCCTGTATATAGTATATACCTGTATGTCATCTCCCCTGTAAATAGTATATACCTGCTGTATGTCATCTCCTCCTGTATATTGTATATACCTATGTGTCATCTCCTACTGTATATTGTATATACCTATGTGTCATATCCTCCTGTATAAAGTATATATACCTGTATGTCATCTCTTCTGTATATAGTATATACCTGTATGTCATCTCCTCCTATATATAGTATATACCTGTATGTCATCTCCTGTATATAGTATATACCTGTATGTCATCTCCCCTGTATATAGTATATACCTGCTGTATGTCATCTCCCCTGTATATAGTATATACCTATGTGTCATCTCCTCCTGTATATAGTATATACCTGTGTCATTTCTCCTGTATATAGTACATATCTGTGTGTCATCTCCCCAGTATATAGTATATATCTGTATGTCATCTCCTCCTGTATTAGACCTCGTTCACACGTTATTACCTATTACCGTTATTCACAGTATTTTTACCTCAGTATTTGTAAGCTAAATTGGCAGCCTGATAAATCCCCAGCCAACAGGAAGCCCTCCCCGCTGGCAGTATATATTAGCTCACACATACACATAATAGACAGGTCATGTGACTGACAGCTGCCGTATTTCCTATATGGTACATTTGTTGCTCTTGTAATTTGTCTGCTTAGTGCTTATTAATCAGATTTTTATTTTTGAAGGGTAATACCAGACTTGTTTGTCTTTTAGGGCAAGTTTCATGTGTCAAGTTGTGTGTGTTGAGTTGCGTGTGGCGACATGCATGTAGTATTCATGCAAATAAAACAAATTATACCAATGAATATCTAATATATAAAGCTGAATGTGTGTGAGTGTGCGTGTGTGTGTGCGTGTGTGTGTGTATGTGTGTATGTCCGGGATTGGCATCTGTACCGTCACAGCTACAGCCACAAAATTTTGCACAGTCACACTTCTGGACCCCGAGAGCGTCATAGGCTATGTTGTGAGGCGAAATTTTAACCCCGCGTTTTCCAATTCACCAAACAATTTTGCCCCTATCTACATAATGGGGAAAAAGTGAAAGGAAAAGTGTTGGAGGCAAATTGACAGCTGCCAGATGTGAACAAGGGGGACTAAAGGTACCTTCACACATAACGATATTGTTAACGATATCGTTGCTTTTTGTGACGTAGCAACGATATCGTTAATGAAATCGTTATGTGTGACAGCGACCAACGATCAGGCCCCTGCTGGGAGATCGTTGGTCGCTGAATAAAGTCCAGAACTTTATTTCGTCGCTGGACTCCTGCTGACATCGCTGGATCGGCGTGTGTGACACCGATCCAGCGATGTCTTCACTGGTAACCAGGGTAAACATCGGGTAACTAAGCGCAGGGCCGCGCTTAGTAACCCGATGTTTACCCTGGTTACCATCCTAAAAGTAAAAAAAAAACAAACGCTACATACTTACCTACAGCCGTCTGTCCTCCAGCGCTGTGCTCTGCACTCCTCCTGTACTGGCTGTGAGCGTCGGTCAGCCGGAAAGCAGAGCGGTGACGTCACCGCTCTGCTTTCCGGCCGCTGTGCTCACACAGACAGTACAGGAGGAGTGCAGAGCACAGCGCTGGAGGACAGACGGCTGTAGGTAAGTATGTAGCGTTTGTTTTTTTTTACTTTTAGGATGGTAACCAGGGTAAACATCGGGTTACTAAGCGCGGCCCTGCGCTTAGTTACCCGATGTTTACCCTGGTTACCGGCATCGTTGGTCGCTGGAGAGCGGTCTGTGTGACAGCTCTCCAGCGACCAAACAGCGACGCTGCAGCGATCCGGATCGTTGTCGGTATCGCTGCAGCGTCGCTTAATGTGAAGGTACGTTTAAAGAATGAGAGCGATGGCGCCAAAGAGTACCTTATTTTTCGGACTATAAGGCACACCGGACTATAAGACGCACCCCAAACTGCAGAAAAAAAGATTTTTTATAAGATGGGGGTCCGTCTTATTGTCCGAATTTACAGGATCTAAATCTGCGAACTCGGCTTCAGGAAAATGGTCACCTCGATCTGCGTTAGAATCGGATTTTTATTTTTGAAGGATAATACCAGACTTGTGTGTGTTTTAGGGCGCGTTTTTAATGTGTCAAGTTGTGTGTGTTGAGTTGCATGTGGCTACATGCATGTAGCGACTTTTGTGAGATGAGTTTTGTGTGGCGACATGCGTGTAGCAACTTTTTGTGTGTCGAGTTGCATGTGACAGGTTAGTGTAGCAAGTTGTGTGCAGCAAGTTTTGCGCATGGCGAGTTTTATGTGTGGTGCGTTTTGAGTATGTGCAAGTTTTGTGTGAGGCAACTTTTGCATGTGTTGCAACTTTTGTGCATGTGGCAATTTTTACGCGTGTGCAAGTTTTGCATGTGGTGAGTTTTCCATGAGCTGAGTTTTGCACGTGTGGCGAGTTTTGCGTGAGCCTAGTTTTGCATGTGGCGAGTTTTGAGCGTGACGAGTTTTGAGCGGCGACTTTTGTGTTTCGACTTTTATGTGGCGAGGTTGGTGTATGTGTGGTGAAATGTGTGCTGAGGGTGGTATATGTGTTCACACACGTGGTAGTGTGTGGCGCATTTTATGTGTGTGTTCATATCCCCGTGTGTGGTGAGTATCCAATGTCGGGGCCCCACCTTAGCAACTGTACGGTATATACTCTTTGGCGCCATCGCTCTCACTCTTTAAGTCCCCCTTGCTCACATCTGGCAGCTGCCAATTTGCCTCCAACACTTTTACTTTCACTTTTCCCCCATTATGTAGGTAGGGGCAAAATAGTTTGGTGAATTGGAATGCGCAGGGTTAAAATTTCGCCTCACAACATAACCTATGACGCTCTCTGAGTCCAGACATGTGACTGTGCAAAATTTTGTGGCTGTAGCTGCGACGGTGCAGATGCCAATCCTGGACATTCACACATACACACATACACACACACATTCAGCTTTATATATTAGATATTTCAATGTAATAATATAAGATTTTGCAAAATGTCAATAATTGTTCATTCTATGCCCAGAAGACTTGGTGCTGTTGAAAGAAGTGCAACATAAGAGCCAAGGATTCTCAGGGCTGCACAGCATTTGTGCAAGAAGACTGCCATCTACTGTCCAAACGAGACCCTGTGGAACTAACCAAAGATGGAAGAGTTAAGGGAGGAAGAGTTTGAATGGAGCACCGGGTCAGGTGACCATGATGACGCAGTTCCCTGATATAAAAAGCCAGCGCGCCAACACGGGATATTTAGCGCCAAGCAAAGGAACAGGCAGAACATGCATCAAGGAAAATGCTGAGGCCAAGGTGACACGCTGCGGCAGAAGGCCCAAGGCAGCGAGCTGTGGCGTGCCTGTAAACAGAATTAGGGTGGCACCAAGTGAGTTCCTTAATCCAAATGACGCCGGTCAAGACCTGATCGATGCCAGTCAAGTTCACGAGCCCAGACAATGCCGGTCAAGATCCAGAGACTCCGCTCGAGGGAGGACACCCATAATGATGAACAGGAGATGCAAGTTATCTGGGATGTTGCCTGAAGCACCAAAGTACGGTACAGGGGTTGGTGAGGGCTAGTGTAGCACACTGTGCAAGGGCCAGTTGAAGCGAAGGCTGCCCAGCGATCCTTGTTAAACCTTGTCAGGTGGACTTGCAGCCTAGCGGGAAGAACCCAGAGACCTCTGCTAAGGGCCTGTGTTAGAAGAAGAGATAATATATTGACTTTGCTTACTACTGGTATCATCCTCTTTGTCAGAGGTTATTAGAACTGTGGTTGTGGGTTGTAATAATCACCTAGACAGGTTAACTATTTTTTATTCCTTATGTCCATGGTTTTACAATAGCTACGGTAGATAGCCAAAATACAATGTACCCAGTCCACAAGATCCCCTCCCCAGGTCCGGTAGCCCCACTGCCCCAGTACCAGGCAATACACACTGTCTCTCAAATTTTGATTGGAGCACATATTTTGAATCTCCCGTCAGTATAGTCTGTATTCACAGTCCAGGCTCTTCTAAATGACTGGTAACACAACCAAAGCCCATGTATCCAACAGCAACAGTTCCAGTTAAGAAAGTTCTTTAAATTCAGATGACAAATCCCTCAACAGTAGCACATGTGTTCAGCCCAGCCGGCAACTGACCTCAAAACTCCATAGGCCATCCATACATGTCCTCCGCGACATCATCCTCGATCCTCTCTCTTCGACATCACTCCAACTCCCTGACTAAACATGTGGCGTCTTTTTCTCACTCCCCTTAAAAAATTTGCCTTTAGCTCAAGGAATGAAGCATATTCCATAAGCCCATCACCTGGGACTGTATGTAGGACCCCCTGTAATGACGATTCCCGTGGGTCAACAATCACCATCCACACAATGGGACTAGTGGCTATAAGAACAATGGAATGATAGAGTTCCTTGATTACTATTCTTGGGTTTGGTCTTATGTATGCATATGATCTAGCCAGCACATCTTTCTCTGCTTGCTGTCACTGAATGGAAACATTGATTACTGAGGCTGAACTGACAAAGAAAATCTCTAATAAAACACAGCAAGCAAATCTCTAGTAAAATACAATAATATAGACGCAACCGGTGCCCCCTGCTGGCAAAAGTCTGCATATCGTAGAGCTGTGGACTCCGTTCTACGAAAATTGGTCCAATAGTCATTAGTAAGTGGCCAGCTCCTCATGAGAATGTTTAACACAAGACTGTTATAGCAGTTAGAGAGAACCCGAGGATTCATTGTATATTTGGTAATGTATATTTCCTACCGTAATTATCCTGTTTAGCATTGTTTGTCTTTGGTATAGTTACCACAATTTCTGCCATGTCAGGAAAATTGTTTTAGTGGTTACTTCCACCTAGTGCTTTGTCTGTGCATTGCATTCACTCACCTGCTTGCATTTGGTGTAGATGGCAGGATGCAAGATTTAAGCATAAAATCATGGATCAGTCAGTAACTGAGTGGCACATCCTCCTGGGGGCCCTACTGTTGTTGGACTGGGTGGAGCGACTGAGGAGTAGAGATGAGCGGACACCTGGATATTCAGGTCTAGCGGGTTCGGCTACCAGAACGGTACCTGGACCCAAACTCAAACCCCATTCACTTGAATGGGGAGCCCAAACATCCATTGTTTGCCACTGTCAGGATTTGAACCCAGCAGCTCCTGTGCACCAGACGGTGGCTCTTCCCTCTGAGCTATTCAGCTCACTGGACAGTTCTGTACTAAATCCAAATACTTGTACCTATTTTGTTGCTGATGTCTCCACCCTAAGTTTCCTGTTAGTTTCCACCCTGAGTTCCTGATTGGCTCATTCTGATTGCACACTCTATTTAAACTTGGCCTTGCTCTCCTTTCCTTGCGTGATTATTGAGCTACCAGCCTCTAGTCAAGCTTCCTTCCACCCGCTGCTTCTTCCTTCAAACTACATTGCTGTTCCTGTGTATTGACTCCTTGGCTATCCCTGATTCCGCTACCTGCCGGTGCTGCCCATAGTGGTTGCAATATCACTACTCCAAAGCAGGTAAGTCCATGACAGAATAATCACGCACACACAGTGGAGTCTAGATCACGTGAAGTCATTATTGCCCTCTACTTCTCTTTGGTCAGACCTCATCTGGAATTCTGTGTCCAGTTTTGGGCACCACATTTTAAAAAAGACATCAACAAACTGGAGCAAGTTCAGAGAAGAGCGACCAGAATGGTGACCGGTCTGTAAACCATGTCCTATGAAGAATGTTTACAGGATTTGGGAATGTTTAGCTTGCAAAAAAGAAGACAGCGAGGAGACTTAATAGCTGTCTACAAATATCTCAAGGGCTGTCACATTGTAGAAGGATCATCTTTATTCTTATTTGCACAAGGAAAGACTAGAAGCAATGGGATGAAACTGAATGGGAGGAAAAGTCTGTGTGAGACACTCAGGTAGCGGTGTGCGTTTCACCTCAGCGTACTCAGAAAGCGGAAGTGACGTCGCTGGATGTAGTAAGTCCGCGTGAATCTCTAAAGCGGCGGTATGCGTTCCACCTATAGTGGAACTAGTACGTGTACGTATAAGGGGAGGTTCCTATAGTGGGAGGTGCCTGGAAACGACCGAAGCTCTGTGATGAAAGTCCGCTGTTAGGTAGTAGTCCTGTGATGGCACGTAGGACATAGCAAGTGGGGGTGGGCTATGCCTAGTGGAACGAGACTCAGTGGAAGGTGTGACAGCAAGAGAGGTGCAACGGCTTTAATAAAGACGGCTCTATAATAAAGAAAACAGGTGTTAAGAGTTGAAGCCCATGCAGAGTACACGTATATCATATATAGTGGTATGATGAAAATGTCACACCTTCCACTGAGTCTCGTTCCACTAGGCATAGCCCACCTCCACTTGCTATGTCCTACACGCACGGCGACGTCACTTCCGCCTTCGATGCGCGCTCCCTCACTAGTCGGGGTTACTCGCCCAGACACACCCCCTTTCTATAAATGCACGCACCACTTACTGGCACATCAGACCAGCGGGGGAATCCGCGTCTGATGCCGTCACACACCGCCTCTCCCCAATACAAAAGGTAAAGGTACTGTCACACTAGACGATATCGCTAGCGATCCGTGACGTTGCAGCGTCCTCGCTAGCGATATCGTCCAGTGTGACAGGCAGCAGCGATCAGGCCCCTGCTGGGAGATCGCTGGTCGGGGAAGAAAGTCCAGAACTTTATTTGGTCGCTGGACTCCCCGTAGACATCGCTGAATCGGCGTGTGTGACACCGATTCAGCGATGTCTTCGCTGGTAACCAGGGTAAACATCGGGTAACTAAGCGCAGGGCCGCGCTTAGTAACCCGATGTTTACCCTGGTTACCATCCTAAAAGTAAAAAAACAAACACTACATACTTACCTACAGCCGTCTGTCCTCCAGCGCTGTGCTCTGCTCTCCTCCTGCTCTGGCTGTGAGCGTCGGTCAGCCGGAAAGCAGAGCGGTGACGTCACCGCTCTGCTTTCTGGCTGCCTGGCGCTCACAGCCAGACCAGAGAAGCAGAGCGCCGAGGACAGACAGCGGAAGGTAAGTATGTAGCGTTTGTTTTTTTACTTTTTAGGATGGTAACCAGGGTAAACATCGGGTTACTAAGCGCGGCCCTGCGCTTAGTTACCCGATGTTTACCCTGGTTACCGGGGACCTCGGGATCGTTGGTCGCTGGAGAGCTGTCTGTGTGACAGCTCTCCAGCGACCAAACAGCGACGCTGCAGCGATCCGGATCGTTGTCGGTATCGCTGCAGCGTCGCTATGTGTGACGGTACCTTAACACTTCGCCATGGTTTATATTAACTGGCCTACACCAGTTTCCTTGTTGCTCCCTTATACCACAGCGGTTTTTTAACTGATACCCTTATCTTCTCCTCGTGGATCCTTTATTCCTGTCCAGCGTAGTATTCAGGTATAGGGTTGAGCGAAACGAATCGTTCATTTTCAAAAGTCGCCGACTTTTGGCAAAGTCGGGTTTCATGAAACCCGACCCGATCCCTGTGTGGGGTCGGCCATGCGATACGCGACTTTCGCGCCAAAGTCGCGTTTCGTATGACGCGCTTGGCACCATTTTTTTCAGCCAATGAAGTAGCGTGGGCAGAGTGATGACATAGGTCTTAGGGGCGTGGACGCCTATCGCCATGTTGTCACTTGTGCGCTGTAGCGATTTGCACTGTGTAACACCAGCTTTTCAGTTCAGGGACGGAGGAGAGAGAGAAAGAGAGAGAGAGAGAGAGAAAAAAAAATAAATTAATATTGACTTTGCATTGGGTTTCGTGTTTCGGTCGATCCTCGACTTTTCGCCATAATCGGCCGATTTCACTCGACTCGACTTTTGAGATAGTCGGGTTTCGCGAAACCCGGCTCGACCCTAAAAAAGTCAAGGTCGCTCAACCCTATTCAGGTATGCTTTAGCACATGGTCTACCTAGTACTCTGACACATTCACACTAGCAGTCTGTGTTACCTCCCCTTTTTTTCCACCCCAGACGCTGACCATTGTTTGCCTTGAGACACGAGTGTCTCTTATACCGAATTTTCAATTTTAGTACGGTACGTTACATTACATTCTCTTCTATCCCTGCATCTATCCACGTCGGTGCCTAATACTTGCTTTGGACCTCTCTCTGCTTGACATCGCATCCATGATTCATTATTTCGCTATGACCTGATTGTAATTACTGCAGCTCTGATGCTTTGCACTATCGCTTTTGATGTACATACTTTCGTTCTTTACGTTTATTTTTGTATTCATGTATAATTTTAGTTTGTCTTTTCACTTTTGTAGTAACTGATGAAGGTCCTGGTTTTTGGACCGAAACGTTTTGGGTACTACATTAAAAACTCACAAGAGCATTAAGTTGAGTGCAAGGTTCTTTCTTTCTGTTCTACATGGTGTGGGAACCTACCTTTGCACCACCATCAGTTGTGTACACGCTCTCATCGTTTACAATGAGTGGAACAGGCTGCCATGAAAGGTGGTGAGTTCTCCTTCAACGGAAGTCTTCAAACAGAGGCTGGACAGACATCTGTCTGGGATGATTTTGTGAATCCTGCTTTGAGCAGGGGAGTTGGACCAGATGACCCAGGAGGTCCCTTCCAACTCTACCATTCTATGATTGTATGAGTCTGTTGCAACCCAACTGAGGCAACAAGTTGCTGAACTTCAGAATTTTGGTAGCACATACCAAGAAAAATTTTCTAAGTTGCAGACACAGATGTTGGGTCAGCAAAAGGAAATTATTGAGTTGCATAGGCAACTTCTTGAATTGTGCAACTCTGACCAGGAATCAAACGCACGCATGCCGCTGCCCGGAAAATTCAACGGGCATCGTTATCACGACAGAGGATTCCTAAATCAATGCCATATCTGTTTCCAGATGCATCCTTCTCCGTTTACCAGTGACAAAAAAGGGTTCTGTTTATCATTAATCTCCTGACTGATGAGGCTCTTGCATGGGCTTTACCTTATATGGAGAAGAACTCTGACCTTCTAAATGACTTAGTTTCATTCATCACTGCTATGGACCAAGTGTTTGATGACCCAAATAGTTGTGCTACAGTAGAAACCAAATTGTATAATCTACGTCAAGCTCGGCGCTCTGTAGCTGAATATACCTCCAAATTAAGCCGCTGGGTGGCAGACAGCACAAGATATTTTGCTGCCCAGAGGAGTCGATTTCGATGAGGATTATCAGAGCTAATAAAAGATGAACTTGCAAGGGTTGAGACTAGAGATGAGTGAGCACTAAAATGCTCGGGTGCTCATGTCGAGCAAATTGGAATACTCAGGTACTCGACCCGAGCAATGAGCCCAATATAAGTCTATGGGAGACCCGAGTATTTTTACCGTGATCCCCCGGGGGGGTCCTTTTAAGGTCTAAAAACATCTCAAAATGATGGAAACACTGCTCAAATTACACAGGAACATCATGGGGATCGCCCCTGGAAGCATTCCTGACTCCCAGTTCACAGCTTTAAACATTTTTTTCTGAGATTCATGCCATTTTTCCCAGTGCCACAAAAAACACACGAAAATGAAACCAAAACGGATTTTGCTGGGAAATATGTTAAGGCACATTCTTTGCAGGTTAATGACTTGCCTGTAAGGCCAAATAATTAACCCCAGACCGAAAATTTTCTCCCCCACTTGGGCTTAGTTCAGACGCAGCGATTTTGAAGCGTTTTTCAACTTTAACATTGCTTTCAACCACTACAAATGTATTCACTGGGAAATGTCAGTGTAACATTTAACAACCCTAGCTGGCCATGTGTTGTGTGACACACATAGGCAGACCCATCTTGTTTCATTTATGAAGGAGGGACTCTTAAAGTCACAGAGCCTATTTTTACTGGTGCATCAGGCGTCATTAATCTTCTTAAAGGGCCAATATTAAACAGTGGGTCTCCTAAACTATTGTAGCCTACGCTGTGAGTGGATGGGCTGCCAAGAATTACAAGGCACCACAATACCCCTTTCATAAGATGTCCAGGAGGGCTTCCTGAAAAAATGTTGCATTGAATGCAAGGCCTGCCGTGCTACCAATTCATATGCACCCCAATAAGCCTTTGAACCCACATACTGGATGGGCCCATGCAAATCCACTTCACAACATGCATTTTGTACTCCTGTACTCCTTTGTTTTACACATTGGCAGCAAGGCCAGCCCTGCTGCATAGTCATGTGCACCACCCCATTACGCTTTGGAACCCACATACTGGATGGGCCCATGAAAACCAACTTCACAATATTCATTTTGTACGCCCGTACTCCTTTGTTTTACACATTGGCAGGAAGGCCATCCCTGCTGCATAGTCAGTCATGTGCACCCCATTATGCCTTGGAACCCACATACTGGATGGGCCCATGAAAATCCACTTCACAATATTCATTTTGTACTCCTGTACTCCATTGTTTTACACATTGGCAGCAAGGCCAGCCCTGCTGCATAGTCATATGCACCCCATTATGCCTTGGAACCCACATACTGGATGGGCCCATGAAAGTCCACTTCAAACTATGCATTTTGTACTCCCGTACTCCTTTGTTTTACACATTGGCAGGAAGACCAGCCCTGCTGCATAGTCATATGCACCCCATTATGCCTTGGAACCCACATACTGGATGGGTCCATGAAAATCCACTTCACAATATGCATTTTGTACTACCGTACTCCTTTGTTTTACACATTGGCAGCAAGGCCAGCCCTGCTACGTAGTCATATGCACCCATTACGCCTTGGAACCCACATACTGGATGGGCCCATGAAAATCCACTTCACAATATTCGTTTTGTACTCCTGTACTCCTTTGTTTTACACATTGGCAGGAAGGCCAGCCCTGCTGCATAGTCATATGCACCCCATTATGCCTTGGAACCCACATACTGGATGGGCCCATGAAAATCCACTTCACAATATGCATTTTGTACTCCCGTACTCCTTTGTTTTACACATTGGCAGCAAGGCCAGCCCTGCTACGTAGTCATATGCACCCATTACGCCTTGGAACCCACATACTGGATGGGCCCATGAAAATCCACTTCACAATATTCGTTTTGTACTCCTGTACTCCTTTGTTTTACACATTGGCAGGAAGGCCAGCCCTGCTGCATAGTCATATGCACCCCATTACACCTTGGAACCCACATACTGGATGGGCCCATGAAAATGCACTTCACAATATACATATTGTTACTCCCGTACTCCTTTGTTTTACACATTGGCAGCAAGGTCAGCCCTGCTGCATAGTCATATGCACCCCATTACGCCTTTGAACCCACATACTGGAAGGGCCCATGAAAATCCACTTGTATTTTTTAATGGTATGATGGATCCCTCTTTGCAGAATTATTTACAGGAGAATTTGGCAATTTTATTTGCCATGTTTTTAACACTAAGGTTCAGATACGGCTTTAGAGAAAGCTAATACTTGCAATACATCCCAATTTTATTGCAAAGTACAAAATTCAAGGAATAGTATGATTGAATAGTATGAGTGCGTACACTTTTGTATATGTACTTAACATACAAAGGTTAATAAGTACATATAAGGCTTAAATACATAAAATTATTACGTGTAAATAAAGATTAACTACATACAGTATACTTACATCATCAACAAGATGCTTTTAAACATCATCCGTCTGGAATAATAGAGAAGCAACACCAAGACAGAGAACCACTGCATGCTCGTCCCCAATTATGCAGGTATAAGCACACTGTACATGTACAGGTACCCCAGTTTTGGCATCTGTCTTAGTCATGTTTCTCTGGTCTTATGTAGTGATTTACACTATGTAGTAACTCTAGCTTCATCCAGACCTTCAAGTGGCCAGCTTTCAAGGTTGCATGAAACTGAGATATCACAGAGTCATCAGACGAGGGGCCATAAACCCCTAGAATATAAAAGCCACAAGGATTTAGATCAAACCACCACAGGCAGAGTTTCAGTAAACCTTAATGTTTTACAATGACAAACAGCAAACATATAGAGGCTTAGAACTGTTTGTGAAGTGAATAAACAAATATTTCTCAAGATTGTGTCACTATGAGCATGTGATGAGTCACATCTGTAAATGTTTTACAAGAAATGCAGCTATGTAATTGTCTGAATGCATTTGCTATACAGTATTTTAATCCGGATTCCAAATCACGCCATTTATATATTCGCCATTTGTACATTTGATGCAGCCAAAGTTATGGCTCTCAAGGAGAGAAACTATTATAGTCGACAAAGAAATATTTGTAATGCACTACTGAGCCTGAAACTAACAGCACTGCTTTATCAAATTTATATGAATGTATTGTGTCCAATGTGAGCAACCAGGCAACACAAAAAGCCGCTTTTCAAGTGAGCTCTATAAGGTACACAAATGTTATGAAGTCTTTGCCAACAATGATGTGGCTTCACCAATGGGGGGTACCTTTTTTAAAAATATACTATTGCCATCACAGCCTCCCTTGCTCAAAATTTTTTGGCCTATAACAGTAGAGAACGCGTTCACCCCGGTCATGTCGTCAGAGAGAAGGAAGAGACATTGCAGGAAACCGAGATAAGAAGTAGGCCCAATGTAGGAGTGTGGGACTCTGAGACTTGTAATGGAGGGCATGAGCTGACAAACAATTCCCCAATGGGGGGGTATCTTTTTTAATAAATAAACTAGTGTCATCACAACGCACTTGCCCAAAATTCAGTGGCCTATAACAGTACAGATCACGTTAACCCTGGTGATCTAGTGGCAGGTAAGGAAGAGACATTGCAGGAGACAGAGTTAAGAAGTAGACCCAATGTAGGGGTGTGAGTCTCTGAGACTTGCAATGGAGGGCATGAGCTGACAAACAATTCCCCAATGGGGGGGGTCCTTTTTTTAATAAATAAAATAGTGCCATCACAGCCCCCTTGCCCAAAATTCACTGGCCTATAACAGTACAGAGCACGTTCACCCTGGTCATCTAGTGGCAGTTAAAGAAGAAACATTGCAGGAGACAGAGTTAAGAAGTGGGCCCAATGTAGGGGTGTGGGTCTATGAGACTTGTAATGGAGGGCATGAGCTGACAAACAATTCCCCAATAGGGGTCCTTTTTTAATACTTAAAATAGTGCCATCACAGCCCCCTTGCCCAAAATTCACCGGCCTATAATAGTACAGAGCACGTTCACCCTGGTCATCTAGTGGTTCTGGATGATGAAGATGAGGATAAGGAGGAGGATAAGAACAAACAGACCAAATCTGGAAGCGTATACCCATGTGTGGTTGTGAAGAGGTACATGAGAATACACCTCCCCAAACAGAGAATATATTTGAGGTTATGTTTCGCTGTTTTCACTTAGTGGTGTACAGAAGTATTTCCCAATCCAGCCCTTGTTCATTTTTATAAGAGTCAGCTTGTCAGCATTTTCAGTTGACAGGTGGATGAGCTTATCTGTTATAATTCCACCAGAGGCACTAAAAACCCGCTCTGACAGAACGCTAGCAGCAGGGCAGGCCAGGACCTACAAGGTCTAGAGAGCCAGTTCATGCCACGTGTTCAGCTTGGATACCCAATAATTAAAGGGAACCTGTCACCTGAATTTGGCGGGACTGGTTTTGGGTCATATGGGCGGAGTTTTCGGGTGTTTGATTCACCCTTTCCTTACCCGCTGGCTGCATGCTGGCTGCAATATTGGATTGAAGTTCATTATCTGTCCTCCATAGTACATGCCTGCATAAGGCAAGATTGCACCTTGTGCAGGCGTGTACTATGGAGGACAGAGAATGAACTTCAATCCAATAGTGCAGCCAGCGGGTAAGGAAAGGGTGAATCAAACACCCGAAAACTCCGCCCATATGACCCAAAACCAGTCCCGCCAAATTCAGGTGACAGAGTCCCTTTAAAAGGCACAGAGGAATCACAGAGGACGTTTGTACGATCTGCAAGGTACTCCCTCACCATCTTCCCAAACATTGCACTTCTTGTGACAGCACCCCTTGCCTCTGTGCCGTCACGATGGGAGGGTCTGAGAAAACTGTCCCAGAACTTTGTCATTGTTCCCATGTCTGAGCTGGATTGTACTTCTGTCTCTCTCGCTTGGACTCTTTGGTTGTACAACAAACTCTGACGTCTGCTGCCAGCGTTCTCACATGGGAATTTTCTAAGTAATTCTGCTACAAGGTCCCTCTGGTACCGCAACAATTTAGTACACCTCTCTGCTTCTGGCAGAAGAGATTGAAAGTTCTCCTTGTAGCGTGGGTCTACAAGTGTCACCAACCAGTAATGAGTGTCACCCAAAATTTTTATAATGCGAGGGTCACGTTAAACGCAGCGCAACATAATGTCAACCATGCGTGCCAGACTGCTAACAGGCAAGACTTTTGTGTCCTCACGAACAGGATGGCTGACCATGCTGTCCTCCTCATCCTCCTCCTCCATGTCCTCAGGCCATCCCTGCTGAACAGACGGTATGACAGCTGTGCTTGTAGTATCATCTATAGCGCATGAAAGTAGCTCCTGCTTTTCCTCCTCCTCATTGCCTACCAATCCACGTTGAGAAGACATGAGGTTGGGCTAAGTGTAATCCCCCTGTATGGTTCCTTGCTCCATGTCTTTGTGCTCTGCCTGCAATGCATCCTCTTTAATTGTGACCAGAGAGGTTTTCAGAATGCTGAGAAATGGGATGGTGACGCTAATTATGGCATCATCACCGCTCACCATCTTGGTGCAGTCCTCAAAGTTTTGGAGGATGGTACATATGTCTGACATCCATGTCCACTCCTGAGATCTTATGTGTAGAGTCTGAATTGAGTATCGACGGCCTTGTTGATGTTGGTAGTCCACAACAGCCCTCTTCTGCTCACAAATCCAGTCCAACATATGCAGCGTAGAGTTCCAGTGCGTGGGGACATCACACACCAGCCGGTGAGCTGGAAGCTGCAAACACCGCTGAAGCACGGCAAGGGCTGCTGAAGCTGCAGCTGACTTTCTAAAATGGGCAGACGGCGTACTTTCAATAGCAGATCCGGCAGCTCTGAGTAGCTTTTCAGAAAACGTTCAGCCACGAGGTTAAGCACATGGGCCAAGCAAGGTACATGTGTGAGCTCACCTTGCCGCTTGGCTGAGGCAGTGCTGCAGTGCTTCCAGCTTCTCACTGATGTGTTGATTTTAGAGATGGAGGATGAAGAAGAGGAGGCAAAGGAGGAGGTGCAGGAGCTGTAGACTGTGGGGGCATCCCTGATTCACGTAGGGCCAACAATCCTGGGTGTGGGGAGGATGTGTTCCATCCCAAGGTCTGACTCGGTCCCAGCTTCCACTATGTTAACCCAGTATGCCGTCAGTGAGATGTACTGTCACTGCCCACAAGCACTTGTCCACGTGTCTGTGGTTAGGTGGACTTTCCCTGTAACAGCATTGGTGAGGGCACGGGTAATGTTGTGGGACACATGCTGGTGTAATGCGGTACGGTGCGCTGAGAGAAATAGTGGCGACTGGGGACCGAGTACCTTGGGACGGCTGTCGCCATCAAGTTGTGGAAAGCTTCCATCTCAACGAGCCCATTTCGAGCCCAAGCAGAAGAGAAATGTTACAATTTAGGACTGTGGTCTGTGGGAAGTTGGCTGGGTATTTCCGCTTGCGTTCCAAAGGTTGGGGTATAGATAACTGAAGGCTGTGCTGGGACAAGCACGTTGGCGGGCTTGATGATGGTGCTGCTTGACTGTGGGTAACAACAGGTGCAGGGCTAGAGGCATCTTCACATGCATGGTGGACTGGGGATTGGATTCTATGCAAAACAGTGGAAGAAGCAGTGGTGTCACCTGCAGACAGTGTTCCTGAAGCCTGGGGTTCGGCCCACAAAGTCGGGTGCTTTGCTGCCATGTGCCTGATCATGCTGGTGGTGGTCAGGCTGGTGGTGGTCAGGCTGGTTGTTTTGCTACCCCTGCTGATGCGGGCACGGCAGGTGCTGCAAATGGCCTGTTTGGGGTTATCGGCAGAGTCTTTAAAAAATAACCAGACTCGGGAAGATCTAACAGTTGGAATGGCAACTTCACTCATGTTGGTGTTACGGGGAACAGATGCATGCCCTCTGTCTGTGGCCACCACACTGCTTTTTCCTGTCTGTTGGGGGGATATGCATGTCCTCCTGCCTGATTGGGTCAGTCACTATGTCATCCACCACCTCGTCTTCCACATCCTCACCCTGTTTCTCCTAACTTTCTGGCAATTGTGTCTCATCATTGTCCACCTCTTGTGACACTTTCCCACCATCGCCTTCATGTGACCAGAGATGGTCAAAGCTTTGGGCAGCTCTACATGCGATCTCATCTGTCCCCACTTCAAGTTGACTGGCTGATAGTCCAGAATCTTGAAATGGAAAACTGAACAGCTCTTCGGAGTGTCCAAGTGTGGGACCAGTTGTCTCAGGGCACTCGGCATGGTGGGAGGAAGGAGGATCAGGGTGAGGAATATCCAGGCTACACTCACAGCTACTTAGACATGGTGTTGGTGGTTGCTAAGTGACTGGAAGCATTATCCGTTATCCAACCAACAACCGTTTCACACTGCTCTGGCTTCAACAGTGGTTTGCTGTGGCCCCCTAGAAACTGGGACAGGAAGGTCAAGCGAGAAGATGTGGGTCTTTGTTGTGGCCCACTTTCACCTTGGCCATGGCCTCATCCTCTGCATGCACCATCAGCATCACGTCCACTACTCCATCCCTTGCCCCTTGCCTTGCCCATTTTAAGTGGAATACTACACTATTTCATAAGCTCAACACAAATGTATTTTTTGGAGCTAAATGATTTCTTTTTCAAATAATTTTTATTGGGAATTATAACTTTTTAACCGGGTAAGAAAAGCTAGGGAGGGATGGAGGGGAAGGGTGGGATATGGAGGTAGGGGAAAACAAGCCACTATAGCAATAGGGGAGACAGGCGAACATATAGTAGATTAGTATAAACATAATAGCTTAAAATGATGTACGTAGTAGGCTATAAAATAGCATAAGTAAAGTTTTGTGGAGATTCGCTAAGTACATGAGTAATGCTTTGTACAGATTCGCTAAACATTTGAAGGTAGGCTATAAAAATGGCGTAAGTAATGCTTTGTGTAGATTCGCTAAATAAACATCTATTAACCAGTAAGTAGTAGAATATGAATGCCCGTCATGAACTTCAAGCTTGATGTATGGTAGATGGTAGCTTGTCATGTACGGGAACACCCTTGGGTGATCCTGTGACTATGTGGGCTGCAAAAAGTCTGGCTCAATATCAAGGCTAATTATTGGGAAGAAATATAGATAAATGTTATTATGTATAAGGCGGAACTGCAAATCAAGTAGGACCATTGGAGGCTCTAGAAGGAATCAGACCGTGTCGAAGCAGAAAGATCATACCCTCCTCCGGTGTTGCAATATGTACAGTTCCGGACAAGAATTTCACCAATAGAGTGGAGGAAGGCGACCAACAATAAGCAAAATGGGACCTCCGGAGCTCACGTGTGACGGATGAAAAATCTCGTCGCTTTTTCAAAGTGTCTTTAGACAAGTCTCTGAAGAATGTTAGGTGGCCATATGAGGAGAACAAAAAGCTTTTTTCGGCAGAGAGGTCAAACAGTTTACCCCTAACCCAGGCTGGGAAAAAGGAGACAATAATATCTCTTGGCACATCTGGTGGGAGGGACATAGGTCTTTTGATTTGGTGGACTCTTTCTATGATGTTGGGTTCGCTGACTTCAGGAAAGAATCTAGAGAACATTTTGTAAATATAGTTTTTCAAGTGTGGGGGTTAACGGACTGGAGCTAAATGATTTCTGATCAGTATGCCTGCAAAGCTACAATTTTTCAAACACAAACACCAGGCCTCAGCCTGACATAACAGACTGTATTACATTTTTGGGGGCTTTTTGGTGAATTTAAAACCCCCTAAAAAGAGTGGCACAAGGCTATAACACAGAACTATGCTACGTATGCCTGCTGAAATACGATTTTTCTAAACCAGATTCAACAGAACTCAGCCTGACATAACAGACTGTATTAACTTTTTTGTAGAGTTTTGTATAATTTAAAAAAGAACAAGGCTAGCAGACAGAACTATGAAACTTATGCCTGTCAAGCTGCGATTTTTCAACCACAGATACAACAGGCCCCAGCCCTCAGTCGGACATAACAGACTGTCTTAAATTTTTTTGGGGGGCTAGTAGAATTTTTTTAAATGCAAAATAGTGCTGTATATAAAGTAGAGTAACCGACACCAAAACAGTGGAAAACCGGCCGAAAATGCCCAAACTTGGAACACCCAGCTATATGAGGCCTGTCACAGAAATACCACATTACCAAATATGTGGCCTGTATTTTTTTAAATGCAAAATAGTGCTGTATATAAGTAGAGTCACAGACAGCAAAAACAGTTGAAAACTGGCCAAATATGCCCAAACTTGGAGCACGCAGATATATGAGGCCTGTCACGGAAATACCACACTGCCAAATATGTGGCCTGTATTTTTTAAATGCAAAATAGTGCTGTATTAAGTATAGTCACAGACAGCAAAAACAGTTCAAAACTGGCCTAAAATGCACAAACTTGGAGCACGCAGATATATGAGGCCTTTTTTGTTGTTTGGTGAATTTAACCCCCCCCCCAAAAAAAAAAAAAAAAAAAAGAGTGCCACAAGGCTTCCACACAGAACTATGCTACTGCAGAAATTTGATTTTTCAAAAACAGATACACCAGGACTCAGTCTGACTTAGACTGTATTAATGTGTTTTTTTGCTTTTTGGTGAATGTAAACAAAAAAAATGTGACCAAGGCTAGCACACAGAACTATGCTACGTATTCCTGTGGAAATACGGTTTTTCAAAAACTGATATACCAGGACTCAGCCTGGCATAACAGACTGTATTAATTTTTGGGGGGCTTTTGGATGAATTAAAAAAAAAAACAGTGGCCCAAGGCTAGCACACACAACTATGCTACGTATTCCTGACAAACTATGATTTTTAAACAGGCATCAGTCAGACAGAACAGACTATATATTTTTTTAGGGGGAATTTTTAGAAAAAAAAATGAAAACTGCAACTAGGTATATAGTAAATAAGCAGCAGCAGCAGACAGTTATGGAGCTTTGGGAGGGATGCAGTGGGAGCTATGTACACACATACAGTGCCTGCAGGCCTTGTACTGATGTGGATATGTGGATATGCCATGCCCTGCCTACCTAGCACTGCAATCTCGGGACCCACAAATAGCCCTAGAAAGGACTGTTGGTTTCTGAGTTGTGGAATTAACAGTTGCAGACCTACACTAACTATTAAAACCACGATTCTGACCCTATCTCGGCAGCAGTTCTCCTTACTCTCGCTGAATCCGGAGATGAATGTGGCGAGCAGGGCGGCGCAAGGTCTCTTATACTCGGGATGATGCTGTACGGCCAAGCCAATCACTGCACGACCACAACAAAGATGGCTGCGGCATTTCATGGCATGGCAGACAATCCCTGCAGCTTGATTGGGTCTCTAAAGTCCGCCAAAAATGCTGGGTAGAGACACCAGTTACCGCTGAATAATCCCGGAAATGCTCGGTGCTCGCCGGGTAAACCGAGTACATTGATACTTGGGTGAGTAACGAGTAGTAGCGAGCACGTTCGCTCATCACTAGTTGAGACCCCTGATAATTTGGAGGACTTAATTCGGCTATGCATCCAAATTGATCAGAGACTCACTGAACGAAGAAAGGAAAGGCTGTGAGTGTTTGGAAACACCCCTAGCTACTCCTTTACTCAATCAGCATTAAAAAAAATACAACAGGTAAAGGAAAGTGTTCCTGAACCTATGCAAATTGATGTAATCGGTAACCTCTCTCTGCAGTAGAGAAGGAGAGGCGGCGTACAGAGAATCTATGTCTCTATTGTGGGGGCTCTGGACATTTGCCATCAACTGTCCTAGTAAAAGGACAATAGCCTTCACAAATGCCAGGACTGAATACAATTTAGACCTCTTTGAAAGGCCAGATCCAGTTCTGCAGACCATGCAAGATAAAGGCAAAGAGCAATCACCATCATCTCATTTTGTTGTCGCATCGAGGACTATTACTTTTCCCTCTGAGTACTGTAAGAACAATTGCCATGCTAATGTATTTGTTTCCAAACAAATTCAAATTTATGAGATTTCTCATGAGAATTTTGATAAACTATCACTTCAGTACCAACAGTTCAGTGAGGTCTGCAGTAAAAAGAAAGCCGATCAACTGCCTCCTCATCGTCCTTATGACTGTCCCATTGAATTTCTTCCTGGAGCGTCCATTCCATTTGGACTAATTTACAATCTTTCTGAGCCAGAATTAAAAGTATTAAAGGAATACCTGGACGAAAATCTAGAGAAAGGCTTTATTCAACCTTCTTCTTCGCCAGGTGGACAACCCTTATTTTTTGTAGAAAAGAAGGACTCAACCCTGTGGCTATGTATTTATTATAGAAAAATCAATAAAATTACCATTAAGAATCGCTACCCACTCCCCTTAATCCCTGAGTTGCTAGAGAGACTGTGTTCTGCTAGCCTTTTAACCAAACTTGATCTAAGAAGGGCTTATAATCTCATACACCCAGGAGATAAGTGGAAAACTGCCTTTAGGACTAGATATGGACATTTTGAATATCTGGGTATGCATATCGGCCTAAGCAATGCCACTGCCACCTTTCAGCACTTCATCAATTATGTTTTTTGAGATTTTTTGAAGCGATTTGTTGTTGTTTATCTTGATGACATTCTTATATTTTCAGATACCATGGAGGAGAATCGCAGACATGTCCAGTTAGCCCTGGAATGTCTACTGGAAAACTATCTCTATATCAAATGCGAAAAATGTGAATTCGAACAGACCAGAACTCAATTTCTGGGATATATTATTGCCACAGAAGGTCTGAGCATGGATCCCAATAAAATTAGAGGTTGACTGGCCTAACCCAAGAAATGTAAAAGGCGTCCAACGCTTTATAGGATTTGCAAATTTCTACAGAAGATTCATTAAAAACTTTTCAAAAATAATCTTACCAATTACTTCACTCACAAAGAAAACCAGAGTGTTTTTTTGGTCTCCAGAGACACAAATGGCGTATGACAAATTAAAGACACTTTTTACTTCCGCACCATTACTTTTCCATCCAAACCCTGAACTGCTGTTTGTTGTCAAAGTAGACGCCTCAGACTCTGCGGTGGGAGCCGTTTTATCATAACGAGTTGGAGACAAAATACAGCTTCATCCTTGTGCATTTCTTTCTCATACCATGTCAGCTGCAGAAAAGAACTATGATATTGTGAATAAGGAACTTTAAGCCATTCTCCGACTGGAGACATCGTTTGGATGGGGCCAATCATCCGGTGACTGTTTTTACTGACCACAAAAATTTAGAATTTATCCGTACAGCTAAGAGGTTGTCTGCAAGACAAGCATGTTGGGCCTTATTTTTCTCCAGGTTTAATTTTATAATTTCTTATTGCCTGGTTCAAGAAATGGCAAGGCTGATGCTCTGTCCAGAATTTTTGCTAGGAGAGGTCTAGCACTGACTGTACTATTCTACATCCCAAAAATGTTTGGGGAATACTAGACTCCAAAGAATTTTTGTTGAAAATTAAAGAGGGATACCAAACTGACTCCTTTCTTAACTATTTTTCTAAAGACATTGATCTTTCTTTTAAAGAGGGATTTTGGATACAGAACCACCAAGAATACAGTACAGAGCAAAAGTTTGGACACACCTTCTCATTTAAAGATTTTTCTGTATTTTCATGACTATGAAAATTGTAAATTCGCACTGAAGCCATCAAAACTATGATTTAACACATGTGGAATTATATACTTAACAAAAAAGTGTGAAACAACTGAAAATATGTCTTATGTTCTAGGTTCTTCAAAGTAGCCACCTTTTGCTTTGATGACTGCTTTGCACACTCTTGGCATTCTCTTGATGAGCTTCAAGAGGTAGTCACTGGAAATGGTCTTCCAACAATCTTGAAGGAGTTCCCAGACATGCTTAGCACTTGTTGGCTCTTTTACCTTCACTCTGCGGTCCAGCTCACCCCAAACCATCTCAATTGGGTTCAGGTCTGGTGATTGTGGAGGCCAGGTCATCTGTCGTAGCACCCCATCACTCTCCTTCCTGGTCAAATAGCCCTTACACAGCCTGGAGGTGTGTTTGGGGTCACTGTCCTGTTGAAAAATAAATGATGGCCCAACTAAACGCAAACAGGATGGAATAGCATGCCTCTGCAAGATGCTGTGGTAGCAATGCTGGTTCAGTATGCCTTCAATTTTGAATAAATCCCCAACAGTGTCATCAGTAAAGCACCCCCACAACATCACACCTCCTCCTCCATGCTTCACGGTGGGAATGAGGCATGTAGAGTCCATCCATTCACCTTTTCTGCGTCGCACAAAGACATGGTGGTTGGAACCAAAGATCTCAAATTTGGACTCATCAGACCAAAGCACAGATTTCCACTGGTCTAATGTCCATTCCTTCTGTTCTTTAGCCCAAACAAGTCTCTTCTGCTTGTTGCCTGTCCTTAGCAATGGTTTCCTAGCAGCTATTTTACCATGAAGGCCTGCTGCACAAAGTCTCCTCTTAACAGTTGTTGTAGAGATGAGTCTGCTGCTAGAACTCTGTGTGGCATTGACCTGGTCTCTAATCAGAGCTGCTGTTAACCTGCGATTTCTGAGGCTGGTGACTCAGATAATCTTATCCTCAGAAGCAGAGGTGACTCTTGGTCTTCCTTTCCTGGGGCGGTCCTCATGTGAGCCAGTTTCTTTGTAGCGCTTGATGGTTTTTGCAACTGCACTTGGGGACACTTTCAAAGTTTTCCCAACTTTTTGGACTGACTGACCTTCATTCCTTAAAGTAATGATGACCACTCGTTTTTCTTTACTTAGCTGCTTTTTTCTTGTCATAATACAAATTCTAACAGTCTATTCAGTAGGACTATCAGCTGTGTATCCACCAGACTTCTGCACAACACAACTGATGGTCCCAATCCCATTTATAAGGCAAGAAATCCCACTTATTAAACCTGACAGGGCACTCCTGTGAAAACAATTTCCGGTGACTACCTCTTGACGCTCATCAAGAGAATGTCAAGAGTGTGCAGAACCTAGAATATAAGACATATTTTCAGTTGTTTCACACTTTTTTGTTAAGTATATAATTCCACATGTGTTAATTCCTAGTTTTGATGCCTTCAGTGTGAATGTACAATTTTCATAGTCATGAAAATACAGAAAAATCTTTAAATGAGAAGGTGTGTCCAAACTTTTGCTCTGTACTGTATGTCGTCGAATCTGCTCGACTTGAACTCATCAAATGTGTCCATGATTCTAAACTTGTAGGACACCATGGAGTAATGAAAACGCAAGAACTACTACTTTGTTCTTTTGATGGCCTTGCTGTAGGAAGGATGTGAGAAAATATGTTTCTTCCTTTTTAACATGTGCATGTAACAACACGCCATGATCTTCTCTCCAAGGGCTTCTTCAACCTCTTTCAGTTCCATCTGGGCCTTGGGGATTAATCACAATGGATTTTATTGTGGACCTACCTCCCTCAAAAGAAATAACTGTTATCATTGTTGTGGTGGATCGGCTCACAAAGCTGGCCCATTTTGTTCCGACTAAAGGAATTCCTACCACTGAACAAACCGCAGAATTAGTGGTCAAATAGGTATTCAGATTGCAAGGAATCCCTGACAATGTCACTTCTAATAGAGGTGTTCAGTTTACATCGAGATTTTGGAAAACCTTTTGTACAGCGTTAGGAGTTACTGTCAATTTGTCTACTGCCTTCCACCCATAATCCAATGGCCAGACTGAAAGAATTAACCAAACCCTCGAATAATACCTGCGCTGTCTATTTTCTTACCTACAAGATGACTGGGTGGCCCATTTTTTCTAACTATGGCTTGCATCCGGTATTTATTCCTTATCTTCCGTTTAATACCTCAGTTCCTGCTGTTACAGACTTATAGAGATGCATAAAGCTCAAAAAGAACTAACTGATATCTTACAAAAGGCTCAAAAAGATTACAAAGAAACAGCAGATAAACGTTGCAAAGCCTCTCCTACCCTTCAGGTTGGTGACAAGGTTGGGCTTTTTACCAAAAATCTGAAGACAAACGTACCATTTCCTAAATTGGTTCAAAAATTCATAGGACCTTTTCAAATCTCTGCTCAAATTAAACCAGTTGCTTTCTGTTTAAAACTTCCTAGCAGCCTTAAAATTCACCCTGTGTTCTATGTGTCCTTGCTCAAGTCATTCAATGAGAACCCATTTCCAGGGAGAACTCAGCCACCTCCTCAACCGGAAAAAGACCATGGTGAAGAGTACATCATGGATGAAATTCTGGACTCTAGAAAATTTAGAGGGTAACTACAATATTTGGTGCAATGGAGGGCTTACAAACCAGAAAATATTTCATGGGAGCTGGAGGACATTGTTGTGAGTTCTGTTTTTAGGCTCCCTCTGGTGGTTACTGATGGTACTGGGTGATTTGTGTTCTGCTGTCTCTGGTGTCCACCTGTTCTATTAGCATTTGGGAGTTTCCTATTTAACCGGGCTTTCTTGTTATTTCCCCGCCGGCTATCAAGGTTATCAGAGTGTTTTGTTACCTCAGCTTCTGGCTTCAGTAATCTTCAGGACAAGCTAAGTTTTTGATTTTCTTGTTCCACGTTTTGCTTTATTTTTTGTCTTGTCCAGCTTGCATATAATTGTTTCTTTGCTGCTGGTTGCTCTAGTGGGCTGTAATTGCTC
The DNA here is from genome assembly GCF_032444005.1 of Ranitomeya imitator. Taxonomy (NCBI): domain Eukaryota; kingdom Metazoa; phylum Chordata; class Amphibia; order Anura; family Dendrobatidae; genus Ranitomeya; species Ranitomeya imitator. The sequence continues at coordinate 682,050,542 of NC_091284.1, read as the reverse complement.
TTCATGTTCCATGAGTTGGAACATGAGTTCAAGTAATTACAGGATGGTTTTTTGAAGGGTTTTTTGCTGACCGCGCAGTTTACTTTTGTATCCTCTGCTATCTAGTTTTAGCGGGCCTCATTTTGCTGAATCTGTTTTCATACTGTGTATGTGCCTTCCTCTCATTTCACCGTCATTATATGTGGGGGGCTGCTATTTCTGTGGGGAATTTCTCTGGAGGCAAGAGAGGTCTGTGTTTCTTCTAATAGGGGAAGTTAGATCTTAGGCTGGTGCGAGACGTCTAGGATCAACGTAGGCACGTTCCCCGGCTATTGTTATTTGTGTGTTCAGGTTTAGGGTCGCGGTCAGCTCAGGTTCCATCACCCTAGAGCTCGTTGGTGCTTGTCCTTTTGTGATTCCCTGCCATTGGAATCATGACAGTATAGCCGGCCCTAATGTTTGGGCTGAAGTAGGAGGAAAAGTAGTCTGAGGAAGTTTTTTTTTTTTTTTCCTCTCCTCTGAGGTTGCTGCCTAGCCTTAATTGCAGCCTGGCTGATTTTTTTTTTTTTCCTCCTCTTAATCCTTGAATGGCTCTGACCTTAGCTGTTTATCATGGACGTCCAGAGTTTAGCTTCCAGCTTGAATAATCTTGCTGCTAAGGTTCAAAATATACAAGATTTTGTTGTACATGCTCCTATGTCTGAACCTAGAATTCCTATTCCAGAGTTCTTTGCTGGAGATAGATCTAGTTTTCTAAATTTTAGGAACAATTGCAAGCTGTTCCTTTCTTTGAAATCTCGCTCTTCTGGAGACCCTGCTCAGCAGGTTAAGATTATTATATCTTTCCTGCGGGGTGACCCTCAAAATTGGGCATTTGCATTGGCACCAGGGGATCCTGCGTTGCTTAATGTGGATGCGTTTTTTCTGGCATTGGGTTTGCTCTATGAGGAACCTAACCAGGAGATTCAGGCTGAAAAAGCTTTATTAGCTCTCTCTCAGGGGCAAGATGAAGCAGAAATATATTGTCAAAAATTTTGGAAATGGTCAGTGCTTACTCAGTGGAATGAGTGCGCCCTGGCTGCAAAGTTCAGAGCTGGCCTTTCTGAGGCCATTAAAGATGTTATGGTGGGGTTCCCTGCGCCTACGGGTCTGAATGAGTCTATGACTATGGCTATTCAGATTGATCGGCGTTTACGGGAGCGCAAACCTGTGCACCATTTGGCGGTGTCTTCTGAACAGGCACTTGAGACAATGCAATGTGATAGAGTTCAGTCTAGAAGTGAACGGCAAAACTATAGGCGGAAAAATGGGTTGTGCTTTTATTGTGGTGATTCAGCTCATGTTATATCAGCATGCTCTAAACGCACAAAAAAGGTTGATAAGTCTGTTGCCATTAGTACGTTACAGTTTAAGTTCATTCTGTCTGTGACTCTGATTTGCTCATTATCATCCATTTCCGTCGATGCCTATGTAGATTCAGGCGCTGCCCTGAGTCTTATGGATTGGTCATTTGCCAAGCGTTGTGGGTTTAGTCTTGAGCCTCTGGAAGTCCCTATTCCTTTGAAGGGAATTGACTCTACACCTTTGGCTATGAATAAACCTCAGTACTGGACACAAGTGACCATGCGTATGACTCCCGTTCATCAGGAGGTGATTCGCTTCCTGGTATTGTATAATTTACATGATGTTCTAGTACTTGGTCTGCCATGGTTACAAACTCATAATCCAGTCCTTGACTGGAAAACAATGTCTGTGTTAAGCTGGGGATGTCAGGGGGTTCATGATGATGCACCTCCGATTTCTATCGCTTCATCTACTCTTTCTGAGGTTCCTGTATTTTTGTCGGATTATCGGGATGTTTTTGAGGAGCCTAAGCTCAGTTCGCTTCCTCCTCACAGGAATTGCGATTGTGCTATACATTTGATTCCTGGCAGTAAATTTCCTAAAGGTCGTTTGTTCAATCTGTCAGTGCGAGAGCATACTGCTATGCGGGATTATGTTAAGGAGTCCTTGGAAAAGGGACATATCCGTCCATCTTCGTCCCCTTTGGGAGCAGGTTTTTTTTTTCGTGGCCAAAAAAGATGGGTCCTTGAGACCTTGTATAGATTATCGTCTTTTGAATAAGATTACCGTAAAATATCAGTATCCTTTGCCTTTGTTGACTGATTTGTTTGCTCGCATTAAGGGGGCTAAATGGTTCACTAAGATTGATCTTCGGGGTGCGTATAATCTTATACGAATAAAGCAAGGTGATGAGTGGAAAACCGCATTTAATACGCCTGAGGGCCATTTTGAGTATTTGGTAATGCCTTTCGGTCTTTCTAATGCTCCTTCAGTCTTCCAGTCCTTTATGCACGATATTTTCCGTGAATATCTGGATAAATTTATGATTGTGTATTTGGATGATATTTTGGTTTTTTCTGATGACTGGGAGTCTCATGTTCAGCAGGTCAGGAAGGTGTTTCAGGTCCTGCGGGCTAATTCCTTGTTTGTAAAGGGCTCAAAGTGTCTCTTTGGAGTCCAGAATATTTCTTTCTTGGGGTATATTTTTTCCCCTTCTACTATTGAGATGGATCCCGTCAAGGTTCGGGCTATTTGTGACTGGACGCAGCCTGCATCTCTTAAGAGTCTGCAGAAGTTCTTGGGCTTTGCTAATTTCTATCGTCGTTTTATAACTAATTTTTCTAGTGTTGTTAAGCCTTTGACGGATTTGACTAAGAAGGGTGCTGATGTTGCTGATTGGTCTCCTGCGGCTGTGGAGGCCTTTCAGGAACTTAAACGCCGGTTTTCTTCTGCTCCTGTGTTGCGTCAGCCTGATGTTTCGCTTCCTTTCCAGGTTGAGGTTGATGCTTCCGAGATTGGAGCGGGGGCGGTTTTGTCGCAGAGAGGCTCCGATTGCTCGGTGATGAAGCCATGTGCGTTCTTTTCTAGGAAGTTTTCGCCCGCTGAGCGGAATTATGATGTGGGTAATCGGGAACTTTTGGCCATGAAGTGGGCATTTGAGGAGTGGCGTCATTGGCTGGAGGGTGCTAGACATCGTGTGGTGGTCTTGACTGATCACAAAAATCTGATTTACCTTGAGTCTGCCAGGCGTCTGAATCCTAGACAGGCTCGTTGGTCACTGTTTTTCTCTCGTTTCAATTTTGTGGTTTCATACCTGCCAGGTTCAAAGAATGTGAAGGCGGATGCTCTTTCTAGGAGTTTTGTGCCTGACTCCCCTGGAAATTCTAAGCCCACTGGTATCCTTAGGGATGGGGTGATTTTGTCGGCCGTCTTCCCAGACTTGCGACGTGCTTTGCAGGAGTTTCAGGCGGGTAAACCTGATCGTTGTCCGCCTGAGAGACTGCTTGTTCCGGATAGTTGGACCAGTAGAGTCATCTCCGAGGTCCATTCTTCTGCGTTGGCAGGTCATCCTGGAATATTTGGTACTAGAGACTTGGTGGCCAGGTCTTTTTGGTGGCCTTCCTTGTCGAGGGATGTGCGTTCTTTTGTGCAGTCTTGTGAGGTTTGTGCTCGGGCTAATCCTTGCTGTTCTCGAGCCAGTGGATTGTTGTCACCTTTGCCTATCCCGAAGAGGCCTTGGACGCACATTTCCATGGACTTTATTTCGGATCTCCCTGTCTCTCAAAAAATGTCCGTCATCTGGGTTGTGTGTGACCGCTTTTCTAAAATGGTTCATCTTGTACCCTTGCCTAAGTTGCCTTCCTCCTCTGAGTTGGTCCCTCTGTTTTTCCAGAACGTGGTTCGTTTGCATGGGATTCCGGAGAACATCGTTTCTGACAGGGGATTCCAGTTTGTGTCTAGATTTTGGCGGACGTTCTATGCTAAGATGGGCATTGATTTGTCCTTTTCGTCTGCATTCCACCCTCAGAAGAATGGCCAGACGGAGCGAACTAATCAGACCTTGGAAACTTATTTGAGGTGTTTTGTTTCTGCTGATCAGGATGACTGGGTTACCTTTTTGCCGCTGGCCGAGTTTGCCCTTAATAATCGGGCTAGTTCTGCTACCTTGGTTTCTCCTTTTTTTTGTAATTCGGGGTTTCATCCTCGTTTTTCCTCTGGTCAGGTGGAGCCTTCTGATTGTCCTGGAGTGGACATGGTGGTGGATGGGTTGCATCGGATTTGGAGTCATGTGGTGGACAATTTGAAGTTGTCCCAGGAGAATGCTCAGCAGTTTGCTAATCGCCGTCGCCGCGTGGGTCCTCGACTTCGTGTTGGGGACTTGGTGTGGTTGTCTTCTCGTTTTGTTCCTATGAAGGTCTCTTCTCCTAAGTTCAAGCCTCGGTTCATCGGTCCTTATAGGATCTTGGAAATTCTTAACCCTGTGTCCTTTCGTTTGGATCTCCCGGCATCGTTTGCTATTCATAATGTGTTCCATCGGTCCTTGTTGCGGAGGTATGAGGTACCTGTTGTTCCTTCGCTTGAGCCTCCTGCTCCGGTGCTGGTGGAGGGAGAATTGGAGTATGTTGTGGAGAAGATCTTGGATTCTCGTGTTTCCAGACGGAAACTCCAATATTTGGTCAAGTGGAAGGGTTATGGTCAGGAGGATAATTCTTGGGTGGTTGCCTCTGATGTTCATGCTGATGATTTGGTCCGTGCTTTTCATAGGGCTCATCCTGGTCGCCCTGGTGGTTCTCGTGAGGGTTCGGTGACCCCTCCTCAAGGGGGGGGTACTGTTGTGAGTTCTGTTTTTGGGCTCCCTCTGGTGGTTACTGATGGTACTGGTTGATTTGTGTTCTGCTGTCTCTGGTGTCCACCTGTTCTATTAGCATTTGGGAGTTTCCTATTTAACCGGGCTTTCTTGTCATTTCCCCGCCGGCTATCAAGGTTATCAGAGTGTTTTGTTACCTCAGCTTCTGGCTTCAGTAATCTTCAGGACAAGCTAAGTTTTTGATTTTCTTGTTCCACGTTTTGCTTTATTTTTTGTCTTGTCCAGCTTGCATATAATTGTTTCTTTGCTGCTGGTTGCTCTAGTGGGCTGTAATTGCTCCTCATGTTCCATGAGTTGGAACATGAGTTCAAGTAATTACAGGATGGTTTTTTGAAGGTTTTTTTGCTGACCGCGCAGTTTACTTTTGTATTCTCTGCTATCTAGTTTTAGCGGGCCTCATTTTGCTGAATCTGTTTTCATACTGTGTATGTGCCTTCCTCTCATTTCACCGTCATTATATGTGGGGGCTGCTATTTCTGTGGGGAATTTCTCTGGAGGCAAGAGAGGTCTGTGTTTCTTCTAATAGGGGAAGTTAGATCTTAGGCTGGTGCGAGACGTCTAGGATCAACGTAGGCACGTTCCCCGGCTATTGTTATTTGTGTGTTCAGGTTTAGGGTCGCGGTCAGCTCAGGATCCATCACCCGAGAGCTCGTTGGTGCTTGTCCTTTTGTGATTCCCTGCCATTGGAATCATGACAGGACATATTCCATGCACCCAGACTTACAAGAGCTTTTCATCTGAGACATCCAGAGAAGCCAGCACCTAAGATGTCCAGAGGCCATCCTGAATAGAGGGGTGTACTGTCAAGATTCAAACCCAGCAGCTCCTGTGCACCAGACAGTGGCTCTTCTCACTGAGCTATTCAGCTCTCTGGACAGTTCTGTGCTAACTCAAATACTTGTAATTATGTTGTTGATGATGTCTCCACCCAGATGTCTCCACTTTATTCCTGTTGGCTACCTCCCTGAGTTCCTGATTGGCTCATCCTGATTGCACACTCTATTGAAACTTGGCCTTGCTCTCCTTTCCTTGTGTGATAATTGAGCTACCAGCATCTAGTCAAGCTTCCTTCCACCCACTGCTTATTCCTTGAAACTACATTGCTGTTCCTGTGTATCGAACTCCTTGGCTGTCCCTGACTACATTACCTGCCGATGCTGCCCCTAGTGGTTGCAACATCACTACTCCAAACCAGGCCAGTCCATAACAGCCATACTGTCATGTGCATGACAGCATGGCAAACACTGCTTCGGATTGGTGGTAAAATCAATACTGCTGGTTAAACAGTGGTGGTTGCAACACTGTCAAATCACAGCGTGAGCCTGCAGCTGTGATGGAGGTATAATGTTTATGTCTGGTCACTGGTGTTAGCTGATATGACTACTGCTCTCATCAGCCGACGCCTGCAGTCACTAATAACAGTGAGAGCAGGAGCGGCTAATGGGAGTATTCATCAGCTGGTGCCTGCGCTGTAAATAATTTTTAAAAAATGGTGTGGGTTCCTCTGTATTTTTGATAACCAGCCAGGCAAAATTCAGAGCTGGGTGCTGCAGCCCTCAGCTGTCAGCTTCAGCATGGCTGGTTATCAAGAGTAGAGGGGTCTCCATGCCATATTTTTAATTATTAAAACAAATAAGTAAAAAATCAGCGTGGGTTCCCCCCATTTTTGACAACCAAAGTTAAAACAGGTAGCTCTCGCTGGTATTCTCATGATAGTAATAAGCCATGGATATTGGCCCCCCAGCCTAAAAATAGCAGCCTGCAGCTATCAGATGTGCCAATTCTGGTGCTTTGCCCACCTTTTCCTCCTTGCCTTGTAGAAGTGGCAAGTGAGGTAATACTTGTGGTGTTGACATCACCTTTGTATTGTCAGGCGACATCAAGCCCACAGATTAGTAATGGAGAAGCATCTGTAAGACACCTATCCATTACTAATCCTATAGTTATATGGTAAATAAACACACAGCCAGAATAAAGTCTTTTAATTGAAAGAATGATACATACTTTTTTAATGATTCTAAATTAAACCATACTTATGTTAATGCCCATTTCATTGAATCTCTCGTCTCCTGTAATAAAAATTGAAAACAACAATATCCTTCACCTGTCTGTCATTCTGTCCCACACCATAATCCATGTCTCGGGATAAACAGTTTTCAACCTGAACGGTGCCAAGATGCGACTGTCCAGGCTGAGAACCATTTGTGAGTGAGCTGCTGCGAGTGCAGCATCAGTGACTAGTGGTAATATCAAGAGTTTGAATGGAGCCCTGGGTCAGGTGACCATGATGACACAGTTTATTGACATAAAAGGCTAGAGCACCAAAATGGGAAGAGATTTGGTGCAAAGTAAAGGAACGAGCAGGACGTGTTAAAATGAAGGCCCGAGGCAGTGGGCTGTGGCACGCCTATAATCAGAAACTGGGTGGTGCCAAGTGAGTTCCGAAATCTAGATGATGCCAGCTAAGATCTGAAGACCTGACCCATGTCAGGCAAGTTAAGGAGGCCAGATGATGCTGGTCAAGACCCAAGACCCCAATATGCGCTGGTCAAGATCCGGAGTCCAGACTACACCAGTCAAGCCCTCATCCCACTAAGTACTAGAGATTTCCACCGTCGATCAAGCACCAAGTATCAATGAAAAGACTCCACTCGAGGGAGGAAGCTCGTAGTGATGAACGGAAGGTGCGAGTGAACCAGTCCCTCGCTTCCAACACCAACATATGGTACAGAGTTTGGTCTGAGCTAGTGCAGCAGTCTGGGCAGGAGCAGGCTGAAGTAGAGGCTGCCCAGTGAGCCTTTTTATACTTTGTAAGGAGAACTTGCAGCCTAGAGGGAAGAACCCAGAGACCTCTGCTAAGGGCCTGCGTTAAAGAAGAGATAATATAGTGACTTTGCTTACTACAGGTATCATCCTCTTTGTCAGAGTTTGTAAAAACTGTGAAGATCTGAGATTGTGGGTTGTAATAATCACCTAGGCAGGTTAAAGGTGCAACTATTATTTATTCCTTACGTCCATGATTTTACAATAACTTATATATGGTATATAGCCAAAATACAATGTCCCCAGTCCACAACATCCCCTCCCCGGGGATGGTAGTCCAACTGCCCCCGTGCCAGAAAATACTTACTGTCTCCCAACGTTTGGTTGGCCCATAGATTTCGTATCTCCTGCCAGTATAGTCTGTAGTCACAGTCCACGCTCTTCTAAATGACACGCAACACAACTAAAGCCCATGTATCCAGCAGCAACAGTTCCTGAAATCCAGATGACAAATCCCTCAACAGTAGCACGTGTGTTCAGCCCAGCCAGCAACCAATCTTCAAACTCCATAGGCCACCCATACATGACCTCCAGGATGTCATCCTCGATCCTCTCAGGATGACTTGCAGCCTAGCGGGAAGAATCGGAGACCCCCGCATTGGCCAATCTTAGATGAAGAGATAATATAGTGGCTTTGCCTAGTACAGGTATCATTCCCTTTGTCGGAGGTTATAAGAACTATTATACTGTTATAGAAGTTAGAGAGAACCCAAAGATTCAATGTATATTTGTTAATGTACATTTCCTGCCGTAATTCTCCTGTTTAGTGTTGTATGTTAATGCTATAGTTACAACAATTCGAGCCATATTAGGGAGATAAATAGATTTAAGAGGTTACTTCCGCCGTGCTCTTTATCTCTGCATTGCATTTGGTCAGCTGCTTACACTGTCCTTAAAAATCATGTGAGTCATACAAAATACTACTAGTTTCATATGAGGTGTATTAATTTATGCATAAACTAATTTAAGTAAAATGGAAGATTCTGTGATGAAAACTATATAATTAATCTTACTTTTATGTTTTGTGCTAAAAATGTACATGTGGCTAACAGATGTAAATCATTCAGCTGCGGCAAGAAAAACTAAATCTCTGAGAACTAAAAAATACTCGGAGAACCCCCGAGCATGCTCGAGAAATCTCGAGTAAAGAGTATATTTGTTCATCACTAGTACCTAGTGATGCCCTTCGGGCTCTGTAATGCTCCTGCCGTTTTCCAAGACTTTGTGAGCGACATCCTCTGGGATCTGTTATCCACCTCAGTCGTAGTTTATCTGGATGATATTCTCATCTACTCTCCAGATATTGACTCCCACCGGAAAGATGTCTGCAAAGTTTTAGACCTCCTACGGTCTAACTCCCTCTACGCAAAGCTTGAGAAGTGTGCTTGAGCAGGAGTCCTTGCCTTTCCTGGATTATATCATCTCGGCCCATTCTCTTAAAGCGGTGCAGCGCTTTATGGGGTCCATTAATTATTATCGCCAGTTCATTCCCTACTTCTCAGCTTTGGTAGCTCCCCTGGTTGCCCTCACCAAGAAGGGAGCTAACCCCAAATTGTGGTCGGAGGAGGTCTCCAAGGCCTTTCTCTCTATAAAGTCACACTTCGCTAGCGCTCCCATTTTACATTGCCCTGATGTCAATAAGCCATTTATCATGGAGGTGGATGCCTTTTCGGTCGGTGCCAGAGCTGTCCTCTTTCAGAAGGATGCTCAAGGTCGGAAGCATCCTTGCTTCTTTTTCTCCAAGACCTTCTCACCGGCAGAGAGGAATTATTCCATAGGGGACAGGGAGCTGCTAGCAATGAAGTTGGCCTTTTCAGAGTGGAGACATCTCCTGGAAGGGGCCGTTACTCCTTCCAAGTATTTACCAACTACAAAAACCTTATCTATTTGCAGACGAGCCAGCGGCTAAATTCTCTCCAGGCCAGATGGTCCCAGTTCTTCTCCCGATTTCACTTCACCCTCCATTTTCTTTCTGGGGAGAACTATCGTGCCGACGCTCTCTCCAGGTTCGTAGTGTCATCTAAGGAGGGAGAAGAGCCTCAGCTTATTGTCCCTTCAGAAAGCCTGAGAATCATGGCCCCGGTTTCACTAGAATCTATACCTCCAGGCAAGACTTTTGTCCCTCCTAATTTGCGATTGGAGGTTCTAGCTTGGGCTCATTCCTCCAGGGTGGGTGGACATTTTGGGACTAAAAGGACATCTGAGCTCCTGGCGAGGTCGTACTGGTGGCCACATATGGCCCATGATGTTGGAGACTATATTCAGGCCTGTGTCTCCTGTGCCAAGAATCGGTCTCCCCGGCAGCAGCCTGTGGGTCTACTGTATCCTCTGCCGATGGCGGATAGGCCCTGGAAAATGGTCAGGATGGACTTTGTTGTGGGTTTACCCAAATCCTGGAACTGTACCATTATCTGGGTAGTCACCTACCATTTCTCTAAAATGGTGCACTTGGTGCCTCTTCCACGGGTACCTTCTGCACGGGCTTTGGCACCGCTGTTTATAAAACATGTGTTCTGTCTTCACGGCATGCCTGACAAAATTGTCAGTGACCGGGGTCCCCAGTTCGCATCTCGGTCCTGGAGAGAGCATTGTTGTCTGCTCAGCATTGAGCTAAACCTCTCTTCAGCTTATGAACCCGACACAAACAGGTTAATAGAGCCAACCAGACCCTGGTCACATATCTGCGACATTTTGTTTCGGCCAGGCATGATGACTGGGCATCCTCGCTACCGTGGGTGAAGTTTGCCCTTGAAAAAGCCGTCGCCAATTCCACTGGGCAGTCCCCTTTCCTCCTTAGTTATGGCCCGCATCCTCATGTTCCCATGCTCATGCCCGTGTCGTCCACTGACTCTAGGGTGGCAGACTGGGTGGTGGAGGCTTGTGACATTTGGGACCGCACAGAGGATGCCATTCGAGCCTCTTAGGAGATAATGAGGGTCTCCGCCGATTCACATCAGTGCCCCGCTCTGACTTTTTCCCCTGGCGACTTAGTGTGGCTCTCCGCCCTTAACATCAGGCTGCAAGTTGAGTCCACTAAGTCTGCTCCTCACTACAAAGGTCCCGTCAGGGGTCCTGGAACAGGTCAACCCTGTGGTCTACCGCCTGGCCCTTCCTCCGCACCTAGGTATCACCGATACCTTTCATATGTCCTTCCTAAAACCCGTTCACAAGTCCCAGATTTCTGAGTCATCTGCTGGGACATCGGGCTTGTCCGCAGATGATTAAGAGATGAACGCCATTGTTGGGTCCAAGGTGGTACATGGCAAAAGGTTCTATCTAGTGAACTGGAAGGGTCATGTTCCAGAGGACAGGACCTGGGAACCTATTGAGCACATTCGGGCTCCTGAGCTCAATGCGGCATGAGCGTAGCGAGGCTCAAAGAAGGTGGGACACTACTGAGGGGTAATGTTAGGCTTCCACCACTGCACAATGGGAATCTCAAGCCATGTTCTCTGCGTTCTCCCATTCTATCTCAGCTGCAGAGGATCCTGCTCAGCAGAGACGTCAATCCCAGCGTCTTGCTCAGGCTAATGCTGTGCATCTGGTTGCTGCTGCCATTCCAGGTCCAGCTATATCAACCAGCCTTAGTCAGTGGTGAGCAGACGCTCCTGGGGCTAAGTCCTGCTTTTGGCCATCTGAGCATGCCCGTGAGATGACCACTCATTGGTGGTTGGAGGTCACATGCTCAGGTTCTCAAGCTGCTCAGATTGGTCCAGTAGCAAGGTCCCGGAAGACTGCAGCTATAAACAGTTCGCACAGCTATGCTCTAGTATATCCGAAATCGTGGTGTGTGGATGCATGTATGTAACTGGTTCAAGCTCCTAATGATCCCCTTCCTTCGTGTTGTGTCTGAGTCAGGGTAATTGGAGCAAATACAGTGCCAAGTAGTGCATTGCCAGCATTGTGCATGATAGCCAGTGTCTATTAGTGGCGTTCACCAGTGCGACGCCGTGCGGAATCAGTGCGCTTAATTCCCTAGTCAGGGTTGGTTAGTGCCGTTCGTCAGTGCGACGATGCATGCACTCTGTGCGCTAAATCTATTAGTCAGTTGAAGTCCAGGCATCGCAGGTGCAACGCCATGCGCTTAGTGGGTCTAGAGAGACTCTTACCCTACGTCCTGGGGGCTGAGTCTTGTGACCAAACACTAGCAATTAGGGTTGAGCGAAACGGATCGGTCATTTTCATAAGTCGCCGACTTTTGGCAAAGTCGGGTTTCACGAAACCTGACCCGATCCCTGTGTGGGGTCGCGTTTCATATGACGCGTTCAGCGCCAGCTCAGCTAATGAAGGAGGATGCAGAGTTTGGGCAGCGTGATGACATAGTTCTCGGTCCCCACCATCTTAGAGAAGGGCATTACAGTGATTGGCTTGCTTTCTGCGGCGTCACAGGGGCTATAAAGGGGCGTGCACGCCGACCGCCATCTTACTGCTGCTGATCTGAGCATAGGGAGAGGTTGCTACCGCTTTGTCAGAAGCAGGGATAGCGTTAGGCAGGGAATATAAACCCCCAAACCGCTTGTGCTGTAGCTATTTCCACTGTCCAACACCACCTTTTCCTTGCAGGGACAGTGGAGGCTAGATTTCTGTGCATCAGCTCTGTAGCTTATTAGGCTGCCTTATAAGGCTCCCTGATAGCTGCATTGCTGTTTGTACACCGCTGTGCAAACCAACTGCTTTTTTCAAAGCACAAATCCTGTTGTTCCTTCCTTTCTGCACAGCTATCTTGTTTGTTTGTCCACACTCTTGTGTGCAGCAGTCCTTTTTATTGCTGCCTGCCATACTTTTCTGAGATTACTGTAGGGAGATAGTAATTGTAGTACAGTCCCTTTTTTTTTTATATCTCCAAGCCACTTTCTGCCCCTGAAACTGTGTAGCGTGAAACAGTGGGCCTGTATTTTTCTGCACTGTCCCATACCTAAAAAGGGAGATTTATATTGACAATCAGTGCATATGTGCCAGTCCAGTCTGTTGTATCTGTCAGTCATGTTGTGCCACAGAAACAATACTGTAAAACAGTGGGCCAGATTTATTCACTAGTGTTCCATATAAAAACAAAAAGGGGAGATGTTGTGAATTCTGTTATCGAACTCCCTCCTGTGGTCATGAATGGTACTTTGGCGAGTTCTGTCCATGGACTCCCTCTGGTGGCTGTGAGTGGAGCTGCTGCTTCTGAGGTTCCTTCCATAGGTGACGTAGTTTATTCTTTGGCTGGCTGTTCTATTTAACTCCACTCAGATCGTTACTCCATGCCAGCTGTCAATGTTCTTGTACTGGTTCAGTTCGCTCTTGGATCTTTCTGGTGACCTGTCTACTCCAGCAGAAGCTAAGTCCCTGCTAGTTATTTATTTGTTCATTGTTTCCTTGTCCAGCTGGCTATCATGATCTTGCCCTGCTAGCTGGAAGCTCTGGGATGCAGAGTGGCACCTCCGCACCGTGAGTCGGTGCGGAAGTCTTTTTGCACACTTTGTGTGGTCTTTTTGTAGGGTTTTGTGCTGACCGCAAAGATACCTTTCCTATCCTCAGTCTGTTTAGTAAGTCTGGCCTCCCTTTGCTAAAACCTGTTTCATTTCTGTGTTTGTGACTTTCATCTTATCTCACAGTCAATATATGTGGGGGGCTGCCTTTTCCTTTGGGGAATTTCTCTGAGGCAAGGTAGGCTTTATTTTCTATCTTTAGGGCTAGTTAGCTCTTAGGCTGTGAAGAGGCATCTAGGTCGTGTTAGGTACGCTCCACGGCTATTTCTAGTTGTGTGATAGGATTAGGGGTTGCGGTCGGCAGAGCTCCCACTTCCCAGAGCTTGTCCTGTGTGAGTTTAACCATCAGGTCGTTCCGGGTGCTCCTAACCACCAGGTCCATAACAGTACAGCTGACCCAAAGTATTAATGCATCTCAATAGAGGGATAAGAGAAGTTCTGAGACCATTTTTTTTTCTCTGCAGTGTTTTTTGTCTTTCTTTTCCCCTAAGCCTCTGGGTGGTTCAGGACACAGGTGTAGATATGGACATTCAAGGTCTGTCCTCTTGTGTGGATCATCTCACTGCAAGGGTACAAAACATTCAAGATTTTGTGGTTCAGAATCCGATGTTAGAGCCTAGAATTCCAATTCCTGATTTGTTTTTTGGGGATAGATCTAAGTTCCTGAATTTCAAAAATAATTGTAAACTGTTTCTAGCTTTGAAACCCCGCTCCTCTGGTGACCCCGTTCAACAAGTAAAAATCATTATTTCTTTGTTGCGTGGTGACCCTCAAGACTGGGCATTTTCCCTTGCGCCAGGAGATCCTGCATTGCGTGATGTAGATGCGTTTTTTCTGGCGCTTGGATTGCTTTATGATGAACCAAATTCAGTGGATCAGGCAGAGAAAATCTTGCTGGCTTTGTGTCAGGGTCAGGATGAAGTGGAGGTGTACTGTCAGAAGTTTAGAAAGTGGTCTGTGCTTACTCAGTGGAATGAGTGTACCCTGGCGGCAATTTTCAGAAAGGGTCTTTCTGAAGCCCTTAAGGATGTCATGGTGGGATTTCCCACGCCTGCTGATCTGAATGAGTCTATGTCCTTGGCCATTCAGATCGATCGGCACTTGCGTGAGCGCAAAACTGTGCACCATTTGGCGGTATTCTCTGAGCATAGGCCTGAGCCTATGCAGTGTGATAGGACTTTGACTAGAGCTGAACGGCAAGAACACAGACGTCGGAATGGGCTGTGTTTTTACTGTGGTGATTCCACTCATGCTATCTCCGATTGTCCTAAGCGCACTAAGCGGTTCGCTAGGTCTGCCACCATTAGTACGGTACAGTCTAAATTTCTTTTGTCCGTTACTCTGATTTGCTCTCTGTCGTCCTATTCTGTTATGGCATTTGTGGATTCAGGCGCTGCCCTGAATTTGATGGACTTGGAGTTTGCCAGGCGCTGTGGTTTTTTCTTGGAGCCCTTGCAGTATCCTATTCCATTGAGAGTAATTGATGCTACACCTTTGGCCAAGAATAAGCCTCAGTACTGGACTCAATTGACCATGTGCATGGCTCCTGCACATCAGGAGGATATTTGCTTTTTGGTGTTGCATAATCTGCATGATGTGGTCGTTTTGGGCTTGCCATGGCTACAGGTCCATAATCCAGTATTGGATTGGAAATCTATGTCTGTGTCCGGCTGGGATTGTCAGGGGGTACATGGTGATGTTCCATTGCTGTCAATTTCGCCTTCCACTCCTTCTGAAGTCCCTGAGTTTTTGTCAGATTACCGGGATGTATTTGAAGAGCCCAAATCCGGTGCCTTACCTCCTCATAGGGATTGCGATTGTGCTATTAATTTGATTCCTGGTAGTAAGTTTCCTAAGGGCCGACTGTTTAATTTATCTGTGCCAGAGCCGCCGCTATGCGGAGTTATATAAAGGAATCCTTGGAGAAAGGTCATATTCACCCGTCGTCATCACCGTTGGGAGCAGGGTTCTTTTTTGTGGCCAAGAAGGATGGCTCTTTGAGACCTTGTATTGATTACCGCCTTCTTAATAAGATCACAGTCAAATTTCAGTACCCTTTGCCGCTGCTGTCTGATTTGTTTGCTCGGATTAAGGGGGCTAGTTGGTTCACCAAGATAGATCTTCGAGGGGCGTATAATCTTGTGCGAATTAAACAGGGCAATGAATGGAAAACAGCATTTAATACGCCCGAGGGCCATTTTGAGTATCTGGTTATGCCATTCGGGCTTTCTAATGCTCCATCTGTGTTTCAGTCCTTTATGCATGACATCTTCCGAGAGTACCTGGATAGATTCATGATTGTATATTTTTTCGGATGATTGGGAGTCTCATGTGAAGCAGGTCAGAATGGTGTTCCAGGTCCTTCGTGCGAACTCCTTGTTTGTGAAGGGGTCGAAATGTCTCTTTGGGGTTCAGAAGGTTTCATTTTTGGGTTTCATTTTTTCCCCTTCTACTATCGAGATGGACCCTGTTAAAGTTCAGGCCATTTATGATTGGACTCAGCTGACATCTGTGAAGAGTCTGCAGAAGATCCTGGGCTTTGCTAATTTTTACCGTCGCTTCATCGCTAATTTTTCTAGTGTTGCTAAACCGTTGACTGATTTGACCAAGAAAGGTGCTGATGTGGTCAATTGGTCCTCTGCGGCTGTAGAGGCTTTTCAGGAGTTGAAGCGTCGTTTTTCTTCTGCCCCTGTGTTGTGCCAGCCAGCTGTTTCGCTCCCGTTTCAGGTCGAGGTTGATGCTTCTGAGATTGGAGCAGGGGCTGTTTTGTCGCAAAGAAGTTCTGATGGCTCGGTGATGAAACCATGTGCCTTCTTTTCTAGAAAATTCTCGCCTGCTGAGCGCAATTATGATGTTGGCAATCGAGAGTTGTTGGCCATGAAGTGGGCATTCGAGGAGTGGCGACATTGGCTTGAAGGAGCCAAGCATCGCGTGGTGGTCTTGACGGATCACAAGAATTTGACTTATCTCGAGTCTGCCAAACGGTTGAATCCTAGACAGGCTCGATGGTTGCTGTTTTTCTCCCATTTTGATTTTGTGGTTTCGTACCTTCTGGGCTCTAAGAATGTGAAGGCTGATGCCCTGTCAAGGAGTTTTGTGCCTGACTCTCCGGGTGTTCCTGAGCCGGCGGGTATTCTCAAAGAGGGGGTAATTTTGTCTGCCATCTCCCCTGATTTGCGGCACGTGCTGCAGAAGTTTCAGGCTGATAGACCTGACCGTTGTCCAGCGGAGAAACTGTTTGTCCCTGATAGATGGACTAGTAGAGTTATCTCTGAGGTTCATTGTTCGGTGTTGGCGGGTCATCCTGGAATCTTTGGTACCAGAGATTTGGTGGCTAGATCCTTTTGGTGGCCTTCTTTGTCACAGGATGTGTGTTCTTTTGTGCAGTCCTGTGGGACTTGTGCTCAGGCTAAGCCCTGCTGTTCTCGTGCCAGTGGGTTGCTTTTGCCCTTGCCGGTCCCGAAGAGGCCCTGGACGCATATATCCATGGATTTTATTTCAGATCTCCCTGTCTCTCAGAGGATGTCGGTCATTTGGGTGGTTTGTGTTGTGAATTCTGTTGTCGAACTCCCTCCTGTGGTCGTGAATGGTACTTCGGCAAGTTCTGTCTATGGGCTCCCTCTGGTGGCTATGAGTGAAGCTGCTGCTTCTGAGGTTCCTTACACAGGTGACGTGGTTTATCCTTTGGTTGGCTGCTCTATTTAACTCCACTCAGATCGTTACTCCATGCCAGCTGTCAATGTTTTTGCATTGGTTCAGTTCGCTCCTGGATCTGCCTGGTGACCTGTCTTCTCCTGCAGAAGCTAAGTTCCTTATTGTTATTTTTTGCTCATTGTTTCTTTGTCCAGCTGGTTATCCTGATTTTGTCTTGCTAGCTGGAACCTCTGGGATGCAGAGTGGCACCCCCGCACCGTGAGTCGGTGCGGAGGACCCTTTTGCACACTCTGCATGGTCTTTTGTAGGTTTTTGTGCTGACCGCAAAGATTCCTTTCCTATCCTCTGTTTATTTAGTAAGTCTGGCCTCCCTTTGCTGAAACCTATTTCATTTCTGCGTTTGTGACTTTCATCTTTACTCACAGTCATTATATGTGGGGGGCTGCCTATTCCTTTGGGGAAGTTCTCTGAGGCAAGGTAGGCTTTATTTTCTATCGCTAGGGCTAGCTAGCTCTGAGGCTGTGACGAGGCGCCTAGGGAGCGTCAGGAGCGCTCCACGGCTATTTTTAGTGTGTGCGATAGGATTAGGGCTTGCGGTCAGCAGAGCTCCCACATCCCAGAGCTCGTCCTGTATGAGTTTAACTATCAGGTCGGGTGCTCCTAACCACCAGGTCATAACAGGTTTGTGATCGCTTCTCTAAGATGGTCCATTTGGTACCCTTGTCTAAATTGCCTTCCTCCTCTGATTTGGTGTCATTGTTTTTCCAGCATGTGGTTCGTTTGCATGGCATTCCGGAGAACATCGTCTCGGACAGAGGTTCCCAGTTTGTTTCGAGGTTTTGGCGTTCCTTTTGTGTTAAGATGGGCATTGATTTGTCTTTTTCTTCGGCTTTCCATCCTCAGACAAATGGCCAAACCGAACGAACTAATCAGACTTTGGAAACATATCTGAGATGCTTTGTTTCTGCTGATCATGATGATTGGGTGTCCTTCTTGCCTTTGGCTGAGTTCGCCCTTAATAATCGGGCCAGCTCGGCTACTTTGGTTTCGCCGTTTTTCTGTAATTCTGGTTTCCATCCTCATTTCTCTTCAGGGCAGGTTGAGCCTTCGGACTGTCCTGGTGTGGATACGGTGGTGGACAGCTTGCAGCAGATTTGGACTCATGTGGTGGACAATTTGACATTGTCCCAGGAGAAGGCTCAACGTTTCGCTAACCGCCGGCGCTGTGTTGGTCCCCGACTTTGTGTTGGGGATTTGGTTTGGTTGTCATCTCGTCATGTTCCTATGAAGGTTTCCTCTCCTAAGTTTAAGCCTCGTTTCATTGGTCCGTATAAGATTTCTGAAGTTCTCAATCCTGTGTCATTTTGTTTGGCCCTTCCAGCTTCTTTTGCCATCCATAATGTGTTCCATAGGTCGTTATTGCGGAGATACGTGGCGCCTATGGTTCCCTCCGTTGATCCTCCTGCCCCGGTGTTGGTCGAGGGGGAGTTGGAGTATGTGGTGGAGAAGATTTTGGATTCTCGTATTTCGAGACGGAAACTCCAGTACCTGGTCAAGTGGAAGGGTTATGGTCAGGAAGATAATTCCTGGGTTTTTGCCTCTGATGTTCATGCTGCCGATCTAGTTCGTGCCTTTCATTTGGCTAGTCCTGATCGGCCTGGGGGCTCTGGTGAGGGTTCGGTGAACTCTCCTCAAGGGGGGGCTACTGTTGTGAATTCTGTTGTTGAACTCCCTCCTGTGGTCATGAATGGTACTTCGGCGAGTTCTGTCCATGGACTCCCTCTGGTGGCTGTGAGTGGAGCTGCTGCTTCTGAGGTTCCTTCCACAGGTGACGTAGTTTATTCTTTGGCTGGCTGTTCTATTTAACTCCACTCAGATCATTACTCCAAGCCAGCTGTCAATGTTCTTGTACTGGTTCAGTTCGCTCTTGGATCTTTCTGGTGACCTGTCTACTCCAGCAGAAGCTAAGTCCCTGCTAGTTATTTATTTGTTCATTGTTTCCTTGTCCAGCTGGCTATCATGATCTTGCCTTGCTAGCTGGAAGCTCTGGGATGCAGAGTGGCACCTCCGCACCGTGAGTCGGTGCGGAAGTCTTTTTGCACACTTTGTGTGGTCTTTTTGTAGGGTTTTGTGCTGACCGCAAAGATACCTTTCCTATCCTCAGTCTGTTTAGTAAGTCTGGCCTCCCTTTGCTAAAACCTGTTTCATTTCTGTGTTTGTGACTTTCATCTTATCTCACAGTCAATATATGTGGGGGGCTGCCTTTTCCTTTGGGGAATTTCTCTGAGGCAAGGTAGGCTTTATTTTCTATCTTTAGGGCTAGTTAGCTCTTAGGCTGTGAAGAGGCATCTAGGTCGTGTTAGGTACGCTCCACGGCTATTTCTAGTTGTGTGATAGGATTAGGGGTTGCGGTCGGCAGAGCTCCCACTTCCCAGAGCTTGTCCTGTGTGAGTTTAACCATCAGGTCGTTCCGGGTGCTCCTAACCACCAGGTCCATAACAGGGAGATTAATACTGGCAAATCTGTGCATCTGTGCCAGTCCAGTCTGTGGTATCGGTCTGACATTTTGTGCCACTGAAACAATACTGTAAAACAGTGGGCCAGATTTATTCACTAGTCTCCCATCAAAAAAAAAAGAAGGGGAGACTAATATTGGCAAATCTGTGCATCTGTGCCAATTCAGTCTGTGGTATCGGTCTGTCATTTTGTGCCACTGAAACAATACTGTAAAACAGTGGGCCAGATTTATTCACTAGTCTCCCATCAAAAAAAAAAAGAAGGGGAGATTAATATTGGCAAATCTGTACATCTGTGCCAGTCCAGTTTGTGGTATCGGTCTGTCATTTTGTGCCACTGAAACAATACTGTAAAACAATGGGACAGATTTAATCACTAGTCTCCCATCAAAAAAAAAAAGAAGGGGAGATTAATATTGGCAAATCTGTGCATTTGTGCCAGTCCAGTCTGTGGTATCGGTCTGTCATTTTGTGCCACTGAAACAATACTGTAAAACAGTGGGCCAGATTTGATCACTAATCTCCCATCAAAAAAAAAAAAGAAGGGGAGATTAATATTGGCAAATCTGTGCATCTGTGCCAGTCCAGTCTGTGGTATCGGTCTGTCATTTTGTGCCACTGAAACAATACTGTAAAACAGTGGGCCAGATTTATTCACTAGTCTCCCATCAAAAAAAAGAAGGGGAGATTAATATTGGCAAATCTGTGCATCTCTGCCAGTCCAGTCTGTGGTATCGGTCTGTCATTTTGTGCCACTGAAACAATACTGTAAAACAGTGGGCCAGATTTAATCACTAGTCTCCCATCAAAAAAAAAAAGAAGGGGAGATTAATATTGGCAAATCTGTGCATCTGTGCCAGTCCAGTCTGTGGTATCGGTCTGTCATTTTGTGCCACTGAAACAATACTGTAAAACAGTGGGCCAGATTTATTCACTAGTCTCCCATCAAAAAAAAAGAAGGGGAGATTAATATTGGCAAATCTGTGCATCTGTGCCAGTCCAGTCTGTGGTATCGGTCTGACATTTTGTGCCACTGAAACAATACTGTAAAACAGTGGGCCAGATTTGATCACTAGTCTCCCATCAAAAAAAAAAAAAGAAGGGGAGATTAATATTGGCAAATCTGTGCATCTGTGCCAGTCCAGTCTGTGGTATCGGTCTGTCATTTTGTGCCACTGAAACAATACTGTAAAACAGTGGGCCAGATTTATTCACTAGTCTCCCATCAAAAAAAAAAGAAGGGGAGATTAATATTGGCAAATCTGTGCATCTCTGCCAGTCCAGTCTGTGGTATCGGTCTGTCATTTTGTGCCACTGAAACAATACTGTAAAACAGTGGGCCAGATTTATTCACTAGTCTCCCATCAAAAAAAAAAAGAAGGGGAGATTAATATTGGCAAATCTGTACATCTGTGCCAGTCCAGTTTGTGGTATCGGTCTGTCATTTTGTGCCACTGAAACAATACTTTAAAACAGTGGGCCAGATTTATTCACTAGTCTTTCATCAAAAAAAAAAGAAGGGGAGATTAATATTGGCAAATCTGTGCATCTGTGCCAGTCCAGTCTGTGGTATCGGTCTGTCATTTTGTGCCACTGAAACAATACTGTAAAACAGTGGGCCAGATTTATTCACTGGTCTCCCATCAAAAAAAAAAGAAGGGGAGATTAATATTGGCAAATCTGTGCATCTGTGCCAGTCCAGTCTGTGGTATCGGTCTGTCATTTTGTGCCACTGAAACAATACTGTAAAACAGTGGGCCAGATTTATTCACTAGTCTCCCATCAAAAAAAAAAAGAAGGGGAGATTAATATTGGCAAATCTGTGCATCTGTGCCAGTCCAGTCAGTGGTATCGGTCTGTAATTTTGTGCCACTGAAACAATACTGTAAAACAGTGGGCCAGATTTATTCACTAGTCTACCATCAAAAAAAAAGAAGGGGAGATTAATATTGGCAAATGTGTGCATCTGTACCAGTCCAGTCTGTGGTATCGGTCTGTCATTTTGTGCCACTGAAACAATACTGTAAAACAGTGGGCCAGATTTATTCACTAGTCTCCCATCAAAAAAAAAAGAAGGGGAGATTAATATTGGCAAATCTGTGCATCTGTGCCTGTCCAGTCTGTGGTATCGGTCTGTCATTTTGTGCCACTGAAACAATACTGTAAAACAGTGGGCCAGATTTAATCACTAGTCTCCCATCAAAAAAAAAAGAAGGGGAGATTAATATTGGCAAATCTGTGCATCTGTGCCTGTCCAGTCTGTGGTATCGGTCTGTCATTTTGTGCCACTGAAACAATACTGTAAAACAGTGGGCCAGATTTAATCACTAGTCTCCCATGAAAAAAAAAAAAGAAGGGGAGATTAATGGCAAATCTGTGCATCTGTGCCAGTCCAGTCTGTGGTATCGGTCTGTCATTTTGTGCCACTGAAACAATACTGTAAAACAGTGGGCCAGATTTATTCACTAGTCTCCCATCAAAAAAAAAGGGGAGAATAATATTGGCAAATCTGTGCATCTGTGCCAGTCCAGTCTGTGGTATCGGTCTGTCATTTTGTGCCACTGAAACAATACTGTAAAACAGTGGGCCAGATTTATTCACTAGTCTCCCATCAAAAAAAAAGAAGGGGAGATTAATATTGGCAAATCTGTGCATCTGTGACAGTCCAGTCTGTGGTATCGGTCTGTCATTTTGTGCCACTGAAACAATACTGTAAAACGGTGGGCCAGATTTATTCACTAGTCTCCCATCAAAAAAAAAAGAAGGGGAGATTAATATTGGCAAATCTGTGCATCTGTGCCAGTCCAGTCTGTGGTATCGGTCTGTCATTTTGTGCCACTGAAACAATACTGTAAAACAGTGGGCCAGATTTATTCACTAGTGTCCCATCAAAAAAAAGAAGGGGAGATTAATATTGGCAAATGTGTGCATCTGTGCCAGTCCAGTCTGTGGTATCGGTCTGTCATTTTGTGCCTCTGAAACAATACTGTAAAACAGTGGGCCAGATTTATTCACTAGTCTCCCATGAAAAAAAAAGAAGGGGAGATTAATATTGGCAAATCTGTGCATCTGTGCCAGTCCAGTCTGTGGTATCGGTCTGTCATTTTGTGCCACTGAAACAATACTGTAAAACAGTGGGCCAGATTTAATCACTAGTCTCCCATCAAAAAAAAAAAGAAGGGGAGATTAATATTGGCAAATCTGTGCATCTGTGTCAGTCCAGTCTGTGGTATCGGTCTGTCATTTTGTGCCACTGAAACAATACTGTAAAACAGTGGGCCAGATTTATTCACTAGTCTCCCATGAAAAAAAAAGAAGGGGAGATTAATATTGGCAAATCTGTGCATCTGTGCCAGTCCAGTCTGTGGTATCGGTCTGTCATTTTGTGCCACTGAAACAATACTGTAAAACAGTGGGCCAGATTTAATCACTAGTCTCCCATCAAAAAAAAAAAGAAGGGGAGATTAATATTGGCAAATCTGTGCATCTGTGCCAGTCCAGTCTGTGGTATCGGTCTGTCATTTTGTGCCACTGAAACAATACTGGAAAACAGTGGGCCAGATTTATTCACTAGTCTCCCATCAAAAAAAAAGAAGGGGAGATTAATATTGGCAAATCTGTGCATCTGTGCCAGTCCAGTCTGTGGTATCGGTCTGCCATTTTGTGCCACTGAAACAATACTGTAAAACAGTGGGCCAGATTTGATCACTAGTCTCCCATCAAAAAAAAGAAAAGAAGGGGAGATTAATATTGGCAAATCTGTGCATCTGTGCCAGTCCAGTCTGTGGTATCGGTCTGTCATTTTGTGCCACTGAAACAATACTGTAAAACAGTGGGCCAGATTTATTCACTAGTCTCCCATCAAAAAAAAAAGAAGGGGAGATTAATATTGGCAAATCTGTGCATCTGTGCCAGTCCAGTCTGTGGTATCGGTCTGTCATTTTGTGCCACTGAAACAATACTGTAAAACAGTGGGCCAGATTTATTTACTAGTCTCCCATCAAAAAAAAGAAGGGGAGATTAATATTGGCAAATCTGTGCATCTGTGCCAGTCCAGTCTGTGGTATCGGTCTGTCATTTTGTGCCACTGAAACAATACTGTAAAACAGTGGGCCAGATTTAATCACTAGTCTCCCATCAAAAAAAAAAAGAAGGGGAGATGAATATTGGCAAATCTGTGCATCTGTGCCAGTCCAGTCTGTGGTATCGGTCTGTCATTTTGTGCCACTGAAACAATACTGTAAAACAGTGGGCCAGATTTATTCACTAGTCTCCCATCAAAAAAAAAGAAGGGGAGATTAATATTGGCAAATCTGTGCATCTGTGCCAGTCCAGTCTGTGGTATCGGTCTGTCATTTTGTGCCACTGAAACAATACTGTAAAACAGTGGGCCAGATTTGATCACTAGTCTCTCATCAAAAAAAAAAAGAAGGGGAGATTAATATTGGCAAATCTGTGCATCTGTGCCAGTCCAGTCTGTGGTATCGGTCTGTCATTTTGTGCCACTGAAACAATACTGTAAAACAGTGGGCCAGATTTATTCACTAGTCTCCCATCAAAAAAAAGAAGGGGAGATTAATATTGGCAAATCTGTGCATCTCTGCCAGTCCAGTCTGTGGTATCGGTCTGTCATTTTGTGCCACTGAAACAATACTGTAAAACAGTGGGCCAGATTTATTCACTAGTCTCCCATCAAAAAAAAAAGAAGGGGAGATTAATATTGGCAAATCTGTGCATCTGTGCCAGTCCAGTCTGTGGTATCGGTCTGTCATTTTGTGCCACTGAAACAATACTGTAAAACAGTGGGCCAGATTTATTTACTAGTCTCCCATCAAAAAAAAGAAGGGGAGATTAATATTGGCAAATCTGTGCATCTGTGCCAGTCCAGTCTGTGGTATCGGTCTGTCATTTTGTGCCACTGAAACAATACTGTAAAACAGTGGGCCAGATTTAATCACTAGTCTCCCATCAAAAAAAAAAAGAAGGGGAGATTAATATTGGCAAATCTGTGCATCTGTGCCAGTCCAGTCTGTGGTATCGGTCTGTCATTTTGTGCCACTGAAACAATACTGTAAAACAGTGGGCCAGATTTATTCACTAGTCTCCCATCAAAAAAAAAGAAGGGGAGATTAATATTGGCAAATCTGTGCATCTGTGCCAGTCCAGTCTGTGGTATCGGTCTGTCATTTTGTGCCACTGAAACAATACTGTAAAACAGTGGGCCAGATTTGATCACTAGTCTCCCATCAAAAAAAAAAAGAAGGGGAGATTAATATTGGCAAATCTGTGCATCTGTGCCAGTCCAGTCTGTGGTATCGGTCTGTCATTTTGTGCCACTGAAACAATACTGTAAAACAGTGGGCCAGATTTATTCACTAGTCTCCCATCAAAAAAAAGAAGGGGAGATTAATATTGGCAAATCTGTGCATCTCTGCCAGTCCAGTCTGTGGTATCGGTCTGTCATTTTGTGCCACTGAAACAATACTGTAAAACAGTGGGCCAGATTTAATCACTAGTCTCCCATCAAAAAAAAAAAGAAGGGGAGATTAATATTGGCAAATCTGTGCATCTGTGCCAGTCCAGTCTGTGGTATCGGTCTGTCATTTTGTGCCACTGAAACAATACTGGAAAACAGTGGGCCAGATTTATTCACTAGTCTCCCATCAAAAAAAAAGAAGGGGAGATTAATATTGGCAAATCTGTGCATCTGTGCCAGTCCAGTCTGTGGTATCGGTCTGACATTTTGTGCCACTGAAACAATACTGTAAAACAGTGGGCCAGATTTGATCACTAGTCTCCCATCAAAAAAAAAAAAAAAGAAGGGGAGATTAATATTGGCAAATCTGTGCATCTGTGCCAGTCCAGTCTGTGGTATCGGTCTGTCATTTTGTGCCACTGAAACAATACTGTAAAACAGTGGGCCAGATTTATTCACTAGTCTCCCATCAAAAAAAAAAGAAGGGGAGATTAATATTGGCAAATCTGTGCATCTGTGCCAGTCCAGTCTGTGGTATCCGTCTGTCATTTTGTGCCACTGAAACAATACTGTAAAACAGTGGGCCAGATTTATTTACTAGTCTCCCATCAAAAAAAAGAAGGGGAGATTAATATTGGCAAATCTGTGCATCTGTGCCAGTCCAGTCTGTGGTATCGGTCTGTCATTTTGTGCCACTGAAACAATACTGTAAAACAGTGGGCCAGATTTAATCACTAGTCTCCCATCAAAAAAAAAAAGAAGGGGAGATTAATATTGGCAAATCTGTGCATCTGTGCCAGTCCAGTCTGTGGTATCGGTCTGTCATTTTGTGCCACTGAAACAATACTGTAAAACAGTGGGCCAGATTTATTCACTAGTCTCCCATCAAAAAAAAAGAAGGGGAGATTAATATTGGCAAATCTGTGCATCTGTGCCAGTCCAGTCTGTGGTATCGGTCTGTCATTTTGTGCCACTGAAACAATACTGTAAAACAGTGGGCCAGATTTGATCACTAGTCTCCCATCAAAAAAAAAAAAGAAGGGGAGATTAATATTGGCAAATCTGTGCATCTGTGCCAGTCCAGTCTGTGGTATCGGTCTGTCATTTTGTGCCACTGAAACAATACTGTAAAACAGTGGGCCAGATTTATTCACTAGTCTCCCATCAAAAAAAAGAAGGGGAGATTAATATTGGCAAATCTGTGCATCTCTGCCAGTCGAGTCTGTGGTATCGGTCTGTCATTTTGTGCCACTGAAACAATACTGTAAAACAGTGGGCCAGATTTAATCACTAGTCTCCCATCAAAAAAAAAAAGAAGGGGAGATTAATATTGGCAAATCTGTGCATCTGTGCCAGTCCAGTCTGTGGTATCGGTCTGTCATTTTGTGCCACTGAAACAATACTGGAAAAGAGTGGGCCAGATTTATTCACTAGTCTCCCATCAAAAAAAAAGAAGGGGAGATTAATATTGGCAAATCTGTGCATCTGTGCCAGTCCAGTCTGCGGTATCGGTCTGACATTTTGTGCCACTGAAACAATACTGTAAAACAGTGGGCCAGATTTGATCACTAGTCTCCCATCAAAAAAAAAAAAAGAAGGGGAGATTAATATTGGCAAATCTGTGCATCTGTGCCAGTCCAGTCTGTGGTATCGGTCTGTCATTTTGTGCCACTGAAACAATACTGTAAAACAGTGGGCCAGATTTATTCACTAGTCTCCCATCAAAAAAAAAAGAAGGGGAGATTAATATTGGCAAATCTGTGCATCTGTGCCAGTCCAGTCTGTGGTATCGGTCTGTCATTTTGTGCCACTGAAACAATACTGTAAAACAGTGGGCCAGATTTATTCACTAGTCTCCCATCAAAAAAAAGAAGGGGAGATTAATATTGGCAAATCTGTGCATCTGTGCCAGTCCAGTCTGTGGTATCGGTCTGTCATTTTGTGCCACTGAAACAATACTGTAAAACAGTGGGCCAGATTTAATCACTAGTCTCCCATCAAAAAAAAAAAGAAGGGGAGATTAATATTGGCAAATCTGTGCATCTGTGCCAGTCCAGTCTGTGGTATCGGTCTGTCATTTTGTGCCACTGAAACAATACTGTAAAACAGTGGGCCAGATTTATTCACTAGTCTCCCATCAAAAAAAAAGAAGGGGAGATTAATATTGGCAAATGTGTGCATCTGTGCCAGTCCAGTCTGTGGTATCGGTCTGTCATTTTATGCCACTGAAACAATACTGTAAAACAGTGGGCCAGATTTGATCACTAGTCTCCCATCAAAAAAAAAAAAAGAAGGGGAGATTAATATTGGCAAATCTGTGCATCTGTGCCAGTCCAGTCTGTGGTATCGGTCTGTCATTTTGTGCCACTGAAACAATACTGTAAAACAGTGGGCCAGATTTATTCACTAGTCTCCCATCAAAAAAAAAGAAGGGGAGATTAATATTGGCAAATCTGTGCATCTGTGCCAGTCCAGTCTGTGGTATCGGTCTGTCATTTTGTGCCACTGAAACAATACTGTAAAACAGTGGGCCAGATTTATTCACTAGTCTCCCATCAAAAAAAAGAAGGGGAGATTAATATTGGCAAATCTCTGCATCTGTGCCAGTCCAGTCTGTGGTATCGGTCTGTCATTTTGTGCCACTGAAACAATACTGTAAAACAGTGGGCCAGATTTAATCACTAGTCTCCCATCAAAAAAAAAAAGAAGGGGAGATTAATATTGGCAAATCTGTGCATCTGTGCCAGTCCAGTCTGTGGTATTGGTCTGTCATTTTGTGCCACTGAAACAATACTGTAAAACAGTGGGCCAGATTTATTCACTAGTCTCCCATCAAAAAAAAAAGGTGAGATTAATATTGGCAAATCTGTGCATCTGTGCCAGTCCAGTCTGTGGTATCGGTCTGTCATTTTGTGCCACTGAAACAATACTGTAAAACAGTGGGCCAGATTTATTCACTAGTCTCCCATCAAAAAAAAAAGAAGGGGAGATTAATATTGGCAAATCTGTGCCAGTCCAGTCTGTGGTATCGGTCTGTCATTTTGTGCCACTGAAACAATACTGTAAAACAGTGGGCCAGATTTATTCACTAGTCTCCCATCAAAAAAAAAAAAAGAAGGGGAGATTAATATTGGCAAATCTGTGCATCTGTGCTAGTCCAGTCTGTGGTATCGGTCTGTCATTTTGTGCCACTGAAACAATACTGTAAAACAGTGGGTCAGATTTATTCACTAGTCTCCCATAAAAAAAGAAGAAGGGGAGATTAATATTGGCAAATCTGTGCATCTGTGCCAGTCCAGTCTGTGGTATTGGTCTGTCATTTTGTGCCACTGAAACAATACTGTAAAACAGTGTTAAGGACTGGCGGAACGCTCCAAGTATAGATGATATGAAACTAGGTGCGTTCGCAGTCCGAGGTCCACCGTGCAGGTAAAAACCCTGCTGCTAGTAAGACGGACTATATGGCGGTACTATAAGTATACACGCACGGGTTAACTTCACCCTGCGTGAAGGAAGCGATCCTGTTGAGTCACAGGACCGCGGTACCGCACATAGAGCGCGAGCAAGAAGTCAGCGAACACAACCCCAACACAGGATTGAAGTCCGATTAGACCACTTGCTGGCACAACACCGCAACTGGGTGTGTAAGGAAACTATGAAAATAGTATATAAAGGCACGAGAGTGCATGCAGTGCCGCACTGACGGACGCCACTAACCACCCAGGCTTGGGTAAGGAAAGCGCAGAGGAAGCGCACGGCGCCGTACAGGCGGTCACAGCAACTAGACGCTGTTATGTGTATAACGTGCTGTTGGATAAGTCGGGCGCTAGATAGCAAACATACACCTTCCGCGAACAGTCATCCAATAGGGAGGGTATTTTAAAGAGCGACTTTCACTCACAACACACACACATATTATCAAGACAATACTAGCGCATGGCCGTGCGGTCATGCGCAGTTTATATAGTTGCAGCACAGGAAGCTGCTACCAAAGTTTTGCCCTTTCAGGACCTTCCTGGAGGACCAATGGAATGTGCTGCAGTACCTGAGCATGTGACCCTTGATCTCCAACGGGAGATCTTGCCCTGGGCATGCTCAGTGTGTGAAAATAAGGACTTAGTCCCAGAGAAGCCTGCTCGCCGCAGATCAGTGCAGGGTACAACAGGAGAGCCAGAAAAGGCAGTAGTAACCCTCTGCACAGAATCACTCCCAGCAAGACGCTGGGAGCGACGCCTCCGCTGAGCAGACCCCACTGCGGCCGATGCAGAATGGGAGACCGCAGCAGACACAGATCGAGATTCCTCCTGTGCAGCAGAGGAAACTCGACTCCTAACATTACCCCCCCCTCCTAGGACCCCCCCCCCTCCTTGAGCCTCACTACGCTCAAAAGCTGCAATAAGCAGCGGAGCCCGAATGTGCTCTACAGGCTCCCAGGTTCTATCCTCTGGGCCATGACCCTTCCAGTCCACCAGATAAAATTTCTTGCCACGTACCACCTTGCACCCCACAATAGCATTCACCTCAAACTCATCCGTGGATGAACCCGATGTCCCAGCAGATGACTCAGAAAACCGGGACAAACGAACGGGCTTTAAGAGGGAAACGTGAAAAGTATCGGTGATACCAAGGCGTGGAGGAATAGCCAAACGGTAGACCACAGGGTTGACCTGTTCCAGAACCTTAAACGGGCCAATGTAGCGAGGAGCAAACTTAGTGGACTCAACTCGCAGCCTGATGTTACGGGCGGAGAGCCACACTAAGTCGCCAGGAGCAAAGACCGGAGTGGGGCGCCGGTGTGTATCAGCCGAAACCCTCATTCTCTCCTTGGAGGCCCGGATGGCATCCTGTGTGCGGTCCCAGATGTCACGTGCCTCCACCGCCCAGTCTGCCACCCTAGAATCGATGGATGACACGGGCATAGGCACAGGGACACGCGGATGCTGGCCGTAATTAAGGAGAAAAGGAGTCTGACCAGTGGAATCGGCTACGGCGTTGTTCAAGGCAAATTCCGCCCAAGGTAGCAAAGATGCCCAGTCGTCCTGCCAAGCAGAGACGAAATGACGCAAATATGTCACCAGAGTCTGGTTGGTTCTCTCCACCAACCCATTCGTCTCGGGATGGTATGCAGAGGAGAGGTTTAACTCTATGCTGAGTAAACGGCAGAGCTCTCTCCAAAACCGAGACGCGAACTGGGGACCCCGATCGCTGACAATCTTATCAGGCATATCATGCAATCGGAAAACGTGCTTAATGAACAACACCGCCAAGGCCCGTGCTGAAGGTAACCGAGGAAGCGGCACCAAATGCACCATCTTAGAGAAATGGTCAGTGACAACCCAAATAATGGAGCAGCCACGCGACTTGGGTAAGCCCACCACAAAGTCCATCCCGACCATCTCCCAGGGCCTGTCTGCCACCGGTAAAGGGTAAAGCAACCCAGCAGGCCGTTGCCGAGGAGACCGATTCTGGGCGCAGGAAACACACGCCTGAATATAGTCCCTGACATCTCGGGCCATATGCGGCCACCAGTATGTTCTCGCCAAAAGCTCAGATGTCCTCTTGGTCCCAAAATGCCCACCCACTCTGGAGGAGTGAGCCCAAGAGAGAACCTCCGGTCGCAAGTTAGCTGGCACGAAAGTCTTGCCCGGGGGCACAGACTCTAGCGAAACCGGAGCTACAGTTCTCAGGCTCTCAGAAGGGACAATAAGCCGAGGCTCCTCCTCCTCCTCCTCAGATGACACTACGGAGCGGGAGAGAGCGTCGGCACGTACGTTCTTCTCCCCGGAGAGAAAATGAAGAGTAAAATGGAAGCGGGAGAAGAACAGGGACCATCTAGCCTGGCGAGAATTCAGCCGCTGGGCCGTTTGTAGATATACCAAGTTCTTGTGGTCAGTGAAGACTTGGAAGGGAAAGCGAGCTCCCTCCAAGAGATGTCTCCACTCTGAAAAAGCCAACTTCATGGCTAGCAACTCCCTGTCCCCGATGGAATAATTCCTCTCCGCTGGTGTGAAGTACTTGGAGAAGAAGAAGCAAGGATGCTTCCGACCTTGAGCATCCTTTTGGAAAAGGACTGCTCCAGCACCAACAGATGAGGCATCCACCTCCAAGATAAATGGTTTATCAACATCGGGGCGATGTAGGATGGGAGCGCTAGCGAAATGAGACTTGATCGAGAGAAAGGCTTTGGAGACCTCCTCTGACCACAACTTGGGATTTGCTCCCTTTTTGGTGAGGGCAACCAAGGGAGCTACCAAAGTTGAGAAGTGTGGAATGAACTGGCGATAGTAATTAATGAACCCCATAAAGCGCTGCACCGCTTTAAGAGAATGGGGTTCCTGCCAGTCCATTACAGCCTGTAGCTTGGCAGGATCCATAGCCAAACCCTGGGCAGAGATGATGTAGCCTAGGAAAGGTAAGGACTCCTGCTCAAACATACACTTCTCCAACTTGGCGTAGAGGGAGTTTGCCCGTAACAGGTCGAAGACTTTGCGAACATCTCTCCGATGGGAGTCAATATCTGGAGAGAAGATGAGAATATCATCCAGATAGACTACGACCGAGGTGGTGAGCATATCTCGGAAGATGTCGTTCACAAAGTCTTGGAAAACGGCTGAGGCATTACAGAGCCCGAAGGGCATCACCAGATATTCATAGTGCCCATCCCTGGTGTTAAAAGCCGTCTTCCATTCATCCCCCTCACGGATGCGAATCAGGTTGTAAGCACCCCGCAGATCTAATTTTGTAAATACCCTCGCTCCCCGTAGCCTATCAAACAGCTCAGATATCAGGGGTAATGGGTATTTGTTCTTAACGGTGATGGCGTTAAGACCCCTGTAGTCTATGCATGGACGTAAGTCTCCAGTCTTCTTCTGTACGAAGAAGAACCCAGCCCCTGCCGGTGACACTGACTTCCTAATGAATCCTCTTGCCAGATTCTCTTGGATATACTGAGACATTGCCTCCATCTCCGGGAGAGATAACGGATAGACTCGACCCCGGGGAGGCTCAGCACCAGGCAAGAGGTCAATAGGACAGTCATAGGGGCGGTGAGGCGGAAGGGTCTCCGCAGCTCTTTTGGAGAACACGTCTGCATAGGGCCAATAGTGCTTGGGGAGAGAGGAAAGATCTGCGGGTACTTGTGTAGTAGCAACCTGAACACACTCCCTCTGACATCTACCCTCGCAGGATTTACTCCATCCCAAAATTCTCCCAGAGGACCACTCAATATGAGGAGAATGGTAGCGAAGCCATGGTATCCCCAACAGGACCTCATCAATTCCCTCAGGAATGAGTAACAGGGAGATTATCTCCTGATGTGATGGAGACACAGAAAGCGTGAAAGGAATGGTTTGGTGGGTAATCTGTGAGGGTAGTGTTGACCCATTTACCACTCGAACGGTTACTGGCTTGGCGAGCATCACCAAGGGTATTGGGTGACGCTGGGCAAAAGCGGAAGACATAAAGTTACCCTCTGCCCCAGAATCCACGCATAGCTCGACCATAAGAGTGGATGGGCCTATGGTAATTGTCCCCTTGAAGGACAACTTTGAGGCAAACGTCGCCGTGTCTAGTGTACCTCCTCCAACTGCCACTAGACGCTGACGTTTCCCCGACCGCTGAGGACCCTTGGAGGCAAGATGTCCTGACTGCTGGCAAACATGACGGACCTTATGTGCACGGGCGGACAGAGATTTGGATCCCGCTCGTGTCACCTCTAAGGCCTCATGTGATTTGGATGCCTGGATTGGAGATTCCAAAGGTTTGGCGAAGGTGGGAGCCAGCCGAAACCTCTGCCTACACTGGGCTCGCTCTAACCTCCGCTCGTTAAAACGGAGGTCAATACGAGTAGAGACAGTTATTAATTCCTCCAGTGTGGCAGGAATCTCCCTAGTGGCCAGAGCGTCCTTAACGTGATCAGCCAGGCCCCTCCAAAATATGGGGATAAGGGCCTTATCCGACCACTCCAGCGCGGAAGCTAAAGTACAGAAGCGGACGGAAAAATGGCTGACCAAGGACTCACCCTGAGTTAAAGCCAGTAGTTGGAGCGCTGTGTCATGGGTGTCTTGAGGTCCTAAAAAGACCTTTTTCAGAGTGCTCAGGAACAACGGAGCACTCTGCACCACATGATCACCACGCTCCCACAGCGGCGTAGCCCACTCCAACGCCCTGTCCGACAAGAGAGAGACAATAAATCCCACCTTAGCCCGCTCTGTAGGAAAACGTGCAGCCAGGAGCTCGAGATGGATAGAGCACTGACTCACGAATCCCCTACAAGTTTTGCAATCTCCAGAAAATTTTTCTGGCAACGGAAGGCGGGATAATGTCGGAACTGGGGTGGCAGTGGACAAGGTTGCTGCAGCCACGCTGGCAGCCTGTACAGCAACTGCGGTAACATCCACAGCTGAGGTTGAGCTCTCGAGAGCCGTCAACCTACCCTCCAGCTGCTGGATATACCGCAAAGATTGCTGAATGTCCGCCATTTACTAGCCAGACCTGGGCGCTAGTATTATGTTAAGGACTGGCGGAACGCATCAAGTATAGATTATATGAAACTAGGTGCGTTCGCAGTCCGAGGTCCACCGTGCAGGTAAAAACCCTGCTGCTGCTGCTAGTAAGACGGACTATATGGCGGTACTATAAGTATATACGCACGGGTTAACTTCACCCTGCGTGAAGGAAGCGATCCTGTTGAGTCACAGGACCGCGGTACCGCACATAGAGCGCGAGCAAGAAGTCAGCGAACACAACCCCAACACAGGATTGAAGTCCGATTAGACCACTTGCTGGCACAACACCGCAACTGGGTGTGTAAGGAAACTATTAAAATAGTATATAAAGGCACGAGAGTGCATGCAGTGCCGCACTGATGGACGCCACTAACCACCCAGGCTTGGGTAAGGAAAGCGCAGAGGAAGCGCACGGCGCCGTACAGGCGGTCACAGCAACTAGACGCTGTTATGTGTGTAACGTGCTGTTGGATAAGTCGGGTGCTAGATAGCAAACATACATCTTCCGCGAACAGTCATCCAATAGGGAGGGTATTTTAAAGAGCGACTTTCACTCACAACACATACACATATTATCAAGACAATACTAGCGCATGGCCGTGCGGTCATGCGCAGTTTATATAGTTGCAGCACAGGAAGCTGCTACCGAAGTTTTGCCCTTTCAGGACCTTCCTGGAGGACCAATGGAATGTGCTGCAGTACCTGAGCATGTGACCCTTGATCTCCAACGGGAGATCTTGCCCTGGGCATGCTCAGTGTGTGAAAATAAGGACTTGGTCCCAGAGAAGCCTGCTCGCCGCAGATCAGTGCAGGGAACAACAGGAGAGCCAGAAAAGGCAGTAGTAACCCTCTGCACAGAATCACTCCCAGCAAGACGCTGGGAGCGACGCCTCCGCTGAGCAGACCCCACTGTGGCTGATGCAGAATGGGAGACCGCAGCAGACACGGATCGAGATTCCTCCTGTGCAGCAGAGGGAACTCGACTCCTAACAAACAGTGGGCCAGATTTATTCACTAGTCTCCCATCAAAAAAAAAGAAGGGGAGATTAATATTGGCAAATGTGTGCATCTGTGCCAGTCCAGTCTGTGGTATCGGTCTGTCATTTTGTGCCGCTGAAACAATACTGTAAAACAGTGGGCCAGATTTATTCACTAGTCTCCCATCAAAAAAAAAAAGAAGGGGAGATTAATATTGGCAAATCTGTGCATCTGTGCCAGTCCAGTCTGTGGTATCGGTCTGTCATTTTGTGCCACTGAAACAATACTGTAAAACAGTGAGCCAGATTTATTCACTAGTCTCCCATCAAAAAAAAAAGAAGGGGAGATTAATATTGGCAAATCTGTGCATCTGTGCCAGTCCAGTCTGTGGTATCGGTCTGTCATTTTCTGCCACTGAAACAATACTGTAAAACAGTGGGCCAGATTTATTCACTAGTCTCCCATCAAAAAAAAAAAGAAAAGGAGATCAATATTGGCAAATCTGTGCATCTGTGCCAGTCCAGTCTGTGGTATCGGTCTGTCATTTTGTGCCACTGAAACAATACTGTAAAACAGTGGGCCAGATTTATTCACTAGTCTCCCATCAAAAAAAAAAAGAAGGGGAGATTAATATTGGCAAATCTGTGCATCTGTGCCAGTCCAGTCTGTGGTATCGGTCTGTCATTTTGTGCCACTGAAACAATACTGTATAACAGTGGGCCAGATTTATTCACTAGTCTCCCATCAAAAAAAAAAAGAAGGGGAGATTAATATTGGCAAATCTGTGCATCTGTGCCAGTCCAGTCTGTGGTATCGGTCTGTCATTTTGTGCCACTGAAACAATACTGTATAACAGTGGGCCAGATTTATTCACTAGTCTCCCATCAAAAAAAAAAGAAGGGGAGATTAATATTGGCAAATCTGTGCATCTGTGCCAGTCCAGTCTGTGGTATCGGTCTGTCATTTTGTGCCACTGAAACAATACTGTATAACAGTGGGCCAGATTTATTCACTAGTCTCCCATCAAAAAAAAAGAAGGGGAGATTAATATTGGCAAATCTGGGCATCTGTGCCAGTCCAGTCTGTGGTATCGGTCTGTCATTTTGTGCCACTGAAACAATACTGTAAAACAGTGGGCCAGATTTATTCACTAGTCTCCCATCAAAAAAAAAAAAGAAGGGGAGATTAATATTGGCAAATCTGTGCATCTGTGCCAGTCCAGTCTGTGGTATCGGTCTGTCATTTTGTGCCACTGAAACAATACTGTAAAACAGTGGGCCAGATTTATTCACTAGTCTCCCATAAAAAAAAAAGAAGGGGAGATTAATATTGGCAAATGTGTGCATCTGTGCCAGTCCAGTCTGTGGTATCGGTCTGTCATTTTGTGCCGCTGAAACAATACTGTAAAACAGTGGGCCAGATTTATTCACTAGTCTCCCATAAAAAAAAAAAAAGGGGAGATTAATATTGGCAAATGTGTGCATCTGTGCCAGTCCAGTCTGTGGTATCGGTCTGTCATTTTGTGCCACTGAAACAATACTGTAAAACAGTGGGCCAGATTTATTCACTAGTCTCCCATAAAAAAAGGGGAGATTAATATTAACAAATCTGTGCATCTTTGCCAGTCCAGTCTGTGGTATCGGTCTGTCATT
The DNA here is from genome assembly GCF_032444005.1 of Ranitomeya imitator. Taxonomy (NCBI): domain Eukaryota; kingdom Metazoa; phylum Chordata; class Amphibia; order Anura; family Dendrobatidae; genus Ranitomeya; species Ranitomeya imitator. The sequence continues at coordinate 682,014,772 of NC_091284.1, read as the reverse complement.
TTCTGCCACAGAAACAATACTGTAAAACAGTGGGCCAGATTTTTTCACTAGTCTTCCTTAAAAAAAAAAAAGAAGGGGAGATTTTTATTTCCAGTGTGTGCATCTGCGTCAGTCCTGTTAGTGGCATATGTTTAGTTAGCCACTGTCTGCCACTGAAACTGTGTACTGTAATACAGTGGGCCTAATTTTCCCTGCAGTCTCACACACCTATAAAGGGAGATTTAAATTCACAACAATTTTGCGTCCACCTTGTAACTGGTTTTACAGTACCAAATACCGTTTGTTAGTTTGGTTACATATTTCCAAGAATGAGAAAGTCTGGTGGAAGAGGTCGTGTGTTGTAAATTCTGCTTTTGGGCTCCCTCCGGTGGTTGTAGATGGTAATGCAGGTGTGCCTGGACTGCAGGATTGGACAGGTGTATCTGCTAATTGCAAGGCTGACTGGGGTATTTAGCTTTGCTAGACTCTTTAGTCCCTGCCAGTTGTCAATGTTCCTTGTTAGGTGTTGGATCACTTTCTGGCTTCTCCTGCTCGCTGCCAATTTCAGCAAAGATAAGTGTTTGGTTTTTGTTTCTGTGGCACACTGCCGGTGTGCTTGTTTCAGTTTTATTCCTGCTCTGATTGTAGGATTCACTGGAGTTGCAGATATACGCTCCTGCATCTTTTAGTAGATGTAGGAAGTTTTAGTATATTCTGCTGTGGATGTTTTGAAGGGTTTTATACTGACCGCACAGAACTCTGTCCTATCCTGTCCTATCTAGCTAGAGTGGTCTCCTGTGCTAATCCTGTTTTTCTGCCTGTGTATGTTTTTTCCTCTCTGACTCACCACCAATATTTGTGTGGGGGCTGTCTATCCTTTGGGGATTTTCTCTGAGGCAAGATAGTATTCCTATTTCCATCTTAAGGGGTATTTAGTTCTCCGGCTGTGACGAGGTGTCTAGGTGTGTTAGGTACACTCCACGGCTACTTCTAGTTGCCGTGTTAAGTTCAGTATTGCGGTCAGTACAGTGGCCACTTTCTCCAGTGAAAGTTCTCATGCAGCTCCTAGGTCACCGGATCATAACAGTACAACTGGCCAGCAATGAGTTAATGGCATCTCAGAAGAAGGGAGGAAAGGTTTTGAGCAATTTTTTTTCTCAGCCTGTTTTGTCTTCTCCTCCCTCTTAATCTCTGGGTGGCTGAGGAACCTAGTACTAACATGAATGTTCAGGAGTTAGCTTCTCGTGTGGATCAGCTTGCTGCTAGGGTACAGGGTATTTCGGATTATATTGTTCATACTCCTGCTTTAGAACCTAAGATTCCCACTCATGATTTATTTTTTGGTGACAGATCCAAATTTTTGAGTTTCAAAAATAACTGTAAACTGTTTTTTTGCATTGAGACCCCGGTCCTCTGGTGATCCCATTCAGCAGGTTAAAATCATCATATCCCTGCTGCGTGGTGACCCACAGGATTGGGCATTTTCCCTGGAATCTGGCAATCCTGCTTTGCTTAATGTTGATTCTTTCTTTCAAGCATTGGGGTTATTGTATGATGAGCCTAATTCTGTGGATCAAGCTGAGAAGACCTTGTTGGCCCTATCTCAGGGGCAAGAGGCGGCTGAATTGTATTGTCAGAAATTCAGAAAATGGTCTGTGCTGACTAAATGGAATGATGATGCTTTGGCGGCAATTTTCAGAAAGGGTCTTTCTGAATCCGTTAAGGATGTTATGGTGGGGTTTCCCACACCCTCCAATCTGAGTGATTCTATGTCTTTGGCCATTCAGATTGACCGGCGCTTGCGGGAACGCAGAACTGTGCGCGCTATGGCGTTATCCTCAGAGCAAATTCCTGAGCCTATGCAGTGTGATAGGATTCTGTCTAAAACAGAACGACAAGGTTTCAGACGTCTCAACAGGTTGTGTTTTTATTGTGGCGACGCTTCTCATGTCATTTCTGTCTGCCCTAAGCGGACAAAAAGGATCGCCAGTTCATTTACCATCAGTACTGTACAACCTAAATTTCTGTTATCTGTGTCCTTGATTTGCTCATTGTCGTCATTTTCTGTCATGGCGTTTGTGGATTCAGGCGCCGCCTTGAATTTGATGGACTTTGACTTTGCTAGGCGTTGTGGTTTTCCCTTGCAGCCTTTGCAGAATCCTATTCCTTTAAGGGGCATTGATGCTACACCCTTGGCTAAAGATAAGCCCCAGTTTTGGATACAGGTGACCATGCGCATGGCGCCAGCCCACCAGGAAGATTGTCGATTTCTGGTGTTGCATAATTTGCATGATGCTGTCGTGCTGGGTTTCCCATGGTTGCAGGTCCATAATCCTGTTTTGGATTGGAAGTCCATGTCTGTAACTAGTTGGGGTTGTCAGGGGGTTCATAATGATGTTCCTCTGATATCAATCGCCCCTTCTCCCTCTTCTGAAATTCCGGAGTTTTTGTCTGATTTTCAGAATGTATTCGATGAGCCTAAGTCCAGTTTCCTTCCACCGCACAGGGACTGCGATTGTGCTATTGATTTGATTCCAGGCTGTAAGTTTCCTAAGGGTCGACTTTTCAACCTTTCTGTACCTGAACATACCGTCATGCGGAGTTATATTAAGGAGTCTTTGGAGAAGGGGCATATTCATCCATCTTCTTCACCGTTGGGAGCAGGGTTCTTTTTTGTTGCTAAAAAAGATGGTTCTTTGAGACCCTGTATTGATTATCGCCTCTTAAATAAGATCACGGTCAAGTTTCAATACCCTTTGCCTTTGCTTTCTGATTTGTTTGCTAGGATTAAGGGAGCTAGTTGGTTTACTAAGATTGACCTTCGGGGGGCTTATAATCTTCTTCGTATAAAGCAGGGTGATGAATGGAAAACTGCGTTTAACACGCCCGAAGGCCATTTTGAATACCTTGTGATGCCATTCGGACTCTCTAATGCTCCATCTGTTTTTCAGTCCTTCATGCATGATATCTTCCGGAGTTATCTTGATAAATTCTTGATCATTTATTTGGACGATATTTTGATTTTTTCCGATGATTGGGAGTCTCATGTGCAGCAGGTCAGGATGGTATTTCAGATCCTTCGTGACAATGCCTTGTTTGTGAAAGGGTCTAAGTGTCTTTTTGGGGTGCAGAAGGTTTCCTTTTTGGGCTTTATTTTTTCTCCCTCATCTGTTGAGATGGATCGGGTTAAGGTTCAGGCCATTCATGATTGGATTCAGCCCACATCCGTGAAGAGCCTTCAGAAATTTTTGGGTTTCGCTAATTTTTATCGCCGTTTCATTGCTAATTTTTCCAGTGTGGTTAAACCCTTGACTGATTTGACTAATAAGGGCGCTGATGTGGCGAATTGGCCCTCTGCGGCTGTCTCTGCCTTTCAAGAACTTAAAAGTTGTTTTTCTTCTGCTCCAGTGTTGCGCCAGCCGGATGTTTCTCTTCCGTTTCAGGTTGAGGTTGACGCTTCTGAGATTGGGGCAGGGGCCGTTTTGTCTCAGAGGGATCCTGTTGGTTCCTTGATGAAACCGTGTGCCTTCTTTTCCCGTAAATTTTCGCCTGCGGAGCGCAAGTATGATGTCGGCAATCGGGAGTTGTTGGCTATGAAGTGGGCGTTTGAGGAGTGGCGACATTGGCTTGAGGGAGCTAAGCACCGTATTGTGGTCTTGACCGACCATAAGAATTTGATTTACCTCGAGTCTGCCAAACGGTTGAATCCTAGACAGGCTCGATGGTCCTTGTTTTTTTCTCATTTTGATTTTGTGGTCTCGTACCTTCCTGGTACTAAGAATGTTAAGTCTGATGCCCTCTCTAGGAGTTTTTTGCCTGATTCTCCTGAGGTTTTGGAACCAGTCGGTATTTTGAAGGAAGTGGTGGTCCTTTCTGCCATTTCTCCTGATTTACCATGGGTTCTTCAGAAATTTCAGGCTGACAAACCTGACCGTTGTCCTGTGGGGAAACTGTTTGTTCCTGACAGATGGACTAGTAGAGTGATTTCTGAGGTTCATTGTTCTGTGTTGGCTGGTCATCCTGGTATTTTTTGTACCAGAGACTTGGTTGGTAGGTCTTTTGGTGGCCTTCTTTGTCGCGTGATGTGCGTTCTTTTGTGCAGTCCTGTGGGACTTGTGCGCGGGCCAAGCCTTGTTGTTCCCATGCTAGTGGGTTGCTTTTGCCATTGCCGGTCCCCGAGAGGCCCTGGACACATATTTCTATGGATTTTATTTCCGATCTTCCTGTTTCCCAAAAGATGTCAGTTATCTGGGTTGTTTGTGACCAATTCTCTAAGATGGTTCATTTGGTGCCTTTGCCTAAATTGCCTTCTTCTTCTGATTTGGTTCCGTTGTTTTTTCAGCATGTGGTCCGTTTGCATGGTATTCCGGAGAATATTGTGTCCGACAGAGGTTCCCAGTTTGTTTCTAGGTTTTGGCGGGCTTTTTGTGCCAAGCTGGGAATTGATTTGTCTTTTTCTTCTGCATTTCATCCTCAGACAAATGGCCAGACTGAGCGAACTAATCAGACCTTGGAGACCTATTTGAGATGCTTTGTGTCTGCTGATCAGGATGATTGGGTAGCTTTTTTGCCATTGGCCGAGTTTTCCCTTAATAATCAGGCTAGTTCGGCTACTTTGGTTTCGCCTTTTTTTTTTAAATTTTGGTTTTCATCCTCGTTTTTCTTCTGGGCAGGTTGAGCCTTCTGACCTTCCTGGTGTGGATTCTGTGGTCGACAGGTTGCAGCAGATTTGGGCTCATGTGGTGGACAATTTGGTGCTGTCTCAGGAGGAGGCTCAACGTTTTGCTAACCGTCGTCGGTGTGTTGGTTCCCGGCTTCGGGTTGGGGATCTAGTTTGGTTATCTTCCTGTCATGTTCCTATGAAGGTTTCTTCCCCTAAGTTTAAGCCTCGATTTATTGGTCCTTATAGGATTTCTGAGATTATTAATCCGGTGTCCTTTCGCCTGGAGCTTCTGGCCTCTTTTGCTATTCATAATGTCTTCCATAGATCTTTGTTGCGGAAATATGTGGAGCCCGTTGTTCCCTCTGTTGATCCTCCGGCCCCTGTGTTGGTCGATGGGGAGTTGGAATATGTTGTTGAGAAGATTTTGGATTCTCGTTTTTTGAGGCGGAAGCTTCAGTACCTTGTCAAATGGAAGGGTTATGGCCAGGAGGATAATTCTTGGGTTTCTGCCTCTGATGTCCATGCCGCTGATTTGGTTCGTACCTTTCATCGGGCTCATCCTGATCGGCCTGGGGGCTCTGGTGAGGGTTTGGTGACCCCTCCACAAGGGGGGGGTACTGTTGTAAATTCTGCTTTTGGGCTCCCTCCGGTGGTTGTAGATGGTAATGCAGGTGTGCCTGGACTGCAGGATTGGACAGGTGTATCTGCTAATTGCAAGGCTGACTGGGGTATTTAGCTTTGCTAGACTCTTTAGTCCCTGCCAGTTGTCAATGTTCCTTGTTAGGTGTTGGATCACTTTCTGGCTTCTCCTGCTCGCTGCCAATTTCAGCAAATGTAAGTGTTTGGTTTTTGTTTCTGAGGCACACTGCCAGTGTGCTTGTTTCAGTTTTATTCCTGCTCTGATTGTAGGATTCACTGGAGTTGCAGATATACGCTCCTGCATCTTTGAGTAGATGTAGGAAGTTTTAGTATATTCTGCTGTGGATGTTTTGAAGGGTTTTATACTGACCGCACAGAACTCTGTCCTATCCTGTCCTATCTTGCTAGAGTGGCCTCCTGTGCTAATCCTGTTTTTCTGCCTGTGTATGTTTTTTCCTCTCTGACTCACCGCCAATAATTGTGGGGTGCTGTCTATCCTTTGGGGATTTTCTCTGAGGCAAGATAGTATTCCTATTTCCATCTTAAGGGGTATTTAGTTCTCCGGCTGTGACGAGGTGTCTAGGTGTGTTAGGTACACTCCACGGCTACTTCTAGTTGCGGTGTTAAGTTCAGGATTGCAGTCAGTACAGTGGCCACTTTCTCCAGTGAAAGTTCTCATGCAGCTCCTAGGTCACCGGATCATAACAGTCGTGGCCGTGGGCGGTCATTGCCAGCTGGTAATGATGGTAGTGGTGGTGGAGCATCAGGTGCCCATTACAACATGAATCGGACATGGAGTGCACAGATGCACAGCCACAGCCAGATTATTATGCTGTTCCTTTGACTCAGATCACAACATTGCCCTCGAAGTGTACTGATCCAGAATCTGACCCAGATGAGACTATGGAGCCCCGTCACGAACGCTATAGCACCGGCTTACACAGTGACACAGAGGAAGGTGCACAGGACATAGAAGAGGAGGTCATAGATGACCCAGTTGTTGACCCCGATTGGCAGCCATTGGGGGAACAGGGTGCAGCCAGCAGTAGCTCTGAAGCGGAGGAGGAGGAGCCGCAGCAGGCATCAACATCGCAACAGATTCCATCTGGCAGGCCCGTATCTGGCCAAAAACGTGTGGCAAAACCAAAACCAGTTGTAGGACAGCGTGGCCATCCGGTTAAAGTAGCTCAGTGTACAATGCCTGAAAAGGTATCCGATAGTAGGAAGAGTGCAGCCTGGCATTTTTTTAACCAACATCCAAATGATCAGTGCAAAGTCATCTGTAAGAAATGCTCAAGGCCCTTCAGCAGAGGTCAGAATGTTAAAAATCTAAATACAAGTTGCATGCGTAAACATTTAACCACCATGCACTTGCAAGCCTGGACTAACTACCAAACGTCCCTTAACGTTGTTGCACCCTCTCACAATGAAGCTAGTCAGCAACGCTACATCCCTTCCCTCACTGTAAGCCCACCATTTCCCGCACCACCTGCAGCAAATGTGGAGGTTTCGTCGCAAGGCCAAAGCAGTCAGGGAATCACCAGGTTCTTGGTAGGAAACACTGTATGTAGGCCAACAGCAAGAATACCATCACCAACCCTCTCTCAGTCTGCCATGTCCACCGGCACCCCCGCTAGTTCCACCATGTGCAGCTCTCCAGTCCAGCTCCCCCTACAAGAGACTCTCGTTAAGAAAAGGAAGTACTCATCCTCTCATCCGTGTACACAGGGTTTGAATGCCCACATTGCTAGACTAATCTCGTTTGAGATGATGCCCTACCGGTTAGTTGAAAGCGAAGCTTTCAAAGCCCTGATGGACTACGCTGTACCACGCTATGAGCTAGCCAGTCAACACTTCTTTTCGAGAAAAGCCATCCCAGCCCTCCACCAGCATGTAAAAGACTGCATTGTCCATGCACTCAGGCAATCTGTGAGTAGAAAGGTGCACCTGACAACAGATGCATGGACCAGTAGGCATGGCCCGGGGCATTACGTGTCCATCACGGCACACTGGGTTAATGTGGTGGATGCAGAGTCCACAGGGGACAGCAATATTGGGACAGTTCTGTCTAGCCCACGGTCTAGGAAACAGTTGGCTGTAGGTGTTCGCTACCCCTCCTCCTCCATCCTCCAGCAGAAGCGACTGCTCGTCCACAGACTGCAGTCGCACAACCACTCCATCCGCAGCTGCCACTGTTGCACACGAGGTGTCCCATTATGGAACAGCTAGTGGCAAGCGTCAGCAGGCTGTATTGGCAATGAAGTGTTTGGGCAACAACATACACACCGCGGAAGTTCTGTCCGAGTTCTTGCAGCAAGAAACTCAGTCATGGCTGGGCAGTGTACATCTTGAGGCAGGCAAGGTAGTGAGTGATAACGGAAGGAATTTTATGGCAGCCATAGCCCTTTCACAACTGAAACACATTCCTTGCCTGGCTCACACCTTAAACCTTGTGGTGCAGTGCTTCCTGAAAAGTTATCCGGGGTTACCCGACCTGCTCCTGAAGGTGCGCAGACTTTGCTCGCACATCCGCCGTTCGCCCGTACATTCCATCCGTATGCAGAACCATCAGCAATCTTTGAACCTTCCCCAGCATCGCCTAATCATCGAGGTTGCAACAAGGTGAAACTCCACACTGCACATGCTTCAGAGACTGTGCAAACAGAGGCGTGCTGTTATGTATTTGTGGGAGGATACACATACACGGGCAGGCAGTTGGATGGCAGACATGGAGTTCTCAGGTGTGCAGTGGTCGAAGCTACAAGACCTCTGTCAAGTCCTTCAGTGTTTTGAGGAATGCACATGGCTGGTTAGTGCAGACAACGCCATAATAAGCATGAGCATCCCCCTAATGCGTCTGCTGATGCAAAGTTTGACGCACATAAAGGAACAGGCGTCTGCAGCCGAGGACGAGGGAAGCCATGATGACAGTCAGCCATTGTCTGGTCAGGGAAGTCCACTGGACGAGGTGGCGGGCGAAGAGGAGGAGGATGAGGAAGATGATGGGGATGAGTATTTTTTGGATGAGGAAGCTTCTCAGGGGGCAATAGAAACTGGTGGCATTGCAAGGCCAAGTTCAGGGTTTTTGAGGGAGGCAAGTGACGTTGATTTGCCCGAAAGTGCTCCTCAACCCAGCACAAGCAGTGAATTGACAACTGGAACATTGGCCCACATGGCGGATTATGCCTTGCATATCCTAAAAAGGGGCCCCTGCATTATAAAAATGATGACCGATGACGATTACTGGTTGGCCTGCCTCCTGGATCCACGCTATAAGGGGAAACTGCAGAACATCATGCCACATGAGAACCTTGAACAAATATTGGCAACCAAATAAGCAACTCTTGTTGACCGTTTGATTCAGGCATTCCCAGCACACAGCGCCGGTGATGGTTCTCACACGAGCTGCAGGGGGCAACAGGGCAGAGGTGTTAGAGGTGCACAAATCAGAAGTGGCATTGGACAGAGGGGTTTTCTGACCAGGTTGTGGAGTGATTTCGCAATGACCGCAGACAGGACAGGTACTGCAGCATCAATTCAAAGTGACAGGAGACAACATTTGTCCAGTATGGTTACTAACTATTTTTCCTCCCCTATCGATGTTCTCCCTCACCCGTCATTCCCATTTGATTAAGGGCATCCAAAATAGACACCTGGCCTGAATTGTCCGAATATGCATTGCAGGAGCTCGCTTGCCCAGCAGCTAGTGTGCTATCAGAAAGAGTATTCAGTGCTGCTGGTTCAATACTCCGGCTGTGACGAGGTGTCTAGGTGTGTTAGGTACACTCCACGGCTACTTCTAGTTGCGGTGTTAAGTTCAGGATTGCGGTCAGTACAGTGGCCACTTTCTCCAGTGAAAGTTCTCATGCAGCTCCTAGGTCACCGGATCATAACAGTCGTGGCCGTGGGCGGTCATTGCCAGCTGGTAATGATGGTAGTGGTGGTGGAGCATCAGGTGCCCATTACAACATGAATCGGACATGGAGTGCACAGATGCACAGCCACAGCCAGATTATTATGCTGTTCCTTTGACTCAGATCACAACATTGCCCTCGAAGTGTACTGATCCAGAATCTGACCCAGATGAGACTATGGAGCCCCGTCACGAACGCTATAGCACCGGCTTACACAGTGACACAGAGGAAGGTGCACAGGACATAGAAGAGGAGGTCATAGATGACCCAGTTGTTGACCCCGATTGGCAGCCATTGGGGGAACAGGGTGCAGCCAGCAGTAGCTCTGAAGCGGAGGAGGAGGAGCCGCAGCAGGCATCAACATCGCAACAGATTCCATCTGGCAGGCCCGTATCTGGCCAAAAACGTGTGGCAAAACCAAAACCAGTTGTAGGACAGCGTGGCCATCCGGTTAAAATAGCTCAGTGTACAATGCCTGAAAAGGTATCCGATAGTAGGAAAAGTGCAGCCTGGCATTTTTTTAACCAACATCCAAATGATCAGTGCAAAGTCATCTGTAAGAAATGCTCAAGGCCCTTCAGCAGAGGTCAGAATGTTAAAAATCTAAATACAAGTTGCATGCGTAAACATTTAACCACCATGCACTTGCAAGCCTGGACTAACTACCAAACGTCCCTTAACGTTGTTGCACCCTCTCACAATGAAGCTAGTCAGCAACGCTACATCCCTTCCCTCACTGTAAGCCCACCATTTCCCGCACCACCTGCAGCAAATGTGGAGGTTTCGTCGCAAGGCCAAAGCAGTCAGGGAATCACCAGGTTCTTGGTAGGAAACACTGTATGTAGGCCAACAGCAAGAATACCATCACCAACCCTCTCTCAGTCTGCCATGTCCACCGGCACCCCCGCTAGTTCCACCATGTGCAGCTCTCCAGTCCAGCTCCCCCTACAAGAGACTCTCGTTAAGAAAAGGAAGTACTCATCCTCTCATCCGTGTACACAGGGTTTGAATGCCCACATTGCTAGACTAATCTCGTTTTAGATGATGCCCTACCGGTTAGTTGAAAGCGAAGCTTTCAAAGCCCTGATGGACTACGCTGTACCACGCTATGAGCTAGCCAGTCAACACTTCTTTTCGAGAAAAGCCATCCCAGCCCTCCACCAGCATGTAAAAGACTGCATTGTCCATGCACTCAGGCAATCTGTGAGTAGAAAGGTGCACCTGACAACAGATGCATGGACCAGTAGGCATGGCCCGGGGCATTACGTGTCCATCACGGCACACTGGGTTAATGTGGTGGATGCAGAGTCCACAGGGGACAGCAATATTGGGACAGTTCTGTCTAGCCCACGGTCTAGGAAACAGTTGGCTGTAGGTGTTCGCCACCCCTCCTCCTCCATCCTCCAGCAGAAGCGACTGCTCGTCCACAGACTGCAGTCGCACAACCACTCCATCCGCAGCTGCCACTGTTGCACACGAGGTGTCCCATTATGGAACAGCTAGTGGCAAGCGTCAGCAGGCTGTATTGGCAATGAAGTGTTTGGGCAACAGACACACCGCGGAAGTTCTGTCCGAGTTCTTGCAGCAAGAAACTCAGTCATGGCTGGGCAGTGTACATCTTGAGGCAGGCAAGGTAGTGAGTGATAATGGAAGGAATTTTATGGCAGCCATAGCCCTTTCACAACTGAAACACATTCCTTGCCTGGCTCACACCTTAAACCTTGTGGTGCAGTGCTTCCTGAAAAGTTATCCGGGGTTACCCGACCTGCTCCTGAAGGTGCGCAGACTTTGCTCGCACATCCGCCGTTCGCCCGTACATTCCATCCGTAAGCAGAACCATCAGAAATCTTTGAACCTTCCCCAGCATCGCCTAATCATCGACGTTGCAACAAGGTGAAACTCCACACTGCACATGCTTCAGAGACTGTGCAAACAGAGGCGTGCTGTTATGTATTTGTGGGAGGATACACATACACGGGCAGGCAGTTGGATGGCAGACATGGAGTTCTCAGGTGTGCAGTGGTCGAAGCTACAAGACCTCTGTCAAGTCCTTCAGTGTTTTGAGGAATGCACATGGCTGGTTAGTGCAGACAACGCCATAATAAGCATGAGCATCCCCCTAATGCGTCTGCTGATGCAAAGTTTGACGCACATAAAGGAACAGGCGTCTGCAGCCGAGGACGAGGGAAGCCATGATGACAGTCAGCCATTGTCTGGTCAGGGAAGTCCACTGGACGAGGTGGCGGGCGAAGAGGAGGAGGATGAGGAGGATGATGGGGATGAGTATTTTTTGGATGAGGAAGCTTCTCAGGGGGCAATAGAAACTGGTGGCATTGCAAGGCCAAGTTCAGGGTTTTTGAGGGAGGCAAGTGACGTTGATTTGCCCGAAAGTGCTCCTCAACCCAGCACAAGCAGTGAATTGACAACTGGAACATTGGCCCACATGGCGGATTATGCCTTGCATATCCTAAAAAGGGGCCCCTGCATTATAAAAATGATGACCGATGACTATTACTGGTTGGCCTGCCTCCTGGATCCACGCTATAAGGGGAAACTGCAGAACATCATGCCACATGAGAACCTTGAACAAATATTGGCAACCAAATAAGCAACTCTTGTTGACCGTTTGATTCAGGCATTCCCAGCACACAGCGCCGGTGATGGTTCTCACACGAGCTGCAGGGGGCAACAGGGCAGAGGTGTTAGAGGTGCACAAATCAGAAGTGGCATTGGACAGAGGGGTTTTCTGACCAGGTTGTGGAGTGATTTCGCAATGACCGCAGACAGGACAGGTACTGCAGCATCAATTCAAAGTGACAGGAGACAACATTTGTCCAGTATGGTTACTAACTATTTTTCCTCCCCTATCGATGTTCTCCCTCACCGGTCATTCCCATTTGATTAAGGGCATCCAAAATAGACACCTGGCCTGAATTGTCCGAATATACATTGCAGGAGCTCGCTTGCTCAGCAGCTAGTGTGCTATCAGAAAGAGTATTCAGTGCTGCTGGTTCAATACTGAACGAAAAAAGGACTCGTCTGGCTACCCAAAATGTTGATGATCTAACCTTTATTAAAATGAACCACTCATGTATTTCTAATTATTTTGCCCCACCTTTCCCGGCTGACACCTAGCTTTCCTTTAAAAAGGTCTTGCTTTTGGACTGGTCTTACTGAGTGTTCCAATTTCTCCATTTGCAGCTGCTGTATGTCCAGCATACGACATGTTTACACCTCCCTAAACGGGCTGACTCCCCCCACGGGGCCGTGGTCTCGCCACTTGGCAAAAGCACCCGTGAGAGTGCCGTTTGTCTGAAGAGGTGGGTGTGCCCACTTTTGGTCGACGGCACTGGCACCGGGTCCCTCATAGTACAATGAAGTGTCTCTGGTGGTGGTGGCGCGCACCCAACGTCAGACACACCGTTGTAACATGAGGGGCCTTGGGCCAGTACCGCTGGGCACAAGAGAGTGCCCCCCCAGCTCAAACTGTGCTCTGCCACTTGCAAAATTATCTGTCACTGCTCCACCGCTGTTTAGTCTATGCGGTGAAATCCTTCAATGCCTGGCACTGACAATACCAATTTGTTGACATGTATGATGCTACTTAAAATATTCAGTGGCCCTGTCCTACATTTACACCAGTAAATACTTTGCACCAAGTAACAATGTCTGAAAGTCAGCAGAGGAGCCCACCTCTGTACCTAAGTATGCCACCCTTTTTTTTTTGGGTTTTGTTTTTTTGCGAGACATTAACATCTATGTATTATTTTGGAGTACTAACTGTTTCAGACACTCCTTCCAATAGTCCTCCGCTGACCACACCAATGCTGCCTGTGTACCCCTGGAACCTAATTAAAAGTGCATAGAGCCTCCTTTTTTTATTTTAGGCCTACTAAGTCTGTCTGCGGTCCCTCCTTCCAATAGTCCTCCACTGACCACAACAATGCTGCCTGTGTACCCCTGCATGATAATTGAAACTACATTGAGCCTCCTTTTGTTATTTTAGGCCTACTAAGTCTGTCTGCGGTCCCTCCTTCCAATAGTCCTCCTCTGACCACACCAATGCTGCCTGTGTACCCCTGCAAGATAATTGAAACTGCATTGAGCCACCTTTTTTTATGTTAGGCCTACTAAGTCTGTCTGCGGTCCCTCCTTCCAATTATCCTCCACTGACCACACCAATGCTGACCGTGTACCCATGTAACCTTTTTTAAACCAGCATCGAGCCAACTTTGTAGTGTAAGGCCTACTAGCAGTGTCTGGCTGCGCCACTCAATACAGCTGTCCTCTTAAAAAAAATGACCTGCAATTATCAGGTTTTCAGCCTATCGGAATTTTAATACTGCAGTGGGGCTACTAGTTTGGTTGGGGCCTACTAACAGTGTCTGCCGCTCCAAGGTGTTCTCCTGGTTGCCTTTCCTGAGCTTCTATCTTCAGGCTCTCGTTAAGTAGTTGTTAATATTACACTGCATTTGGCCTGCTAGTTTGTTTGGGGCCTACTAATGGTGTCTGCCGCTCCTTGCTGTTCTCCTGGTTTCCTGTCCTGAACTTTGATCTTCAGGTTCTCGTTAAGTACTTGTTAATATTACACTGCATTTGGCCTACTAGTTGGATTGGGGCCTACTAACGGTGTCTGCCGCTCCTTGCTCTTCTCCTCCACTGAGCAAAGCAGTGCCACCTGTTTACTACTGTTACCAATTTTGAACTGCATTTAGACTACTTACTGATTTGGGCCTACTCACTGTGTCAGCCTCTCATTACAGTTGTCTTCCACTGAACAAAGCAATGCCTGTTGTGAATTCTGTGGCTGAGTTCACTTCTGTGGTCACAAGTGGTATTGCAGTCTCTGGGCTTCCTCCCTCAGGTGTTTTGGTGAGCTCGTTGGCTGCCTTGCTATTTAGCTCCACCTGAGTCTGTCTTCCTTGCTCCTTGTCAATGTTCCAGTGTTGGATCTGAGCTACTGCATCTTTCCTTGGGCCTGCTGCTCTGCTAGATAAGTGCTTCTAGTTTGTTTTCTGTTTTTTCTGTCCAGCTTGTTATTATCTTTTGCTGGAAGCTCTGAGAAGCAAAGGGGTGCACCGCCGTGCTGTTAGTTCGGCACGGTGGGTCTTTTTGCCCCTTTGCGTGGTTTTCGTTTTAGGGTTTTTTGTAGACTGCATAGTTCTCTTTGCTATCCTCGCTCTGTCTAGAATATCGGGCCTCACTTTGCTGAATCTATTTCATTCCTACGTTTGTCTTTTCATCTTGCTAACAGTCATTATATGTGGGGGCTGCCTATTCCTTTGGGGTATTTCTCTGAGGTAAGTCAGGCTTGTATTTCTATCTTCAGGCTAGTCAGCTCCTCAGGCAGTGCCGAGTTGCATAGGTAGTGGATAGGCGCAATCCACTGCTGCTTCCAGTTGTGTGAGGATAGATCAGGTACTGCAGTCTACAGAGATTCCACGTCTCAGAGCTCGTCCTATTGTTTTGGGTTATTGCCAGATCTCTGTATGTGCGCTGATTACTGCACGCTGTGTTGCCTGATTGCCAGCCATAACAGTACAAGGAGCCTTTCAATGATTTCCAATAGAGGGAAAAAAGAAATCCTGACATCATTTTTTTTTCTTAGCTCTGTCTTCAGTCTTTTTTTTCCCCTAGACATTAGAGTGCTTCAGGACACAGCTGTGGACATGGATATTCAGGCTCTGTGCTCCTCAATGGATAATCTCGTTGTAAATGTACAAAAGATTCAAGATACTATTGATCAGAAATCGATGCTAGAACCAAGAATTCCGATTCCTGATTTGTTTTTTGGTGACAGAACTAAGTTCCTGAGCTTCAGAAATAATTGTAAGCTATTTTTGGCCTTGAAACCTCATTCTTCTGGTAATCCTATTCAACAGGTTTTGATTATTATTTCTTTTTTGCGCGGCGACCCACAGGACTGGGCGTTTTCTCTTGCACCAGGAGATTCTGCATTGAGTAATGTTGATGCATTTTTCCAGGCGCTGGGATTGCTTTACGATGAGCCTAATTCAGTGGATCAAGCTGAGAAAAATCTGCTGGCTTTATGCCAGGGTCAGGATGATGTAGAAGTATATTGTCAGAAATTTAGAAAATGGTCAGTACTCACTCTGTGGAATGAATCTGCACTAGCGGCTTTGTTCAGAAAGGGTCTCTCTGAAGCTCTTAAGGATGTAATGGTGGGATTTCCTATGCCTGCTGGTTTGAATGAGTCTATGTCCTTGGCCATTCAGATCGGTCGTCGCTTGCGCGAGCGTAAATCTGTGCACCATCTGGCGGTATTGTCTGAGAGTAAGCCTGAGCCTATGCAGTGCGACAGGACTATGACTAAAGTAGAACGGCACGAACACAGACGTCTGAACAGACTGTGTTTCTATTGTGGTGATTCTACTCATGCTATTTCTAATTGTCCTAAACGCACTAGGCGGTTCGATAGCTCTGCCGTTATTGGTACTGTACAGTCCAAATTCCTTTTGTCCATTACCTTAATGTGCTCTTTGTCATCATATTCTGTCATGGCGTTTGTGGATTCAGGCGCTGCCCTGAATCTGATGGATTTGGATTATGCTAAACGTTGTGGATTTTTCTTGGAGCCTTTGCGGTGTCCTATTCCGTTGAGAGGAATTGATGCTACACCTCTGGCCAAGAATAAGCCTCAGTACTGGGCCCAGCTGACCATGTGCATGGCTCCTGCACATCAGGAAGTTATTCGCTTTTTGGTACTGCATAATTTGCATGATGTGGTCGTGTTGGGGTTGCCATGGCTACAAACCCATAATCCAGTATTGGATTGGAACTCTATGTCGGTAACCAGCTGGGGTTGTCAGGGAGTACATGGTGATGTTCCATTTTTGTCTATTTCGTCATCCATTCCTTCTGACATCCCAGAGTTCTTGTCGGACTTTCAGGATGTATTTGAAGAGTCCAAGTCTGATGCCCTTCCTCCGCATAGGAATTGTGATTGTGCTATCGATTTGATTCCTGGTAGTAAATTCCCTAAGGGTCGTTTATTTAATTTGTCCGTACCTGAACACACCGCTATGCGCAGTTATGTGAAGGAGTCCCTGGAGAAGGGACATATTCGCCCATCGTCGTCACCATTGGGAGCAGGGTTCTTTTTTGTAGCCAAGAAGGATGGTTCGCTAAGACCGTGTATTGATTACCGCCTTCTTAATAAGATCACTGTTAAGTTTCAGTATCCCTTGCCATTGATTTTTGACTTGTTTGCTCGGATTAAGGGGGCTAGTTGGTTTACTAAGATTGATCTTCGTGGTGCGTATAATCTGGTGAGAATCAGGCAGGGAGATGAATGGAAAACGGCATTTAATACGCCCGAGGGTCATTTTGAGTATCTGGTGATGCCGTTCGGACTTGCCAATGCTCCATCTGTTTTTCAGTCTTTTATGCATGACATTTTCCGTGAGTATCTGGATAAATTCTTGATTGTTTACTTGGATGACATTTTGATCTTCTCAGATGATTGGGAGTCTCATGTGAAGCAAGTCAGAATGGTTTTCCAGGTACTGCGTGCTAATTCCTTGTTCGTGAAGGGATCAAAGTGTCTCTTCGGTGTGCAGAAAGTTTCATTTTTGGGGTTCATCTTTTCTCCTTCTACTATCGAGATGGATCCGGTTAAGGTTCAGGCCATCCAGGATTGGACTCAGCCGACATCTCTAAAAAGTTTGCAGAAATTCCTGGGCTTTGCTAATTTTTATCGTCGCTTCATCTGTAATTTTTCTAGCATTGCCAGACCATTGACCGATTTGACCAAGAAGGGTGCTGATTTGGTTAATTGGTCTTCTGCTGCCGTGGAAGCTTTTCAGGAGTTGAAGCGTCGTTTTTGCTGTGCCCCTGTGTTGTGTCAACCTGATGTTTCTCTTCCGTTCCAGGTCGAGGTTGATGCTTCTGAGATTGGTGCAGGGGCGGTTTTGTCACAGAGAGGTTCTGGTTGCTCAGTGTTCAAACCATGTGCTTTCTTTTCCAGGAAATTTTCTGCTGCTGAGCGTAATTATGATGTGGGCAACCGAGAGTTGCTGGCCATGAAGTGGGCATTCGAGGAGTGGCGTCATTGGCTTGAGGGTGCTAAGCATCGCGTGGTGGTTTTGACTGATCATAAGAACCTTACTTATCTTGAGTCTGCCAAGCGCTTGAATCCTAGACAGGCCCGTTGGTCGTTATTTTTTGCTCGTTTTGATTTTGTGATTTCATACCTTCCGGGCTCTAAAAATGTGAAGGCGGATGCTCTGTCTAGGAGTTTTGTGCCCGACTCTCCGGGGTTATCTGAGCCGGCGAGTATCCTCAAGGAAGGAGTCATTGTGTCTGCCATCTCCCCTGATTTGCGGAGAGTGTTGCAGAAATTTCAGGCTAATAAACCTGATCGTTGTCCGGCCGAGAAACTGTTCGTCCCTGATAGGTGGACTAGTAAAGTTATCTCTGAACTTCATTGTTCGGTGCTGGCCGGTCATCCAGGAATCTTTGGTACCAGGGAGTTGGTTGCTAGATCCTTCTGGTGGCCATCTCTGTCACGGGATGTGCGTGCTTTTGTGCAGTCCTGTGGAATTTGTGCTAGGGCTAAGCCCTGCTGTTCACGTGCCAGTGGGTTGCTTTTGCCCTTGCCGGTCCCGAAGAGGCCTTGGACACATATTTCGATGGATTTCATTTCTGACCTTCCCGTTTCTCAAAAGATGTCTGTCATTTGGGTGGTCTGTGATCGCTTTTCTAAAATGGTCCATCTGGTGCCCTTGGTTAAATTGCCTTCCTCCTCTGATTTGGTGCCTTTGTTCTTCCAGCATGTGGTTCGTTTACATGGCATTCCTGAGAATATTGTTTCTGACAGAGGTTCCCAGTTTGTCTCGAGGTTCTGGCGAGCCTTTTGTGGTAGGATGGGCATTGACCTATCTTTTTCCTCGGCCTTCCATCCTCAGACTAATGGCCAGACCGAACGAACCAATCAGACCTTGGAAACATATCTGAGATGTTTTGTTTCCGCTGACCAGGATGATTGGGTGTCATTTTTGCCGTTGGCTGAGTTCGCCCTTAATAATCGGGCCAGCTCGGCTACCTTGGTCTCTCCATTTTTCTGCAATTCTGGGTTCCATCCTCGTTTCTCTTCAGGACAGGTTGAGTCTTCGGACTGTCCTGGTGTGGATTATGTGGTGGACAGGTTGCAGCAGATCTGGACTCAGGTAGTGGACAATTTGACCTTGTCCCAGGAGAAGGCTCAGCTTTTCGCTAATCGCAGACGCCGTGTGGGACCCCGACTTCGTGTTGGGGATCTGGTTTGGTTATCTTCTCGTCATATACCTATGAAGGTTTCCTCTCCTAAATTTAAACCTCGTTTTATTGGTCCGTATAGGATTTCTGAGATTCTCAATCCGGTGTCTTTTCGTCTGACCCTTCCAGACTCCTTTTCCATACATAATGTATTCCATAGGTCGTTGTTGAGGAGATACGTGGCACCTATGGTTCCATCTGTGGAGCCTCCTGCCCCTGTTTTGGTGGAGGGGGAATTGGAGTATATTGTGGAGAAGATTTTGGATTCTCGTGTCTCTAGACGGAAACTCCAGTATCTGGTCAAATGGAAGGGTTATGCTCAGGAAGATAATTCCTGGGTTTTTGCCTCTGATGTCCATGCCCCAGATCTTGTTCGTGCCTTTCATGTGGCTCATCCTGGTCGGCCTGGGGGTTCTGGTGAGGGTTCGGTGACCCCTCCTCAAGGGGGGGGTACTGTTGTGAATTCTGTGGCTGAGTTCACTTCTGTGGTCACAAGTGGTATTGCAGTCTCTGGGCTTCCTCCCTCAGGTGTTTTGGTGAGCTCGTTGGCTGCCTTGCTATTTAGCTCCACCTGAGTCTGTCTTCCTTGCTCCTTGTCAATGTTCCAGTGTTGGATCTGAGCTACTGCATCTTTCCTTGGGCCTGCTGCTCTGCTAGATAAGTGCTTCTAGTTTGTTTTCTGTTTTTTCTGTCCAGCTTGTTATTATCTTTTGCTGGAAGCTCTGAGAAGCAAAGGGGTGCACCGCCGTGCTGTTAGTTCGGCACGGTGGGTCTTTTTGCCCCTTTGCGTGGTTTTCGTTTTAGGGTTTTTTGTAGACTGCATAGTTCTCTTTGCTATCCTCGCTCTGTCTAGAATATCGGGCCTCACTTTGCTGAATCTATTTCATTCCTACGTTTGTCTTTTCATCTTGCTAACAGTCATTATATGTGGGGGCTGCCTATTCCTTTGGGGTATTTCTCTGAGGTAAGTCAGGCTTGTATTTCTATCTTCAGGCTAGTCAGCTCCTCAGGCAGTGCCGAGTTGCATAGGTAGTGGATAGGCGCAATCCACTGCTGCTTCCAGTTGTGTGAGGATAGATCAGGTACTGCAGTCTACAGAGATTCCACGTCTCAGAGCTCGTCCTATTGTTTTGGGTTATTGCCAGATCTCTGTATGTGCGCTGATTACTGCACGCTGTGTTGCCTGATTGCCAGCCATAACAAATGCCGCCTGTTTAGTCCTGTTTCCAATTTTGAACTGCTTTCAGCCTACTTTTGTATTTGGGACTATATCTGTGTTTCCTCCTCATCCTGTCCATTGCCCAGCCAGTGCTAGATGACTCTGCTGGTACATTGACCCAGACCGCTACATTCCCCTTGCACGCTACACAGCCAGATTCTGACCCTGCTGAAAGTGAGGTTCCCCTTCCCGCATACTATACCACCTTACACAGGGACAAAGAGGAAGGTGCAGATGAAAGTGCAGGTTCCTTCATCAGGTGGGGGGGGGATACTCATTGGCGACGTCACTGGCACAGGGCCCCTCATAGCACGCAAAAGTGTCGCTGCCGGTGGGAGGCTCCCCCGCCGTGCAAACACACCGCCGTACTTTGAGGGGCCCTGTGCCAGTGCCAATGCGAACGAGTGGGCCCCCCCTGCTTGCTCAGGATCACAGCACTTGCAAAGTTGAAATACTTACCTCTCCCTGCTCCACTGCCGTGACGTGGTCCACCTTTCCTGGGCCCACTAAATACTTGACCCAGCCATACCCCCCACAACTTTAGCCAAATAACCCCCAATGTCCAATGCCTAACTATTATTGTAAGGTAAATTAAGATTGACAAGCTTCAGTACCAAGAATGGATGTTTTTGCCATTAAAATGGGCACTGTAGGTGTTTTCCTGGCCTCCACTCACTGCCGACTATGCTTCACCATTGACTTGCATTGGGTTTCGTGTTTCGGTCGATCCCCGACTTTTCACGATAATCGGCCGATTTCACTCGACTCGACTTTTGAGATAGTCGGGTTTCGCAAAACCCGACTCGACCCTAAAAAAGTAAAAGTCGCTCAACCCTATTAGCAATGATTCAGCTGTGCCCTGTAACAGCTAACAGGGTACTGTATCTGTGCTCTGCGGTACTGCAGCTCAGTGAGGTAACGCAAGTACACACCGGGTGACGGTTAACCCACATGTGTCTAGTGTGATACAGCCACTCTTTGTCTGCCATTACCAAGCAGCAGTTAACATCTGCTGCACGGGCTTATTATTATCCTTATATTTGGTACGTTCCGCCAGCCATAACAGCGTGTGTGTGTATATACTTATTCCACCAACTTCATATTGTGACAGGGTCACTGGTATTGTATGTGAGAGGAGATATGAGTCACGTAGGTTGCTATCTTCCGTGATGTGAAACCCTTAAGTTTCTCTCCAACATGCTATGTGCCGAGGGAGTTAACCAGCCATTACAAGGGTTTGTTTTTTTTGTGTAAGAGATGGGCAGGACACCTACTCACCATATCTCCATCTCATGGGTGTGGTTAGGGGGTTAAAAGTCCAGTGACATTCCAGCAACAGTTTTTTTTTTGTCTATTGTGTGTTTGGAAAGGAAGTCTCAAGATGGTAGCTCCAAGGGGGAGCTAAAGACTTATGAGGTTCTGAGTGGGTGAATCCTGCAAATATAAAGACTCTGCTATACGTTATCTTTTGCTTTGTCATTATGCTGGAAAGGCCATGTTTATTCTGTTAAATATTTCCAAGGCTTATTTCATACTTAAAAAAACAGTAGGTGATTGACCAAAGAAGTGTTCCTGAGTCTACCTCTTAAAGCAACCAAGTGAGTCAACCTACCACAGTTGGTGCTTTGAATGCGGGAAATGTTCCAGGAACACATGCAGCAGCTACACAGGACACTGTATATCCTGTGTTAAACACCAGGTCCAGATGCAGCAACAGCAGCAGGAGATGAACAAGGTACTCATACAGCAGATGCAGCAGAAGCAGGAGAAGTGGCAGCAGATGTGGCTTCTGGCAAGCACCATCCAGGGCAGGTCGACCTCCCCATCCTCAAGTCTGTCTGATGACTCCCACGTCCAGAAGGTGGTAAGACGGGCCATGCAGAAAATGACCCCTGGGGATTATGTTGAAGCTTTTCCTACTGTTTTCAAGAGGGTGACTGAAACTTCTGCGAGAGCAGCCTACGGAGGTGACGGTGCCATATTTGATGGGCGAATCCCAAAAAGCTTATTATAACTTAGCATTACAGGATGCCAAGGAATATGCCAGGTTAAAGACCGAAATCTTGGCACACCTGTTAGTAACTATGTTGGTTAGAGCCCAATGAGTCCACCACCGGGTGTAAGCTGACGACAAACCCCCATCGCTCGCGGATATTTGACTTGTTGCATTTAGTCCAAAAGTGGTTGTTGCCTGAGTCTTCCACTCCTGCCAAGATAGTTGAGAGTGTAATGATGGACAAATTTATCCACTCCTTTCCCAGACCAATACAGACCTGGGTTGACAAAGGCAACCACTGGAATATGGACGACCTGGATAGCCTACTAGAGAAATCCCTCGGGAAACCAGACATCACTACTTACCCTGCTGGAATACAAAAATGGGGGTGGGTTCACCACAGGGAGCATCTAGAGCCACAGGGAGGTAGTCTTAGTCCCCAAAGGATGTAGCTAAGGACATGGTCTGTTGGCAATATCACAATCTTGGACATGTAGCCATATGTCCCCTGTACCAATTGCTGCCTAGGCTGGTGGTGTTCTTATTACACCTATCAACCTGTACTGTGGACTGTCCACCCAGTGAGGGGCCACAGGCGTGTACCGTGTCAGTCAATAGGGTATTGGTTCCTGGACTTGGACTCTGAAAGTCCCTAGTCAGTGCTGCACTTCCCCATCAGTTGTTTCCTGATAAGTTTGTGGGCATCCGCTCCATACATGGACTACACTGTGGCCATAGTGACCATGGCAACAGACTACTATTAGTATTATTTATTTATATAGCACCATTAATTCCATGGTGCTATACATGAGAAGGGGTTACATCAAAATACAAATATCACTTACAGTAAACAAACTAACAATGACAGACTGGTACAGAGGGACGAGCACCCTGCCCTTGCGGGTTTACATTCTACAGGATTATGGGGAAACAGACAGTAGGTCAGGGGTTGCAGTAGCTCCGATGATGTTCAGGTGGCCGTGTGGTCATTACAGGTTGTAAGCTTTCTTGAAGAGGTGGGTTTTCAGGTTTCTTTTGAAGGATCCAAATGAGGTGGATAACCGGACATGTTGGGGCACAGAATTCCAGAGGATGGGGGATATTCAGGAGAAGTCTTGGAGGCGATTGGGTGAGGAGCGAATATGCGTGGAGGAGAGGAGGTGGTCTTGGGAGGACTAGAGATTACGTGAGGGAAGATATTGAGATATTAGTTTGGAAATATACAGAGGAGAAAGGTTATGGATGTTTTGTAGGTCAGTGTTAGTAGACTAAATTGGATATGCTGGGAAATTGGGAGCCAGTGAAGGGATTTGCAAAGAGGGGAAGCAGGAGTGTAACGAGGAGAGAGATTAATTAGTTGGGGAACAGAGTTAAGGATGCACTGGAGGGATGCAAGAGTGTTAGAAGGTAGGCCACAGAGGAAGATGTTGCAGTAGTCGAGGCGGGAGACTATTAGGGCATGCACAAGCATTTTGGTAGAGTGATGGTTGAGGAAAGGACGGATTCTGGAAATATTTATGAGCTGGAGGTGACAGTAGGTGGCGAGATCTTGGATGTGCGGTTTGAAGGACAGGGCAGAGTCAAGGGTTCCTCCGAGGCAGCGGATTTTGAGGACAGGGGAAAGTGTGATTTCATTTATTTTGATAGATAGATCAAGTAGGGAAGATATGTGAGATGGAGGAAAGATAATTAGTTCAGATTTGTCCACATTGAGCTTGAGAAAATGAGAGGAGAAGGAGGATATGGCTGATAGACACTCTGGGATTTTGGAGAGCAGAGAGGTGGCATCTGGGCCAGAGAGGTAGATCTGAGTGTTATCAGCATATAGATGTTACTGAAAGCCATAGGACTTTATGAGTTGTCCCAGGCCAAGGGTATAGATTGAGAAGAGATGGGGTCCTAGGACAGAGCCTTGAGGGACACCAACAGAGAGGGGTCGAGATGAAGAGGTAGTATGGGAGTAGGAAACGCTAAATGTGTGGTTGATAAGGTATAAGGAGATCCAAGATAGGGCAAGGTCTTTGACACCAAAGGAAGAGAGGATCTGTAGTCCAAGGCATTGGTCAACTGTGTCAAGGGCAGAGGACAGGACTAGAAGGAGGAGTATAGAGAATTGTCAGTTAGCTTTGGCTGTAAGTAGGTCGTTAATAATTTTGGTCAGGGAAGTCTCAGTGGAATGGTGGGGATGGAAGCCAGTTTGTAGGTTGTTGAAGAGAGAGTTAGATGCAAAGTGAGAGGAAAGTTCAGCATGGACGTGCTGCTCAAGGAGTTTGGTACCAAATGGGAGCAGAGATATGGGGCGATAGCTGGACAAAACGCTTGGGTCAAGAGATGGCTTTTTGAGGATAGGTGTGATTGTGCCATGTTTGAAAGCAGAGGGGAAGGTACCCGAAGTTAGTGATAGGTTGAAGAGATGGGTACCAAGTATCATGAGGTTGGGATATTAAAAGACTTGATACATCCCGTCATACTGGGATGGAATTTTCCTTATTTTGGGACTTGTGGCAAAAGGGGGCTGCACAGAGTGTCTCAGACAAAAGCCAGATCCCTCAGGAGGAGATTCCATCAAACTCAAAGATGGAAGAGTTTCCTCTGTGTGTCCTGGCAGGAGAGGAGAATAAGATGGTGACAGAGGAGCCCAATTTCCCTGAGTTAGAGGTGCCAAAGAGAACTTTGGGACTGCTCAAGTTAGGGACCTTACCTTAAAGGGGGCATTTGACAAAGTTGCTGTATGTAAAGGGGTTGCTCAAAGCTGGGGGCTGACACCAGGTTCCCACCCTTTGCAGTCAATGGTGAGTTGTTGTATTGGGAGACCAAACTGATGGAAGGCGAGATAGTGGAGCCGCTATTGGTTCCAGGACCCCACCGGAGGAGGGTTTTAGAAATAGCCCCATAACATGTTTTGGGGGAACATCTGGGGTACAAAAAACTCAGAAGAGAATAATGGTTCTATTGGTCGGGCTGTTACTGGGAGATTCTAAGTTATTGTAGGTCCTGTCCTACCTGCCAAATAACTGCTCCCTCTTCTCACTTCCAAAGTCCCCTAGTTCCGTTACCTGTAATAGAGGTCCCATTTGAGAGCAATGCCTTGGACCTAGTAGGTCCCCTAGTTAAGTCTGCATGGGGCATCAATACATTCTAGTAGCCATGGACTATGCGATCCAGTACCCTGAAGCAGTACCACTAAGGAACTCTTCGGCCAAGAGTACCAACCGTGAAACTTGTCCATATTTTTGCTAGGATGGGCCTGCCAAAGGAGATTTTGATGGATCAGGGAACCCGCTTCATGAGTAAGGTGATGAGGGAGCTGTGTAAGGTCCTTCAGATTGCCCAGCTGCGAACCTCAGTCTACCATCTGCAGACAGACGACCTGGTAGAGCATTTCAATTAGACCTTAAAGGCCATGCTTAAGAAGGTCATTGAGAAGGATGGAAGAGACTGGGACTATCTTCTTCCATTTCTACTTTTTTCTGTCAGAGAAGTTCCTCAAGCCTCCACTAGCATCTCGCTGTTTGAGCCCCTGTATGGTCGACATCCACAATGGCTCCTGGACATTGCCAAGGAAATCTGGGAAGCCAATGTCACGCTACACCGGAGAGTCATAGAGCATGTCGCTTAGTTGCAGGAGAGGATGGAGAACATCATGCCTATCGTGAAGGTGCATCTTCTCCAGGCACAGGCAAGGGCATATAACCAATAAGCGAGGCTGAGGCAGTTCCAGCTGCATGCTAGTGCTTATCCCCATGGTAGGGAGCAAGTTCGTGGTCAAGTGGCAAGGCCCACACAAGGTGGTGGAAAAACTGGGCGAGGTGAATTACAAGGCAGACCAGCCAGTTCGAAGGAAGCCGCACCAAGCATATCATGTGAATTTGCTTAAGCCATTGCAAGATCAGGAATCACTGGAAGCTTCTTGCCAGGGAGCCCGTCCTGAAGCCAAAGAGGAGGATGTCACAATTTCAGAGACTCTAACTCTGGCCCATAGGCAACAGTGTCAGGAGCTACTGCAGTGGAACCGTGACCTGTTCTCGGAGTAGTGGAGCATGATGTGTTGACTGCATTTAAGGGTGAACCTCAAGCCCTACATTATTCCCAAAGCACTCTGGGAGGTAATATCAAATGAGGTAAAGAAAATGCTAGATTTCAGGCATGATAGAGGAATCAAAAAGTAGATGACCGAGTCCCATTGTCCTCATGCCTAACCCCGATAGAGGTGTGAGGAAGTGGCCACGGACTAAGGTCTATTGGACCAATGCCCGTAGAGCGGAGTCCACAGATCTACAGGATGCAGACTTTTCCAGCATGGAGAAGTGGTTGCATTTATATTGTTGTGTTTTATTAAATATTTGCTTGCTGTGTTTTATTAGTGATTTGCATGCTTGTCAGTTCATCCTCAGGAATCAATGTTTCCATTCAGTGATAGCAAGCAGAAGAAGGCATGCAGGCTGAATCTTAACACTAGAACTACCGGAGGGGTCATTTTGACCCTTTTGCTATTTCTTTTTCCTATAATTTCTAAAATTTTAACAAATAAGTTCTGAGTTTTTGTGACTTTTATTTATTCTTGGTAGTGTATATTTTAGGACACAAAAATGAACTGAAACTTTTTCAGGGGCCCGGATTTTACAATTCATACCTATAAGTACTGAAGGGGTCAATTTGACCCCATACATAAAAGTAGTAGTAGGCAAGTTTCCTAATAACAAATACATATGAGACTACTCTGATGAAGAATGGTGACATCACTCTTACAGTTTACCAAGGTAAGCCAAATAAGAATGTAATTTTGCTCAGTAGTCTTCACCCAGATGTAGCAGTTGGAAACAACAAGAAAAAAAATGGAAATGGTACAATTTTACAATAAAACAAAGGTTGGAGTGGACACAGTAGACCACATGGCTCGAAAGTATACCACAAAATCTGGAAGCCGCCGATGGCCTGTTCAGGTGTTTTGTAATGTACTTGATTTAGCAGCTATAAACGCAACTATACTCTATAAAACAGCAACTGGGAGTAAAATTAGCAAACGGGAGATCATTCTTCAGCTTCATGCTATGACCATGTAAAAGGAAAACACGTGCTGTACTTGATCTTAACACTGTTCCTACTAAGTTAAAATAAATGTTCTTTAATTTGTTGGCAACAAAAAAGTTATTTTTACTCCAGAGTCAGTACTTTTGAATGGGGGTCAAAATGACCCCTAATGGTAGTTATAGGTATTATGAAACCTGCGGTAGTTCTAGTGTTAAGTATACCTAAGGCCAGACAGAAGATTGCCAAAGGTAATCCTTTTTTTAATCTCATCTGCATCTCAAGGTCTCAATCTATTGTGCTGCCAGCAACTAGGCCCATTGTGTGGATGGGGATTGTAGACCCAGGGGAGTTGTCACTACAGAGGGTCTCAGATGCAGTCCCAGGTAATGGGCTTATGGAATATGCTTCATTCTTTGAGCTAAAAGCAAATTTTTTAAGGGGGAGGGAGAAAAAGGTGCCACATGTTTAGTCAGGGAGTTGTTGGAGTGACATCGAAGAGAGAGAATCGAGGATGATGTCCTGGAGGACATGTATGAATGGACTATGGAGTTTGGAGATCAGTTACCGGGAGGGTTGAACACATGTGCTACTGTTGAGGGATCTGTCATCAGGATTTCAGGAACTTTCTTAACTGGAACTGTTGCTGCTGGATACCAGGGCTTTGGTTGGGTTACCTGTCATTTGGAGGAGCCTGGACTGTAGACTATACTGGCTGGAGATATGAAATGAAATATGAAATCTGGGGTCCAACCAAAGTTGGGAGACTGTCAGTATTGCCTGGTACGGGGGCCAAGGGACTATTGGCCCCGGGGAAAGGATCTTGTGTACTGAGGGCACTGTATTTTGGCCAGCTACCTGGATTTATTGTGCAACCATGGATGTATGGAACAAAAAATTGTTGCATCATTAACCTGCCTAGGTGATTATTACAACCCACAACCTCAGATCTTCACAAGAGGTTTTATAACAACTGCTGCAGGCTGAATGAGGTGTCCAGTTTTGATGTGTATCTGATGCCCTGCATGGACGAACTCATTCAGAAACTTGGACCCGTGAGGTATACTACAACCCCAGACCTGAGGAAGCGCTACTGGCAGATGTTCCAAAGTGCCAAGAAGAAGAAGAAGGCCTTCTTGACACCTGAATTCCATTCAAACTGCAGGGGGCCACAGCTTCCTTCCAGAGGGCTATGGATTGGGTCTTAGCTCCGCATAGGAAGTATTGCCGCAGCAAGACCTTGTGGTCTTCAGCCCTGGCTAGGGTACATACAATTCTGGATGCTTTGAAAAAAGCTGGGTTTACCACAAATCTGAAAACATTTGCCATAGGGAAGGAAGAGGCCTAGTACTTAGGCTATATCGTCGGGAGAGGTGAAATCAAGCCACAGATAAACAGTCGAGGCAATTCAGTTTCTTGGAATTGTGGGATATTACCGTCACTTTATCCCAAGTTCCACCATAATTGCAGCATCATTGACGGATCTCCTTAAAAGCACCAAAATCGGCGATGGTTAAATGGACTGCTAAGACAGAGATGGCATTCGGTAGCTGAAGCAGGCTCTGTGTAAACATCCGGTTCTGGTTGCTCGGGACTTCAGCAAAGATTTGGAGGTCCAGACAGGATGGGATGTGTAACGGGGTCTACTGTGCTGTAGTACCTCTTTCAGCACCCCCCGTGTTTCAGGAGGTCCACTCTGCTTTTGCTGGATTCTGAATGAAGGACGCTGGCTGGAATTCCTTGATTACGTGAGAGCATATAAAAGCTGACTGCTACTCCCCGTATTTCCAGTCTAAAAGAACACACTTTATTCACAGCACATAGAGTATATAACACAGATACACAGGGCATACACAGTCTGATCCTTAACGGATCGGTTTGAGGATGACCGAAGTTTATGGGGTTGGCACAAGTTCCGCTTGTCGACTTAGCCCATCGGCATTACCGTTTTGTTTGCCGGGTCTGTAGTGGATGGTGAAGTCCAGAGGTTGTAGGGCTAAACTCCACCGCAGTTATCTGGCGTTGTCTCCGGAGACCCCATTAAGCCAGACTAGGGGATTATGGTCCGTTAGGAGGGAAAACTGTCGTCCATACAAATATGGTTGTAACTTTTTGAGTGCCCATACTATTGCCAGGCACTCCTTCTCGATGGCCGCATAGCTCACTTCACGGGGCAGTAGTTTCCGACTCAGGTAAGCTACCGGGTGTTCTTGGCTATCCGGCCCGACTTGGCTTAGTACTGCCCCCAATCCAAACATAGAAGCGTCTGTGTGGACAAGGAAATGTTTAGTTGGATCGGGTGCGGCCAATACAGGGGTATTGGTGAGGGCGTCCTTTAGCTGGTGGAAGGCTTCCTCACACTCTGGGGTCCAGGTTACCTGGCGGGGTTGGTTCTTACGGGTCAGATCAGTGAGGGGCTTGGCCACGCTGCTGTAATTGGGAACGAATTTCCTGTAATACCCCGCTGTCCCTAGAAATGCCATGACCTGGGTTTTAGTGCGTGGGGTGGGCCATTTGGCTATGGCCTCAATCTTGGCTGGTTCTGGTCTCTGTTTCTCACTTCCCACCCAATGCCCTAAATACTGAACCTCTGCTTTGCCCACGTGACACTTGTTTGGGTTCAGGGTGATTCCGGCCTTGTGGATCCTGTCTAATACTGTCTCTAGGTGATTTAGATGCTCTTCCCATGTCGCGTTGTAGATGGCGATGTCATCCAGGTAGGCACACGCATAGTCCTGGAAACCATCCAGAAGCCGGTCAGCCAGCCTCTGAAAGGTCGCCGGGGCAGTCTTCATCCCGAATGGCATAACTCGAAACTGGAATAAGCCAAACGGGGTGACAAATGCCGACTTGGGAATAGCATCAGGACTAAGGGGAATCTGCCAGTAGCCTTTGCATAGATCGATGGTGGTCAAATACTTTGCCCCTGAGAGCCGGTCTAACAAGTCATCCACACGCGGCATGGGATACGCATCCGTCACTGTTTTCTCATTGAGCTTACGATAGTCTACACAAAACCATGTAGTCCCATCCTTCTTGGGCACTAACACTACAGGGGATGCCCAGTGACTATCTGACTCTTCAATGACCCCTAAACGCAACATCTCTTGTATCTCTTGTCGCATCCCTTCTCGTACAGACTCAGGGACGCGGAAGGGGGGTTGTCGCAGGGGTCTGATCCTGGGTCTCAACCTTGTGTTGTGCCAGGTGAGTGTACCTGGGTTTCCCCGAAAACATCCTCTGTCGCTGCCTCAACAACTCCTCCGCCTGCTGTCTCTCCCAGGGACCTAAGTCTTCACCCTAGTGTACCTGGTCCCATGTTTTAGACTGAGTCCTCTCTCCTAAGATATCAGGCAAGGGAAGTCTGGCCTTCCGATCGTACCATACGTGCTGGCGCCGCTGGGCCACCTGCATGTTCCCACGTACAGCCTGGGTCAGCTCCTGTAGGCGGTCCCGGAATTCCAGCACATAGGGTACAATAGGTACCCTTTCTATGATGCCCTCCCCTTCCCAGTGTTCTAGCACTAAGTCTAGGGGTCCCCTTACCTGTCTCCCGTATACCAGTTCGAATGGGGAGAACCCCGTGGATTCTTGGGGCACCTCTCGATAGGCAAACAGGAGGTGAGGCAAGAATTTCTCCCAGTCCCTGTAGGTCCTGGTAAAAGTCCCAATGAGTTGTTTTAACGTCCCGTTAAAGCGTTCACACAACCCATTGGTTTGCGGGTGGTATGAGGCGCATCTAATGGACTTTACGCCGCACAGCTTCCACAGTTGGTTGGTCACCTCTGCTGTAAACTGGGTACCCTGGTCTGAGATAATCTCCCGGGGAAATCCAACCCGTGAGAAAACCTGGAGCAGGGCAGCCGCCACTGTCTCTGCCA
The DNA here is from genome assembly GCF_032444005.1 of Ranitomeya imitator. Taxonomy (NCBI): domain Eukaryota; kingdom Metazoa; phylum Chordata; class Amphibia; order Anura; family Dendrobatidae; genus Ranitomeya; species Ranitomeya imitator. The sequence continues at coordinate 681,984,177 of NC_091284.1, read as the reverse complement.
GTATGTTAGGTAACGCAACCGCCTCTGGATACCGTGTGGCATAATCTACCACTGTCAATATATACCTTTTCCCTGACGGACTGGGTTTGGCTAACGACCCTATCAGATCGACCGCTACTCGGCTAAATGGTTCCTCCACAATGGGGAGGGGGCGTAATTTGGCCTTGCATCGATCTCCCCTCTTGCCAATACGCTGGCAACTGTCACAGGTCTGGCAGTATTGACGAACATCATAGGTTACCCCCGGCCAAAAGAAGTTTTGTGTCAGACGATGCCTGGTGCGACTGACGCCGAAGTGCCCGGCCAAGGGTATGTCATGAGAGATTCGCAGTAACTCCTGCCTATACTTCTTGGGAACTACCAGCTGTCGTTTTATAGTGGGGCTCGTCCCTGTGTGGTGCTGCTCTGTGATCCGGTAGAGGAGTCCCTGCTTCCATATAAACTGTTCCCCTTCCAGTACCCCTCTCCCCTCCTGTGCCTTCCCACGATATCCCTCCAATGAAGGATCCTCAAGTAACTCCCTCTTAAATTCATCTGGGGTGGCCCAAGAAATGTGTCTGGCTATGGGAATACGTGTAGGGCTCGGATGTCTTACCTGGGCCTCCTCTGAGTGTGATTCCGCCTCCGCAGCTCGAGCTTGTCTCCAGGTGGTCACAGGATATGTCTCAGCCAGAGGGGCAACCGAGAAGGCAGACAACATGGGCCCCAAGTCATTTCCCAGCAAAACGTCTGCAGGCAAATCCTCCATCAAGCCGACCTCAACAAGGCCATCCCCAACTCCCCAGTTCAGGTGAATCCTGGCAGTGGGTACTCGACGTATGGCTCCCCCTGCTACACGGACTGCCACTGTCCGGTCCATCTTCTCTTGGTACCCGGACGAGATGAGGCTTCACAAGGGTCAAAGTTGCTCCGGAATCTCTTAGTCCCTGCATGCGTATCCCATTAACCCACACGACCTGTCGATGCTGTTGTCGATTATCTGCCCGGGCTGCCTGCGCGGGGTCTACTTCGTGCAGCACTTCCTCCATGTCTTCCACCCCTTGGTTAGTTGTAGCCCCCAATGCCGGGTCAGCTTTGCCTTGGTAGCAGTGTACAGAGGCCCGGCGGAAGGTAGCTGTTTCCGCCTTTGGCCACCGGGTATGCTGAGTCCGGTTGGGATATTGTCTTTGCAGGTGGCCCAGCTGACGGCAGGTGTGGCATCGCGCCCCAGGGGAACTGTGGTAGGCCGGGTTTCTAGCTGGTCCCCCTACAATCTTCAGTGGTTTGGGGCCCTCCAGGTCCATGGACGGACCCCTAGTGACCATCTTTGATCCGGACAACTGAGGCCTCCTGGCGTCATGATGTTCATCGGCCAGACGAGCGGCTTCCTCAAGAGTCATTGGCCGCCTGTCCTGAAGCCATTCCTGTGTCTCGGGGTTTAGTCCATTAAAGAATCGTTCTAACAAGAAGAGCTGGAGGACGCCCTCCTTAGTGGTTGCTTGGCTCCCTTGTACCCACTGTAGCAGTGACCGCCGTAATTTACAGGCCCATTCAGCGTGGGTATCGGTTATTCGTTTTATAAGTCCGTAGAACTTTTGGCGGTATGTCTCTGGTGTCAGCGCATACCGGGCCAAGATCACTTCTTTGATCCGCTCATAGTCCATACAGTCCTCATCAGGTACCGTGCGATAGGCATGCTGGCCAGAATCTGAACCTGTTCCTCCGGCTTCACTTGATGAAGGGCACACTGCCGCTCAAAGTCCTGCAGAAAGCCATCAATGTCTTCCTCTGCCTCCCCCAACTGTCGGAAGGCATTATACTGGATCTTTTTGTGGCTTACTGTTGAAGGTACCTGGGCGGAGGCCAGAGCTCCCCTTGCTCGCTGACTCTCCTGTCCCACTCTGCCATCTCCATCTTGGCCAGCTCCACTTTGGTCCGCTCTGCCATCTCCATCTTGGTTAGCTCTATCCTGGTGCGCTCGGCCATCTCTTCCTTCAGATCAGTACACACATCAGTCATCACCTCTTGTATGATCTCTACTGCAGGGTTTGGGCCATAGAACGCCAGTCTGTTCTTTACCTCCCTCTGGAATTCAGTCTCCTCCACATTCACATTGGGGGGCGCTGCACTGTCGTGTTCCATGATGGCTGCTATCAAATCCGCTTTTGTTTTGTTGCTGGCGATTAACCCTCGGGCTTCCACCAGATCTTTTAATGTAGTCCTCTTTAACTTCTGGTAGTTGTCTTCCATTCATTCCTTTCCTCCTGTAGAAGGGGTATCACATCCCGCTGTCTGCCACCAGTGTAATGGGGTCTACTGTTGTGAATTCTGTTATCGAGCTCCCTCCTGTGGTCATGAATGGCACTTCAGCGAGTTCTGTCCATAGACTCCCTCTGGTGGCTGTGAGTGGAGCTGCTGCTTCTGAGGTTCCTTCCACAGGTGACGTAGGTTATTCTTTGGCTGGCTGCTCTATTTAACTCCACTCAGATCGTTACTCCATGCCAGCTGTCAATGTTCTTGTACTGGTTCAGTTCGCTCTTGGATCTTTCTGGTGACCTGTCTACTCCAGCAGAAGCTAAGTCCCTGCTAAGTTAAGTATTTGTTCATTGTTTCCTTGTCCAGCTGGCTATCATGATTTTGCCTTGCTAGTTGGAAGCTCTGGGATGCAGAGTGGCACCTCTGCACCGTGAGTCGGTGCGGAGGTCTTTTTGCACACTCTGCGTGGTCTTTTTGTAGGGTTTTGTGCTGACCGCAAAGATACCTTTCCTATCCTCAGTCTGTTTAGTAAGTCTGGCCTCCCTTTGCTAAAACCTGTTTCATTTCTGTGTTTGTGACTTTCATCTTAACTCACAGTCAATATTTGTGGGGGGCTGCCTTTTCCTTTGGGGAATTTCTCTGAGGCAAGGTAGGCTTTATTTTCTATCTTTAGGGCTAGTTAGCTCTTAGGCTGTGAAGAGGCATCTAGGTCATGTTAGGTACGCTCCACGGCTATTTCTAGTTGTGTGATAGGATTAGGGGTTGCGGTCAGCAGAGCTCCCACTTCTCAGAGCTTGTCCTGTGTGAGTTTAACCATCAGGTCGTTCCGGGTGCTCCTAACCACCAGGTCATAACAGTACAGCTGGCCCAAAGTATTAATGCATCTCAATAGAGGGATAAGAGAAGTTCTGAGACCTTTTTTTTTTCTCTGCAGTGTTTTTTGTCTTTCTTTTCCCCTAAACCTCTGGGTGGTTCAGGACACAGGTGTAGATATGGACATTCAAGGTCTGTCCTCTTGTGTGGATCATCTCACTGCAAGGGTACAAAACATTCAAGATTTTGTGGTTCAGAATCCGATGTTAGAGCCTAGAATTCCAATTCCTGATTTGTTTTCTGGGGATAGATCTAAGTTCCTGAATTTCAAAAATAATTGTAAACTGTTTCTAGCTTTGAAACCCCGCTCCTCTGGTGACCCCGTTCAACAAGTAAAAATCATTATTTCTTTGTTGCGTGGTGACCCTCAAGACTGGGCATTTTCCCTTGCGCCAGGAGATCCTGCATTGCGTGATGTAGATGCGTTTTTTCTGGCGATTGGATTGCTTTATGATGAACCAAATTCAGTGGATCAGGCAGAGAAAATCTTGCTAGCTTTGTGTCAGGGTCAGGATGAAGCGGAGGTGTACTGTCAGAAGTTTAGAAAGTGGTCTGTGCTTACTCAGTGGAATGAGTGTGCCCTGGCGGCAATTTTCAGAAAGGGTCTTTCATGTCATGGTGGGATTTCCCACGCCTGCTGGTCTGAATGAGTCTATGTCCTTGGCCATTCAGATCGATCGGCGCTTGCGTGAGCGCAAAGCTGTGCACCATTTGGCGGTATTCTCTGAGCATAGGCCTGAGCCTATGCAGTGTGATAGGACTTTGACTAGAGCTTTGAACGGCAAGAACACAGACGGCGGAATGGGCTGTGTTTTTACTGTGGTGATTCCACTCATGCTATCTCCGATTGTCCTAAGCGCACTAAGCGGTTCACTAGGTCTGCCACCATTAGTACGGTACAGTCTAAATTTCTTTTCTCCGTTACTCTGATTTGCTCTCTGTCGTCCTATTCTGTTATGGCATTTGTGGATTCAGGCGCTGCCCTGAATTTGATGGACTTGGAGTTTGCCAGGCGCTGTGGTTTTTTCTTGGAGCCCTTGCAGTATCTTATTCCATTGAGAGGAATTGATGCTATGCCTTTGGCCAAGAATAAGCCTCAGTACTGGACTCAATTGACCATGTGCATGGCTCCTGCACATCAGGAGGATATTCGCTTTTTGGTGTTGCATAATCTGCATGATGTGGTCATTTTGTGGTTGCCAGGGCTACAGGTCCATAATCCAGTATTGGATTGGAAATCTATGTCTGTGTCCGGTTGGTGTTGTCAGGGGGTACATGGTGATGTTCCATTGCTGTCAATTTCGCCTTCTACTCCTTCTGAAGTCCCTGAGTTTTTGTCAGATTACCGGGATGCATTTGAAGAGCCCAAATCAGGTGCCTTACCTCCTCATAGGGATTGCGATTGTGCTATTAATTTGATTCCTGGTAGTAAGTTTCCTAAGGGCCGACTGTTTAATTTATCTGTGCCAGAGCACGCCGCCATGCGGAGTTATATAAAGGAATCCTTGGAGAAAGGTCATATTCGCCCGTCGTCATCACCGTTGGGAGCAGGGTTCTTTTTTGTGGCCAAGAAGGATGGCTCTTTGAGACCTTGTATTGATTACCGCCTTCTTAATAAGATCACAGTCAAATTTCAGTACCCTTTGCCGCTGCTGTCTGATTTGTTTGCTCGGATTAAGGGGGCTAGTTGGTTCACCAAGATAGATCTTCGAGGGGCGTATAATCTTGTGCGAATTAAACAGGGCGATGAATGGAAAACAGCATTTAATACGCCCAAGGGCCATTTTGAGTACCTGGTTATGCCATTCGGGCTTTCTAATGCTCCATCTGTGTTTCAGTCCTTTATGCATGACATTTTCCGAGAGTACCTGGATAGATTCATGATTGTATATTTGGATGATATTTTGGTCTTTTCGGATGATTGGGAGTCTCATGTGAAGCAGGTCAGAATGGTGTTCCAGGTCCTTCGTGCGAATTCCTTGTTTGTGAAGGGGTCGAAATGTCTCTTTGGGGTTCAGAAGGTTTCATTTTTGGGTTTCATTTTTTCCCCTTCTACTATCGAGATGGACTCTGTTAAAGTTCAGGCCATTTATGATTGGACTCAGCCGACATCTGTGAAGAGTCTGCAGAAGTTCCTGGGCTTTGCTAATTTTTACCGTCGCTTCATCGCTAATTTTTCTAGTGTTGCTAAACCGTTGACTGATTTGACCAAGAAACGTGCTGATGTGGTCAATTGGTCATCTGCGGCTGTAGAGGCTTTTCAGGAGTTGAAGCGTCGTTTTTCTTCTGCCCCTGTGTTGTGCCAGCCTGCTGTTTCGCTCCCGTTTCAGGTCGAGGTTGATGCTTCTGAGATTGGAGCAGGGGCTGTTTTGTCGCAAAGAAGTTCTGATGGCTCGGTGATGAAACCATGTGCCTTCTTTTCTAGAAAATTCTCGCCTGCTGAGCGCATTTATGATGTTGGCAATCGAGAGTTGTTGGCCATGAAGTGGGCATTCGAGGAGTGGCGACATTGGCTTGAAGGAGCCAAGCATCGCGTGGTGGTCTTGACGGATCACAAGAATTTGACTTATCTCGAGTCTGCCAAACGGTTGAATCCTAGACAGGCTCGATGGTCGCTGTTTTTCTCCTGTTTTGATTTTGTGGTTTCGTACCTTCCGGGCTCTAAGAATGTGAAGGCTGATGCCCTGTCAAGGAGTTTTGTGCCTGACTCTCCGGGTGTTCCTGAGCCGGCAAGTATTCTCAAAGAGGGGGTAATTTTGTCTGCCATCTCCCCTGATTTGTGGCGCGTGCTGTAGAAGTTTCAGGCTGATAGACCGGACCGTTGTCCAGCGGAGAAACTGTTTGTCCCTGATAGATGGACTAGTAGAGTTATCTCTGAGGTTCATTGTTCGGTGTTGGCGGGTCATCCTGGAATCTTTGGTACCAGAGATTTGGTGGCTAGATTCTTTTGGTGGCCTTCTTTGTCACTGGATGTGCGTTCTTTTGTGCAGTCCTGTGGGACTTGTGCTCGGGCTAAGCCCTGTTGTTCTCGTGCCAGTGGGTTGCTTTTGCCCTTGCCGGTCCCGAAGAGGCCCTGGACGCATATTTCCATGGATTTTATTTCAGATCTCCCTGTCTCTCAAAGGATGTCGGTCATTTGGGTGGTTTGTGATCGCTTCTCTAAGATGGTCCATTTGGTACCCTTATCTAAATTGCCTTCCTCCTCTGAGTTGGTGCCATTGTTTTTCCAGCATGTGGTTCGTTTGCATGGCATTCCGGAGAACATTAACTCGGACAGAGGTTCCCAGTTTGTTTCAAGGTTTTGGCGGTCCTTTTGTGCTAAGATGGGCATTGATTTGTCTTTTTCTTCGGCTTTCCATCCTCAGACAAATGGCCAAACCGAACGAACTAATCAGACTCTGGAAACATATCTGAGATGCTTTGTTTCTGCTGATCAGGATGATTGGGTGTCCTTCTTGCCTTTGGCTGCGTTCGCCCTTAATAATCAGGCCAGCTCGGCTACTTTGGTTTCGCCTTTTTTCTGTAATTCTGGTTTCCATCCTTGTTTCTCTTCAGGGCAGGTTGAGCCTGCGGACTGTGGATACGGTGGTGGACAGGTTGCAGCAGATTTGGACTCATGTGGTGGACAATTTGACATTGTCCCAGGAGAAGGCTCAACGTTTTGCTAACCACCTGCGCTGTGTTGGTCCCCGACTTCGTGTTGGGGATTTGGTTTGGTTGTCATCTCGTCATGTTCCTATGAAGGTTTCCTCTCCTAAGTTTAAGCCTCGTTTCATTGGTCCGTATAAGATTTCTGAAGTTCTCAATCCTGTGTCATTTCGTTTGGCCCTTCCAGCTTCTTTTGCCATCCATAATGTGTTCCATAGGTCGTTATTGCGGAGATACGTGGCGCCTATGGTTCCCTCCGTTGATCCTCCTGCCCCAGTGTTGGTCGAGGGGGAGTTGGAGTATGTGGTGGAGAAGATTTTGGATTCTCGTATTTCGAGACGGAAACTCCAGTACCTGGTCAAGTGGAAGGGTTATGGTCAGGAAGATAATTCCTGGGTTTTTGCCTCTGATGTTCATGCTGCCGATCTAGTTCGTGCCTTTAATTTGGCTCGTCCTGATCGGCCTGGGGGCTCTGGTGAGGGTTCGGTGACCCCTCCTCAAGGGGGGGTACTGTTGTGAATTCTGTTATCGAGCTCCCTCCTGTGGTCATGAATGGTACTTCGGCGAGTTCTGTCCATGGACTCCCTCTGGTGGCTGTGAGTGGAGCTTCTGCTTCTGAGGTTCCTTCCACAGGTGACGTAGGTTATTCTTTGGCTGGCTGCTCTATTTAACTCCACTCAGATCGTTACTCCATGCCAGCTGTCAATGTTCTTGTACTGGTTCAGTTCGCTCTTAGATCTTTCTGGTGACCTGTCTACTCCAGCAGAAGCTAAGTCCCTGCTAAGTTAATTATTTGTTCATTGTTTCCTTGTCCAGCTGGCTATCATGATTTTGCCTTGCTAGTTGGAAGCTCTGGGATGCAGAGTGGCACCTCCGCACCGTGAGTCGGTGCGGAGGTCTTTTTGCACACTCTGCGTGGTCTTTTTGTAGGGTTTTGTGCTGACCGCAAAGATACCTTTCCTATCCTCAGTCTGTTTAGTAAGTCTGGCCTCCCTTTGCTGAAACCGGTTTCATTTCTGTGTTTGTGACTTTCATCTTAACTCACAGTCAATATGTGTGGGGGGCTGCCTTTTCCTTTGGGGAATTTCTCTGAGGCAAGGTAGGCTTTATTTTCTATCTTTAGGGCTAGTTAGCTCTTAGGCTGTGAAGAGGCGTCTAGGTCGTGTTAGGTACGCTCCACGGCTATTTCTAGTTGTGTGAAAGGATTAGGGGTTGCGGTCAGCAGAGCTTCCACTTCTCAGAGCTTGTCCTGTGTAAGTTTAACCATCAGGTCGTTCCGGGTGCTCTTAACCACCAGGTCATAACAGTCTACTTTCAGCACCCCCCGTGTTTCAGGAGGTCCACTCTGCTTTTGCTGGATTCTGAATGAAGGACGCTGGCTGGAATTCCTTGATTACGTGAGAGCATATAAAAGCTGACTGCTACTCCACGTATTTCCAGTCTAAAAGAACACACTTTATTCACAGCACACAGAATATATAACACAGATACACAGGCCAGGCCAATAGAAAAAGCAGGTCAGACATATATTACAATAGCCGCAGGGGGCCGGAGCCTGCTGATATTTACTGTGGGAATTACAAAGGTGGGGAGGACAGAAGGGGGATATCATGTTATCTCTGCCGAGGGGCGTAGCCTGTGGACTGATGCATTTCACATAGAATATATTATACATAATATATACAGCATAACATATTCTTGGTGCTGGGGGTTCTGTAACAGGATGTTCCTGCCCATTTATTTCCTGAGACAGCACGGCTCCCAACCCAACTTTGAAGCATTTGTCTGGACCACGAATACTTTACACGAGTCTTAGTGTCCCACACTAAGCATGGCAAACAGAAAAAGGAGAAGAGAACTGTATGAGAAACAAAATTGTTGAAAAATATCAACAATCTCAAGGTTTCAAGTCCATCTTTAGAGCTCTGAATGTTCCTTTTTCCACATTGCTCAACATAATCAAGAAGTTTACAACCCATTGCACTGTAGATCATTTCAGTGGATGTGGACAGCAAAGAAAATGTAATCAAAGGTTGCAATGCTGGATAGTTTGAAGGGTAGATAGGCAGCACCAATCAAGTTCCAAAGAAATTCAAGCTGTCCAGCACATTCAGGGTGCATCAGTGTCTGCTCGAACTATACGTCAACATTTGAATTAAATGAAATGCTCTGACAGGAGACCCATGAGGACGCCATTGGTGACACAGTGGCCCAAAAAAAAAGCTAGACTGCAGTTTGCCAAAATGTACATGAGTAAGTCAAAATCCTTCTGGGAAAGTGTCTTGTGGACAGATGAGACCAAGATAGACCTTTTTGGGAAAGCACATCATTCTATTGTTTACCAAAATTGGAATGAGGCCTACAAAGAAAAGAAAACAGTACATACAGTCAAATATAATGGAAGTTCAAAAAAGTTTTGGGGTTATTTTGTTGCCTCTGGTACTGGGTGACTTGTCTGTTTTCAAGGCATCATGAGATCTGAAGATTATCAAAGGAGTTTGGGTGGCCCAGTGTCAGAAAGCTAGGTTTGTGTCCAAGGTCTTGAGTCTTCCACCAGGACAATGACTCCAAATATACATCAAGAAGCACCCAGAAATGAATGGAAACAAAGCATTGTAGGGTTCTGAAGTGGCCAGCAATGAGTCCGTATCAAAACCCCATTGAATACCTGTAGAGAGATCTTAAAATTACTTTTGGGAGAAAGCACGCTTCAGATACAGTGGGGGAAAAAATAATTTAGTCAGCCACCAATTGTGCAAGTTCTCCCACTTTAAAAGATGATAGAGGCCTGTAATTGACATCATAGGTAGACCACAACTATGAGAGTCAAAATTGAGAAAACAAATCCAGAAAAACACCTTGACTGATTTGGCAAGATATATTTTTCAAATTATGGAGGAAAATAAGTATTTGGTCACCTAAAAACATGCAAGATTTCTGGCTCTCACAGACCTGTAACTTAAGAGGCTCCTCTGTCTTCCACTCATTACCTGTAGTAATGGCACCTGTTTGAACTTATCAGTATAAAAGACACCTGTCCACATCCTCAAACAGTCACACTCCAAGCTCCCCTATGGTGACAACCAAAGAGCTCTCGAAGGACACCAGAAACAAAATTGTAGCCCTGCACCAGGCTGGGAAGACTGAATCTGCAATAGGCAAGCAGCTTCGTGTGATGAAATCAACTGTGGGAGCCATAATAAGAAAATGGAAGACATACAAGACCACTGATAATCTCCCTCGATCTTGGGCTCCACACAAGATCTCACCTGTGGGGACAAAAATACCAGAACCACACGGGGGACCTAGTGAATGACCTGCATAGAGCTGGGACCAGTGTAACAAACGCTACCATCAGTAACACACTATGACACCAGGGACTCAGATCCTGCAGTGCCAAACGTGTCCCCCTGCTTAAGCCAAGACATGTCCGGGCCCATCTGAAGTTTTCTAGAGAGCATTTGGATTATCCAGGAGCGTATTGGGAGAATGTCATATGGTCTGATGAAACCAAAGTAGAACTGTTTGGTAGAAACAAAACTTGTCGTGCTTGGAAGAGACAGAATGCTGAGTTTCATCCAAAGAACACCATACCTACTGTGAAGAATGGGGGTGGCAACATCATGCTTTGGGGATGTTTCCCTGCAAAGGGACCAGGACGCCTGATCAGTGTACATGAAAGAATGAATGGGGCCATGTATCGTGAGATTTTGAATACATACCTCCTTCCATCAGCAAGGGCATTGAAGATGAAACTTGGATGCATCTTTACCCATGATAATGATCCCCAGCACACTGCCAGAGCAATGAAGGAGTGGCTTCGTAAGAAGCATATGAAGGTCCTGGAGTGGCCTAGCCAGTCTCTAGATCTTAACCCCATAGAAAATCTTTGGAGGGAGTTAAAAGTCTGTTTTGCCCAGCGACAGGCCCAAAACATCACTGCTCTAGAGGAGATCTGCATGGAAGAATGGGCCAACATACCACCAAGAGTGTGTGCCAACTTTGTGAAAACGTACAGAAAACGTTTGACCTCTGCAATTGCCAACAAAGAATATATAACAAAATATTAAGATGAACTTTTGTTAATGACCAAATACTTATTTTCCACCATAATTTAAAAAATAAATCTTACCAAATCAGTCAAGATGATTTTCTGGATTTGTTTTGTCAATTTTGACTCTCTTAGTTGTGGTCTATGATGTCAATTACAGGCCTCTCTCATCTTTCTAAGAGGGAGAACTTGCATAATTTGTGGCTGATTAAATACTTTTTTCCTCACTGTATGAGAGACCTGGAGCAGTTTGCAAAAGAAGAGTGTCCCAAAATTCCAGTTGAAAGTGAAAGAAGCTTGTTGATGGTTATAGGATGCAATTGATTGCAGTTATTTAATCCGAAGGTTATGCAACCAAATATAAAGTTAAGAGTGCTAACAATTTTGTCCAATCATTCTGTGCGTTTTGTGTGAAATTAAGTCCATTTTGCCTTTTTTCCAATTTTCTATGTTGTTCCACTGCACACAAAGGAAATAATCTTCTGGGAGAAATACTTCATTTTTGGAACAATAACAAGAGTGCCAACTCTTTGCCCATGACTGCACACACACGTATATATATATATATATATATATTTACAGTTACCGTATATACTCGAGTATAAGCCGAGATTTTCAGCCCATTTTTTTGGGCTGAAAGTCCCCCTCTCGGCTTATACTCGAGTCATACCCGGGGGTCGGCAGGTGAGGGGGAGCGGGGGCTGTGTAGTTATACTTACCTGCTGCGGCGCGGTCCCTGCGTTCCCTGGCTTCCCCGGCGCTGCAGATTCTTCCTGTACTGAGCGGTCACATGGCACCGCTCATTACAGAAATGAATAGGCGGCTCCACCTCCCATAGGGGAGGAGCCGCATATTCATTGCTGTAAATGATCGGTAACTGTCACCGCTCAATTACAGGAAGAAGCTGCAGCGCCGGGGAAGCCAGGGACTGCAGGGACCGCGCCGCAGCAGGTAAGGGGAGCGCAGCGCTGCACGATATTTACCTGCTCCTCGCTCCGGTGCGGCTCCGTCTGCAGCGTCCTCTAGCAGTGACGCTCAGGTTAGAGGGCGCGGTGACGTAGTCAGTGCGCGCTCTCTGCTGAGCGTCAGTGCTGAAGACGGAGCCGCACGAGGAGCAGGTAATTATTGAAAGCGCTAGCGTCCTGAGCAAGAGAGATGAGTATGTGATTTTTTTTTTTATTGCAGCACCAGCAGCATTATATATGGCACAGCTTTATAAGGAGCATCTATGGGGCCATAATCAACGCTGCAGAGCAATATATATGGCACTGCACAGCGTGATAAGGAGCATCTATGGGGCCATAATCAACGGTGCAGAGCAATCTATATGGCACCGCACAGCGTGATAAGGAGCATCTATGGGGCCATAATCAAAGGTGCAGAGCAATATATATGGCACAGCTTTATAAGGAGCATCTATGGGGCCATAATCAACGGTGCAGAGCAATATATATGGCACAGCTTTATAAGGAGCATCTATGGGGCCATAATCAAAGGTGCAGAGCAATATACAGTTAGGTCCATATATATTTGGACAGAGACAACATTTTTCTAATTTTGGTTATAGACATTACCACAATGAATTTTAAACAAAACAATTCAGATGCAGTTGAAGTTCAGACTTTCAGCTTTCATTTGAGGGTATCCACATTAAAATTGGATGAAGGGTTTAGAAGTTTCAGCTCCTTAACATGTGCCACCCTGTTTTTAAAGGGACCAAAAGTAATTGGACAATTGAATCCAAAGCTATTTCATGGAAAGGTGTGGGCAATCCCTTCATTATGTCATTCTCAATTAAGCAGATAAAAGGCCTGGAGTTGATTTGAGGTGTGGTGCTTGCATTTGGAAGATTTTGCTGTGAAGTAAACATGCGGTCAAAGGAGCTCTCCATGCAGGTGAAACAAGCCATCCTTAAGCTGCGAAAACAGAAAAAACCCATCCGAGAAATTGCTACAATATTAGGAGTGGCAAAATCTACAATTTGGTACATCCTGAGAAAGAAAGAAAGCACTGGTGAACTCATCAATGCAAAAAGACCTGGGCGCCCACGGAAGACAACAGTGGTGGATGATCGCTGAATAATCTCCATGGTGAAGAGAAACCCCTTCACAACAGTCAACCAAGTGAACAACACTCTCCAGCAGGTCGGCGTATCAATATTCTAATCTACCATAAAGAGAAGACTGCATGAAAGTAAATACAGAGGGTTCCCTGCACGGTGCAAGCCACTCATAAGCATCAAGACTGGACTATGCTAAAAAACATCTAAAAAAGTCAGCAAAGTTCTGGAAGAACTTTCTTTGGACAGATGAAACCAAGATCAACCTCTACCAGAATGATGGAAAGAGAAAAGTATGGCAAAGGCGTGGTACAGCTCATGATCCAAAGCATACCATATCATCTGTAAAACACGGCGGAGGCAGTGTGATGGCTTGGGCATGCCTGGCTGCCAGTGGCACTGGGTCACTAGTGTTTATTAATGATGTGACACAGGACAGAAGCAGCCGAATGAATTCTGAGGTATTCAGAGACATACTGTGTGCGCAGATCCAGCCAAATGCAGCCAAACTGATTGGTCCTCGTTTCATACTACAGATGGACAATGACCCAAAACATAAAGCCAAAGCAACCCAGGAGTTTATTAAAGCAAAGAAGTGGAATATTCTTGAATGGCCAAGTCAGTCACCTGATCTCACCCCAATTGAGCAGCATTTCACTTGTTAAAGACTAAACTTCAGACAGAAAGGCCCACAAACAAACAGCAACTGAAAACCACCGAAGTGAAGGCCTGGCAGAGCATCAAATAGGAGGAAACACAGCGTCTGGTGATGTCCATGAGTTCAAGACCTCAGGCAGTCATTGCCAACAAAGGGTTTTCAACCAAGTACTAAAAATGAACATTTTATCTAAAATTATTAAATCTGTCCAAGTACTTTTGGTCCCTTCAAAAACAGGGTGGCACATGTTAAGGAGCTGAAACTCCTAAACCCTTCATCCAATTTTAATGTGGATACCCTTAAATGAAAGCTGAAAGTCTGAACTTCAACTGCATCTGAATTGTTTTGTTTAAAATTCATTGTGGTAATGTCTATAACCAAAATTAGAAAAATGTTGTCTCTGTCCAAATATATATGGACCTAACTGTATATGGGGCACAGCTTTGTAAGGAGAATCTATGGGGCCATAATCAACGGGTCAGAGCAATATATACGGCACAGCTTTATAAGGAGAATCTATGGGGCCATAATGAACAGTGCAGAGCAATATATATATGGCACAGCTTTATAAGGAGCATCTATGGGGCCATAATCAAAGGTGCAGAGCATATATATATATATGGGGCACAGCTTTATAAGGAGCACCTATGGGGCCATAATCAACGGTGCAGAGCAATATATATGGGGCACAGCTTTATAAGGAGCACCTATGGGGCCATAATCAACGGTGCAGAGCATTCTATATGGCACAGCTTTATAAGGAGCATCTATGGGGCCATAATGAACGGTGCAGAGCATATATGGCACAGCTTTATAAGGAGCATCTATGGGGCCATAATCAACGGTGCAGAGCAATATATATATGGCACAGCTTTCACAGGAGCATCTATGGGGCCATAATGAACGGTATAGAGCATTGTATATAGCACAGCTTTATGTGGAGCATCTATGGGGCCATAATGAACGGTGCAGAGCATTGTATATAGCACAGTTGTATATGGAGCATCTATGGGGCAATAATGAACGGTATGGAGCATCTATTTTTATTTTTGAAATTTACCAGTAGCTGCTGCATTTCCTACCCTAGGCTTATACTCGAGTCAATAAGTTTTCCCAGTTTTTTGTGGCAAAATTAGGGGGTCAGCTTATACTCGGGTCGGCTTATACTCGAGTATATACGGTATATGAAAAAGTTTGGGCATCCCTATTAATCTTAAGCTTAATGTTTTATAAAAATTGTTTTTTTTTGCCACAGCTATTTCAGTTTCATATATTTAATAACTGTTGGACACAGTAATGTTTCTGCCTTGAAATGAGGTTTATTGTACAGAAAATGTGCAATTTGCATTCACACAAAATTTGACAGGTGCAAAAGTATGGGCACCCTTATCATTTTCTTGTTTTAAATACTCCTACCTACTTTTTACTGACTTACTAAAGCACTTTTTTTTGTTTGTTAACCTCAATCATGAGAAAAGCTACTTAAAGTGGCCACTTGCAAGTTGTTCTCCTGTTTGAATCTCCTCTGAAGAGTGGCATCATGGGCTCCTCAAAACAACTGTCTAATGATCTGAAAACAAAGATTATTCAACATAGTTGTTCAGGGGAAGGATACAAAAAGCTGTCTCAGAGATTTAACCTGTCAATTTCCACTGTGTGGAACATAGTAAGGAAATTGAAGAATACAGGTACAGTTCTTGTTAAGGCCAGAAGTGGCAGGCCAAGAAAAACATCAGAAAGACAGAGAAGAAGAATGGTGAAATCAGTCAAGGACAATCCTCAGACCACCTCCAGAGAGCTGCAGCATCAACTTGCTGCAGATGGTGTCACTGTGCATCGGTCAACTATACAACGCACTTTGCACAAGGAGAAGCTGTATGGGAGAGTGATGCGAAAGAAGCCGTTTGTGCAAGCACGCCACAAACAGAGTCGGCTGAGGTATGCAAAAGCACATTTGGAGAAGCCAATTTCTTTTTGGAAGAAGGTCCTGTGGACTGATGAAACCAAGATTGAGTTGTTTGGTCATACAAAAAGGCGTTATGCATGGCGGCCAAAAAACACAGCATTCCAAGAAAAACACTTGCTACCCACAGTAAAATTTGGTGGAGGTTCCATCATGCTTTGGGGCTGTGTGGCCAATGCCGACGCCGGGAATCTTGTAAAAGTTGAGGGACACATGGATTCCTCTCAGCATCAGCAGATTCTTGACAATAATGTTCATGAATCAGTGACAAAGTTGAAGTTACGCAGGGGATGGATCCTTCAGCAAGACAATGCTCCAAAACACCGCTCCAAATCTACTCAGGCATTCATGCAGAGGAACAATTACACTGTTCTGGAATGGCCATCCCAGTCCCCAGACCTGAATATCATTGAACATCTGTGGGATCATTTGAAGAGGGCTGTCCATGCTCGGCGACCATCAAACTTAACTGAACTGGAATTGTTTTGTAAAGAGGAATGGTCAAAAATACCTTCATACAGGATCCAGGAACTCATTAAAAGCTACAGGAAGCGACTAGAGGCTGTTATTTTGCAAAAGGAGGATCTACTAAATATTAATGTCACTTTTCTGGAGGGGTGCCCATACTTATGCACCTGTCAAATTTTGTTTGAATGCAGATTGCACATTTTCTGTTAGTACAATAAACCTCATTTCAAGGCAGAAACATTACTGTGTCAAACAGTTATTAGATACATGAAACTGAAATAGATGTTGCAAAAAAAAACAATTTTTATAAAACATTAAAGGGAACCTGTCACCCCGTTTTTTCAGATTGAGCTATAAATACTGTTAAATAGGGCCTGCGCTGTGCGTTACTATAGTGTATGTAGTGTTCCCTGATTCCCCATGTATGCTGAGAAATACATTACCAAAGTCGCCGTTTTCGCCTGTCAATCAGGCTGGTCTGGTCAGGTGGGCGTGTTCACAGCGGTCTTTTCTTCCCCAGCTTTCTGTTGGTGGCGTAGTGGTGTGCGCATGTCCAAGGTCCGAATTCCCTGCGCCCACGTGAAGACACAGCGTGCGATCTGCGCTGTAATCCCTTGCATCGGTGGGGGCAGCCATCTTCCTGGGGCCGCGCGTGCGCAGATGGAGTGCTCTGCTGCACGGGGCTTCAGGAAAATGGCCGCGGGATGCCGCGCGTGCGCATTAGAGATCGCGGCGGCCATTTTCCCAAAGCCGAGATGCAAACTCGGCTTTGGGAAAATGGCCGCCGCGATCTCTAATGCGCACGCGCGGCATCCCGCGGCCATTTTCCTGAAGCCCCGTGCAGCAGAGCACTCCATCTGCGCACGCGCGGCCCCAGGAAGATGGCCGCCCCCACCGATGCAAGGGATTACAGCGCAGATCGCGCGCTGTGTCTTCACGTGGGCGCAGGGAATTCGGACCTTGGACATGCGCACACCACTACGCCACCAACGGAAAGCTGGGGAAGAAAAGAGCGCTGTGAACACGCCCACCTGACCAGACCAGCCTGATTGACAGGCGAAAACGGCGACTTTGGTAATGTATTTCTCAGCATACATGGGGAATCAGGGTACACTACATACACTATAGTAACGCACCGCGTAGGCCCTATTTAACAGTATTTATAGCTCAATCTGAAAAAACGGGGTGACAGGTTCCCTTTAAGCTTAAGATTAATCTTAAGCTTAATGTTTTATAAAAATTGTTTTTTTTTGCAACATCTATTTCAGTTTCATATATATATAGGGCTGCTGCTGGGTTTTATATATTAGAAGCTGCTGTTGGGCTGTATATATATGAGGGGCTGCTGCTGGCCTGTATATATCAGAGGCAGTTGCTGTGCTGGCTGTATATAGAATAGAGGCTGAGGGGCTGTATAATGTGTATACACAGCACTGTACTGTAAACAGGTCCACACTAGTATACACAGCACTGTACTGTAAACAGGTCCACACTATATACATACAGTATTCACCGACACACTGTAATGCAGGATATAGTGTGGACTTGTACATACAGTATGGTACTGTGTAGGACAGGAGCTGCAAGAAAGATACACAGACAGACAGACACACATAGACACACACAGACACACACACAGACACAGACACACACAGACAGACAAAGATCATACTCACCCACCGCGACACTGTGAAGACTGACCCACTTCACCTCTGAATCTTCAGTGACTGAAGATCCAGAGTGAAGTCCTGCCGCTCTCCGCGGTGGAGAATCCTCTTCTCGCGCCAACATCGTGGCTCTGCCTCCCTCCTCGAAGGTAGCTGAACAAACTCTCATCTGATCTAATCCGAGGGAGCGATCATATAGCTGAATAGGTAGCGCCTAGAAGCTTCTGTTGGGATCGGAGAAGGCTGCCGCATGCCATAAGCTAAGCATTGGCTACAGGGAGGGTACTAAGGAAGGCTGGCTAGGCTAGCCAGGTCAGTGGATGCTGACGCAGGTCAGGTGCCATGACTCTGCCACTCTGTGCCAGCCACTGAGATGTAGGACCGTAGCCAGAACCCTACACTTTTAATAGTTTCTCTTTTGTTAAATGTTCCTTATCATTAGAAATGGTTCACAGCAAAGAGACGTGTATTTTACATGTTTTGAGATATTTATCCCTATATTGGTGGGAGGCCCCTGCTTGGTGGGTGGCCCAGGGCCCGGGCCCCTCGGGCCCACCCCTAAATCCGGGCCTGGTTGTAGTTGAGTTTGTGTGCAACTGCAGATGCAGGGTATGAGGCATCTTTGCATGCACCATGGACAGGGGACTGGCTTGCACGCACAACATCAGAAGACGCAGTGGTATCACCCGCAGACACTGTTCATGGAGCCTTATGTTCAACCATCAAAGTCGGGTGCTTTGCTGCCATGTGCCTGATCATGCTTGTGGTGGTTAGAATAGGAGTTTTGCTACCCCTGCTGATGCGAGCATGGCCGGTGGTGCAAATGACCTTTTTGGAGTTATCGGCACAGTCTTTAAAAAACAACCAGGCTGTTATGGGGACACTCAGTGTCTCCCTCTCCCACAAAACCTCCTCACCTCGACCCCAGTCTTTCGGTGTTCCCCAAGGCTCAGTTCTAGGACCCTTACTCTTCTCCATCTACACCTTTGGCCTGGGGCAGCTGATGTAATGGCACGGTTTGCAATATCATCAGTACGCCGATGACACGCAGATCTACCAGTCTGTACTTGACATCACCTCCTTACTGACCAAAATCACATGTCTTCCCACTATTTCATCCTTCTTTTCTGATCGCTTATGTAAGAGGGAAAGTTTGCCCAAGAGAAAATTATTTTCCAGACATTCAAGGCCTTTTTTGCACATTTTTTGCAGCTGCGATCTTCATCTTCTTGGTGTGGATGTGGTAAATTTCAAAGTCATCATCAATACCATCATCGTCCATATCTTGTAAAGAGGAAATCTGGTGTTTCCCAGGGTCGTGGTTATCTACGTTTAGTGGCATTCCTTTTACAGTGTTCATTACACTAGAACAAATAATTTTCGACTGTGACATTTGGATATTATTGGTAATATGTATGGGTGAAGATGAAGAAGCTTGTGCCACGGGTGTGTTTATAGTTACGGACGGTGCACTCCTCTTTAAATTTAGTTTTTCACAAGCATCCATCAGTTTGTTTGGTTTTCCTTCAAAACTGATCTGTTTTCTCTAATTCAGCATCTCACGAACATGTTGCACTTTGCCCTTTCGACAGACGTGTGCGTCTTTGGCAACATATTTTTGACAGGCATTTTTTAGGCCGAGTATAACACGCGCATCTGTTACACCGATCTTCTGACGGGCATGAAACATTCTGGTATTTGGTGGTGGCTAAACTACTAATCTTTGCAGGCTGTATCCTGGATCTCATACCTCCCATAGTAACCGCTGTTATTAATCATGGACCTTCCCATTCCTATCAATCATGCCCCTTTTCCTGATCACTTCATCCAACGATTTCACTGACATATTTTTACTAAAAACCTGCACCTTCCCAGCAGCAACTGTGTATGAAACCTCTTTACAGTTTTGCAAGGTATTCATGATGACCGTAAACAATTTAAAAAAAAAAATAGACCTCCCCATGGGGAAATGTTTGTCAGCCCATGCACTTAGTGTATGAGCATTACAAATCTAGGAGACCCGCTCCTTTATATTGGGCCTACTTTTTCATGAGGCCTTCATCAACGTCTCATCATTCTCCGCCACTAGATCACCAGGGTTAACGTATTCCTTGCTATTACAGCCAGTACAATTTTTGGCAAGGGTGTCTATGATGCCCATAAAATATTTTTTAAAATGTACCTTCCATGGGGAAATGTTTGTCAGCCCATACACTTAGTGTGTGGGCATTACAAGTCTAGGAGACCCGCTCCTTTAAATTTTGCTTAGTTTTTAATGAGGCCTTCCTCCACCTCTCATCATTTTCCACCAATAGATCACCAGGGTACATGTGTTCCGTGCTGCTACAGACAGTCAATTTTTTGGCAAGGGTGTCTGTGATCCCTATTAAATATTTTTTTAAAATGTACCCCCATGGGAAAATGTTTGTCAGCCCATACACTTAGTATATTTGCATTACAAGTCTACCCGCTCCTTTGTAATGGGACTGTTTTTTTAAGAGGCCCTCCTCCATGTTTCTTCCAAGGGGGATTGGGGTGCGTGCAAATTTGGGTCAAGGCGGAACTTGCATTCAATGCATAAGGAAACAGTATGGCAGGACCAACTGAAGAATGTGAAGTGGGTTTTCCTGTGGCCATCCAGTTCCTGGGTTCAAAAGCTTATTGGGGTGCATATGACTTGATAGTAGGACAGGCCTTGCAGGTAATACATAAGAAAACAGTATGGAAGGACCAACTGAAGAAAGTGAAGTGGGTTTTCCTGTGGCCATCCAGTACCTGGGTTCAAAAGCTTATTGGAGTGCATATGACTTGATAGCAGGGCAGGGCTTGCAGGTAATACATAAGAAAACAGTATGGCAGGACCGACAGAAGAATGTGAAGTGGGTTTTCCTGTGGTCATCCAGTATCTAGGTTCAAAGGCTTATTGGGGTGCATGTGACTTGATAGCAGGGCAGGCCTTGCATTCAATGCAACATTTTTTCAGTAAGCCCTCCTGTACCTCTCGTGAAAGGGATATTGGAGTGCGTTGTAATTGTTGGCAGCCCAGCCACTCACTTCATAGGCAATAACAGCATAGGAGACCCACTGTTTAATAATGGCCCTTTAAAAATATTAATGCCGCCTGATGCCTCTCTAAAAATAGGCTTTGAGACTTTAAGACTGAGTCCCTTTTTCATAAATGTAACAATATTTGTCTCCTTAAGCGTCACACACCATATGGCCAGCTAGGGTTGTTAAATGTTACAATGACATTTCCCAGTGAATGCATTTGTATTGGTTGAAAGCAGTGTAAAAGTTGAAAAACACATCAAAAACGCTGAGTGTGAACATAGCCCAAGTGGTGGAGGAACATTTTGGTCTGGGGTTAATTATTTTGCCTTATATACAAGTCATTACCCTGGAAAGGATGTAACTTAATGTATTTCCCAGCAAAAATCCATTTTGGTTTCGTTTTTGTATGTTTTTTGGTGTGCCTGTAAAAATGGCGTGAAACTCTGACAACATTGCTTACAGCTGTGACTTTGTAGTCAGAAATGCTTCCGGGGCGATCCCCATGATGTTCCCATGTCATTTGAGCAGTGTTTCCATCCTTTTCAGACGTTTTTAGACCTTAAAAGGACCCCCGACGGGGATCGCGGTAAAAATACTCGGGTTTCCCATAGACTTACATTGGGCTCGTTGCTCGGGTCGAGTACCTGAGTATTCCAATTTGCTCGACCCGAGCATTTTAGTGCTTGCTCATCACTAATTATAAGCTATGTTTAAATATTTTTGTAATCCAATTTGTGTATGATGTATCAGCACTAAAATAGTCTAAATTGGTGAAGTGAATTGAGAAAAATCTAGGCATGAATTAAATTTATGGGATGAAATAACTAAAAATTGTTATGTGCATATGTATTCAACTCTTTTGCGACGAAGCTCCTAAAAAATTCTGGTGAAAGCAATTACCTTTATAAGTCTCATGCTTAGTGAAGTTCACCTATATGCAATCTAAATGTTTCACATGGTCTGTCAGTATATACACACCTTTTCTGAAATACTACATAGGCTGCAACACCATTAACCCATTTACAAGTGCTTCTCACAAAATTAGAATATCATCAAAAACTTTATTTCAGTTCTTCAATACAAAAAGTGAAACTCATATTATATAGAGTCACTACAAACAGAGTGATCTATTTCAAGTGTTTATTAATGAATGTTGATTATGTATTACAGCCAATGAAAACTCAAAAACTCATTCTCAGTAAATTAGAATAATTAACAAAAAACACCTGCAAAGGCTTCCTAAGCGTTTAAAAGGGTCCCTTAGTCTGTTTCAGTAAGCTCCACAATCATGGGGAAGACTGCTAACTTGACAGATGTCCAGAAGGCAGTCATTGACACTCCACAAGGAAGCTAAGCTACAAAAGGCCATTGCTAAAGAAGCTGGCTGATCACAGAGTGCTGTATCCAAGCATATTAATGGAAAGTTGAGTGGAAGGAAAAAGTGGGGTAGAAAAAGGTGCAACCGGGATAACCGCAGCCTAGAAAGGATTGTTAAGAAAAAGCCATTCAAAAATTTGGGGGCGATTCACAAGGAGTGGACTGCTGCTGGAGTCATTTCTTGAAGAGCCACCACATACAGATGTGTCCAGGACATGGGCTAAAAGTGTCGCATTCCTTTTGTCAAGCCACTCATGACCAATAGACAATGCCAGAAGTGTCTCACCTGGACCAAGGAAAAAAAGAACTGGACTGTTGCACAGTGGTCCAAGGTGTTTTCAGATTAAAGTAAATTTTGCATTTCATTTGGAAATCAAGATCCCAGAGTCTGGAGGAAGAGTGGAGAGGCATACAATCCAATCTGCTTGAGGTCTAGTGTGAAGTTTCCACAATCAGTGATGGTTTCGGGAGCCATGTCATCTGCTCGTGTAGGTCCACTGTGTTTTTATCAAGACCATAGTCAGTGCAGCAATCTACCAGGTAATTTTAGAGCTTCCCTCTGCAGACAAGCTTTTTGGAGATGGAAATGTTATTCTCCAGCATTACTTGGCATCTGTCCACACTGCCAAAAGTACCAATACCTGGCTTAAAAACAGTATCACTGCACTTGATTGGCCAGCAAACTTGTCTGACCTTAACCCCATAGAGAATATGAGTTTCAATTTTTGTATTGAAGAACTGAAGTAAATTCACTTTTTGATGATATTCTAATTTTGTGAGAAGCACCTGTATGATCTTAGACAAATAGGTCTGGCGATGAGCCCGCAACTGTTCTGGGACATGTCAGCTGATTTCATCAGCAGACATGTGCCCCTAACAGCCACATGTGGAATCGTGATCAACACGCTGCTGTTAACATGTTAAATGCTGCTGTCAATCTCTACATGTCCGCGCCAGAAGCGTGTCACAAATGCCGCCCATCAGCCCCCATGTCACCAGATCGCAGATGGGTTGGCATGACAATTTGGGGTTTGCAGGAGACCAAAATGGTATTAATAAAAACATTAGCTCGGCATGCAAAAAAAAAAAGCCCTCACCCAGCCCTAGATCCTGAAAAAAGGAGACACTACAGGTCGATTTTGATTGAAGTGTTGGATCAAAATCGGAAATACAAATCTAAGATAACTTCCGAGTGCAGTCCAATTTTCATAGACTGTTAGAAAGGAGAAGGTGGAAAACCTTCCTTTTTTATCTCTCCACATTGAAGAAAAACTGATGACATTCTGAGCAAACTTTGATCAAATTCCGATCGATCAGAATAGTCAAACCATTTTTCTCAGATGTGAAGAAAATGGTCGTCAGATACAATGAATACATGTGAGGAATGCCTGTTTGTTAGGGAATTCCCATATGTATTCAGCATATCTGGAAGCCGTAAATCATGCAACTGAGGTGATGAAAACTATATCTCCAAGCAATAACAAATACTCGGAGGTCACCCGAGCAATGAGTATACTCGCTCATCACTAGACTTTATGAGTTGTCCTAGGCAAAGGGTATAGATGGAAAAATGTAGGGGCTCTAGGACAGAGCCTTGAGGGACTCCAACAGAGAGAGGGCGGGATGAGGAGGTAGTGTGGGAGTGGGAAACGCTAAATGT